>NC_045153.1:19256442-19589741 GCF_900700415.2 Clupea harengus | reverse complement strand
TCTGCCCTGTAGGGCAACGGCGCAAGCTTAAGACTGTTGCCATGGAAACACCAATGAGCGTGAAACACACAGGCCAAAGTTAACATTGGGAGATGGGGCACTTTCAGATGTGCCCTATGAAATCTGCCTAGCAACTCGATTTGAATTAGGGCTGTCAAAAATTGCTCAAAAATGACGTTCGAATATTCGCTTTAAAAAAACACATATATTCGAACATATTCGAATTTCTGGTTGCGCATTAGGCACGTCAATAACAGGACAAATTAATACAACGAGACATAACTCCTTGTATAGGTAATTTATTTAAGTTTAAACATATTTAACAACATATTACCTACACAAAAATAAGTAAATTAACTAATGGCCAAGACCGCAGAGCTTGGCCTCTCCCTCTCTCTGCCTCTCCCGCACCGTCGCGCTCTCTGCGCATAGCGGTTTAAATGAACGACAACAAGGGATACAGTACCTCGGTTCCAGTGCTTCACAGAACTCCCTGAAGCCTATCCCATCCACCACACTGATCGGCCTTATGTCCTTGCATATGAACGAAATCAATTTTTGCGTGCAGGCCTCCTGTCGTGCCGCAGGCAATGAACTTGTGACGGACGGCGCAAAATATGTATCCAGACGTGGCTGTTTCGCTGAAGTTCCACATATTATGCCATATTCACTTGGATGCACATTTTGGAGATGTAGCCTCGAGTTGCTAGTTGTTGAATGGTAAGCTAACGCTAGCTTACATAGCTTACACACTACTTTATCTGTAGGCTCAACAAGTTTACAATCAACTGCCCAAAATCCGAAATATTTCCAGACATCACTCTTTAGATTTTTGGGGGTTACAATCACTTTCTCTGCTGCGGTCAAGCAGGGTTCTGCACTTTCTGCCATCTTCCACCAAGTCAACTGTCAGCAGTGAGGCAACTTGTTGAGCCTACAGCTAAAGTAGTGTGTAAGCTAGAGTTAGGTTAACCATTCAACAACTAGCAACGTGGGGCTACATCTCCAAAATGTGGAGATGTAGCCTCAAGTTGCTAGTTGTTGAATGGTAAGCTAACTCTAGCTTACATAGCTTACACACTACTTAAGCTGTAGGCTCAACAAGTTTACCATCAACTGACTAAAATCCGAAATATTTCCAGTAGGGATGCACCGATACCACTTTTTTACAAACCGATACGAGTACGAGTATTTTTATTTGTGTACTTGCCGATACCGAGTACCGATACCGATACTTCTTAGATTTGGTCTCCATGAAAGTGCAATTAATTTGGAGGCAGATTTTATTTTATCCTCTGCAGATTATGTCAAGCCTATAGTACAAAATTAACAGAAGGCTATCCCAAGCCAAAAATAAACAGAGCTTTCTGGTTTTAACACACAAAAAAAGCCTTCAAACAGACAATATCATCACATTAGACAAAATGCAAATATAACCAGATAAAGGCAATTCAATTTGCTGCATAGTTAAAAGTGAACAGAACTATTACTGGATTAGCACAAGAGCACATTTCAGTTACAAAAGGATCAGAAGAATCTCCTGCTCAAGTACACAAACAATCACTTAACCTATGTGGCACAGTCTTTCTCTCTACCTCTCTCTCTCTGTGTGTGCGTGCGCGTTTTTTTCTTTTGCAAGACGTCAGTTAAGATTGGTTGCTTCAGTCTTGCGCCACTAGCATCAGTGAACTCTGTGTACTTAGCACTATGGTGTGTCTTCAGATGTTTAATCAAATTGCTTGTGTTAAACAAAGTACTTTCCTTTCTGCCCCTCGACAACGTAGCAGTGCAGTGCCGTTAGGGCAGCAGAACGGAATTGCTAATCGCTAACGAGATGCTAGCAGCTAAATTAAGCGAAACCTGTATACTGAAATACTTTGACACTATGACAAACTTTCCTAACACAGTCAAACATCAAGCAAATGCAACACAAGACGGCAAATAAGCTACTTACTAGTCTGGCAGAGAGTGGTAGGACAGGTAGGACAATAAATCACATTTTGTGTCAGCATAGCCCGGCCAGTTTGATGCATTGAAATACTGATGAGTGGTATCGGTGCTTGGTATCGGCAATTCAAAACGAGTACGAGTATTTTAACGAAGTATCGGCACCGATACCGATACTGGTATCGGTATCGGTGCATCCCTAATTTCCAGACATCACTCTTTAGATGTTTGGGGGTTACAATCACTTTCTCTGCTGCGGTCAAGCTGGATTCTGCACTTTCTGCATCTCGCAAGTCAACTGTCAGCAGTGACTCTGTGCCAGACAGTGCGACTCCTGTGACCTGTCCCTGATCTCAGGCGCGCGCCCACCCGCAAAGCAGAAAGTGCTGCCGCTGTTTTTTTGTTTTGTTTTTTACATTCGAATTTTAATTTTCACATTCGAAATTCTATTTTTAACAACTATTCGAATATATATTCGAATTTAGAATATTCGTTGACAGCCCTAATTTGAATATTGCGAAAACCGTGAGA
The DNA here is from genome assembly GCF_900700415.2 of Clupea harengus. Taxonomy (NCBI): domain Eukaryota; kingdom Metazoa; phylum Chordata; class Actinopteri; order Clupeiformes; family Clupeidae; genus Clupea; species Clupea harengus. The sequence continues at coordinate 19,587,263 of NC_045153.1, read as the reverse complement.
ACTGTACCCCGTGACCAAGAGAAAAAAAAACATACCGTCAGATCATATCAGACAGACCAATGGCAGTAACGTTACTGCTAGTTAGCTATCGCTAATTTCGAGTATTTTCGAGTATTCAGACAGACTTCTTGGAAGAGAAATTAGAAATTAAACGTTTGGGGCCACACAGACCAGACGACTTGATCCTGCTGCAGCCTGGTGAGAAAGCGACTCTAACTTTCAAGACGGAATGGTATGACAGAAAGACATGGCTAACTGCTAGCACATCAAAACGAACATTGTTCTGTTTCCCATGCCTTCTTTTCGGAATTGGTACTAATGCAGACCTGAAGCATCTGGCAGAAAAAACAGTGAATTACGAAAGCTGTAAAACCCATATCAATTGCACCCTGAAATTGGGACACTTGGGGCAGGTCAACATCATGGCAGAGCAAGATAGTCATAGGCGGATATGACGGGGGGGGGGGGCACCACAACACAAGCAGTGCTAATTATACACGTAAAACAATTTGTTTTTTAAGTGTTGAAAAATCATGATCCCCCTATTCCTCAAAGTGGTTTGGCTCACATGCTGTTTCCAACAAGCGGGGCAGCTCCGTGTTTCAGTCAATCAGCCCAGTACGCGGTCAAATTGTGAGGAAAGCAGCCTCATTAGTAAATCCTCTACAAGTAAAAGCCTTTTCATTGTAACATGAAAAGTGACATTTCTCCGGCTTTGTCCAAAAGCTCAAATTTGAGCTCGTTAACAATCATTAGCTAGTGGCTTAACCAGCGTGCTGATTAAAAAGAGGCTGATTTTGGACAAGGCAGGCACACACACACTCCTCTTTTTCCTCCTCTCTCTCTCCCCTGTCACTGCCGCTATGCTACACGATATGTAAAGAGGTTGACAGACATTGGATCTCATTCTCAAACGCAGTTAAGAACATGTTACAAAGTTCCCAGGACAATTCTGGCATTCATTAAAGTTTTTCATCTGGTATTCGTTCTTAACTTTGAACAGAATTTAAGAACGCTAAATAGCCGTCGTAAATCGGCCAGATTGGAGTGCACCCATGTTCTTAAGGGCTGAATTTGTGAGAAATCGTTGGTGATTGCGTTCACATCAATTCTACGACATCCTCGGATTTAAATAATTATGATAATAATAAATACTAGAATATTAAACAATTAAAACAAATAAACAATTACGCTTCACATTTAATCATGATTCTACGACGCATCGTGATGTCCTAACATAAATAAAAGCACTACACGAACACTGCAAATGGCAAATGGCAAATGGCATTGAATAAATAAATAAGCACTAAACTCAAGCTTGTGGATATAGCCTTGATGGAATAGAATGGAGAAGACGTTAATTTACATGCAGCTGAATGCTTCCTTGAAGAGCGTTCATTTGCGTTTGAACTTTTGACATCATTTGTCTGTGAGTAGATATTTTGTGTAAGTAAATTTAATGCCGTTTAGAGAATTTAAAAATGACGTCAAATTTCTGTTTGTAAATGTTATAAGAGATTCTGTATTTAGCAGCTAAGTTATGCTAGCTCTCGTGGTATCGTGCTACCTTTATGCCACATTATTTGACGTGAAATGTATGTGTCTCTTTATTTCTGTTTTACAAAATCAAACGTCCTGTATGAATAATTGCATGCTGATAACCTCAGTAAATTCAAGCGAAACAAGACTTGTGGATTCACTTGAAATTCATCATCTTTATTCAGCAAAGAAAAGTGTTATCTAGCTGTCAAGTCCTGCAAGGTAGCAAACGCAGTACGAGCCAACGAGGACAGCATAGAGAGAGAGAGAGGGCGATAGGGCCAGACAGCATTTTTTGTGTGTCCCGCCCCAGGAATTACTCTCTGAAATTTTACCATGTATTGTCCCCCCCTACAACGAAATGGGATCTCCGCCCCTGTAGAGATTTCAGCGGAACATTTTAGAGCACAACAAACAGACGGAGGAGAATCGTTATGTACTGGGGAGGCTGATATCGTGCATAAAGCTCTGTGGGAAGTGCAAACTTTGAGACGATGTGCGAGGGCGACACCAGGCTGAAAAGACACTACGATTCGGTGAACCAAAAGCGCTGAAGCATGTGAAATGTATTTGAAATAGGATTTCTGCTCCCTGCTGGCACTCAAAATGCAGCCCATAACATATCTTACTGGTCTATATAGGCCTACTGCTTACAGTGGGGAAAATAAGTATTTGAACCCCTGCCGATTTCGCAAGTTTGGCCACTTGCAAAGAAATGTGTGATCTATAATTGTAATAGTAGGTGTATTTTAACAGTGAGAAACAGAATATCAACAAAAAAATCAACATTTATGATTTAATTTGTATGTGATGCAGAAAATAAGTATTTGAACCCCTAGCCAAACATGACTTAGTACTTGGTGGAATAACTCTTGTTGGCAAGCACAGACGTCAGACTTTTCTTGTAGTTGGTCACCAGGTTTACACACATCTCAGGAGGGATTTTGGTCCACTCCTCTTTGCAGATCCTCTCCAAATCCTTAAGGTTGCGTTTTCAATGGGAGGGAATGAGGGAATGAGGTTCAAGCCCTGTACATGTGCTTCCTTGAGCAGGGGGACCTTGCGAGTGCTGCAATACTTCAAACCATTACGGCGTAGTGTGTTGCCAATGGTTTTCTTGGTGACTGTGGTCCCAGCTGCCTTGAGATCATTCACAAGCTCCCCCTGTGTAGTTCTGCGGTTATTCTGCACCTTTCGGATGATCACCGACACCGCACGAGGGTATATCTTGCATGAAGCCCCAGACCTAGAGCGATTGACAGTAGTTTGGTGTTGCTTCCATTTACGAATAATCGCACCAATAGTTGTCTGCTTCTCACCAAGCTGCTTGCCGATGGTTTTGTAACCCATTCCAGCCTTGTGCAGGTCTACAATCTTATCTCTGACGTCCTTGGTCAACTCTGGTCTTGCCCATGGTGGTGAGGTTGAAGGTGTGAAGTATGATTCTTTGGACAGGTTTCTTTTATACACGTCACCAGTTGAGATCAGGTGTACCTTGTTAGGCCTAATGAGGACTGTTACGATACCATCATCTTAAAGAAATGGCAAACATAACATAAACAAGCCAAGAGAAATGGTGTCGGTGAAATGTGATATATTTATTGACAAATCAAGAATTAAGGGAAGAACATGGTGGCGGCGAAAATAACGAATAACAAAACAGAAAACAAACCCTCACACAGTCTGCGTAGAAATCAAAAGGGGAATCTAAACTGCTCCCGTTCAAACAAAAGGACATAGGAGTGTGGTGAGTCTTCCGGGAATCTTCCTTCTACTCTGAACTTAAACTAAGCTTAAAGCGTGCCAAAAACCCACCACCTTACACCACCAGCTCTACAATAAACATAAAGTAAAAGATTAGCTTTAAACTAAGCCCAACCGGGTAGACCGCGTCCAAAACTAACGATCACAACAAACAATGACTAAAGCAGGGCGCCAGCGGAGCACCGTTCAGCAGGCCCAAAGCAGAGTCCGACCGGAAGCGGAGACGGGGTGTGGCTGGAATGAAAGGGTGAGAGCCAGCGAGCCAGAGAGAGCGATGGTATGTGAAATGGGCGTCTTTTATAGGCGAAGGCCAACCCACAAGCACAGCCCAATTAGACACCAGGTCACCTGTAGAGGGGGACAGAGAGAGCGGGACAGTAGGGAGAATAAGCGCACAGATGTGCACAATGTGGCTCCCCACGTAACAAGGACTAATCTGTGTGCTTCTTGGGCACATAACTGGTCATTGGGAGCCAGAATTCTTGCTGTTTTTATTTTTAAACATATATTTATTAAGAATTTTGTTTATTTTACAGACAAACAATACAAGACAACACAACAAGGCACATATAATGCAATTTGCTCTCACATATAGCACATACAATAGATGTCCGTGTCACAGTAGACAGTGTGTTACAGTCATTAAGATTACATCAGCTAACTTACATTGTTTAAAGGGGAGAACAAAATGAAAATGAAAAAAAAAAAAAAAAAGAAAGTACTCAATCCATTTTATCATTCAACCAACCATCAACATCCATGTTGTTATTCTCAAGGAAATTGTAGAAAATGTTCCATATTTCCCAAAACTTGTCAAGTCTATTTTTTGTTGTGTAACTTATCTTTTCTAAAGCTAAGTAAGAAGTCATTCCCCTCAACCATTGTGATGTGGCACAAGGTGTATCAGATTTCCATGATAGAGCTATACATCGTTTGGCTTCCAGAAAACAAATATTCAGTAGAGACTTAACTTTTTTAGAGGTAGTGAAGTTCTCTGGATATAGATTCAATAGGCACAATTTAGGACTAAGAGGCACTTCCTTGCCAATGATTTGGCTAGTAAGGTCCAACACCTTCCTCCAAAAAGAAAGTATCTTTTGACATTCCCATATGCAATGAAATAAGGTACCTTTTTGGTCTTTACATTTGAAGCAGGTATCAGGTATGTTAGGATTAAAGTGGTGCAATTTAGCTGGTGTTATGTACAATCTACTTATCCATTTATATTGCAACAGTTTGGAGTTTGTATTTATGGATTGGGTCTGAGCAAGAAAACATGCTTTTGACAATTCCTCCTCCGTTACATTCTCCTGCAAGTCCATTCGCCATGCTTGAACTTAGTGAGCGTTGTGATGATTCTTTAGACTTGCTTACAAAAAGCTCATATAGTAATGAAACCTGTCCCCTAGAATGTAAAAACTTCAAACTGTAATCTTCTAGGGTGGATAGAGGGGGAAGCTTCAGATCATTGCTCTGTCTAGAAAGGATGAAGCTTATAAATTGTAGATATTTAAAAAAAAAAATTGCAGGAATCCCATATTTTGATTTGAGCTCTTCAAATGACATGAGAACCAAATTTTCATTGTAAAGGTCAGCTACCTTGGCTATACCCTGGGCTGCCCAGATTTTAAACCCTGGGTCTGCTCTACCAGGTTGGAAGTCATCATTACCAAAAATTGGAGAAAACTGAGATAGTTTAACTGTTTCCCCTAGATATGCAAGAGATTTGTGCCAAACCATTAATGTATTTTTTAGAAAAGGATTTTTAGTATGTTTGATTAGTTTCTGTTTGTTAGCAGAGTAGATGTACAGGTTTAAAGGAATGTTGATTACATGTGCTTCGATTGAAACCCATGCTGGAGGGTGGTTTCTCTCAAAATAAAACATTCCTGCTCTGATTTGAGCTGCCCAGTAATACCACTCAAGATTTGGTAGCTTAAACCACCTCTATCATATGGTAAATACAATAGGGAAAGCCTGAGCCTGGGACGCTTGTTGTTCCATATAAAGTAGGAAAAAAGCTTTTTAAGATAATTAAAGAATGAGGGTGGAGGAGCAAGTGGAATAGATTGAAAGAGATACAAAAACGTCGGTAAAATTGACATTTTCAATACATTTATCCGGCCAATCATAGTAATGGGTAGATTGTTCCATCTATTTATAAGTTGGGTGACCTTATCTGTTAAGGTCTTGTAGTTATTAGGAACAATTTTGTCGGTGGTAGGGGCAATCTTAACACCCAGGTATGTGAAGCCATTGAGTGAAACCATAAAAGGAGTATGAATTGGGGGGTGTAGTCTTTCCTTTTCATTCATGAATAATATTACAGATTTGGAGTAATTCATTTTGTATCCCGCAAAGGTGCCAAAATAGTTAATTAGGTCCAATAAAGCTGGTAAAGTCTGTTTCAAATTAGAGCAAAACAAAATAACATCATCAGCATACAGTGCTATACGATGTTCCATATCTCCTATCCTTATGCCTTTTAAGCTAGTATGGTTGCGAATTGCCATGGCAAGTGGCTCAATTGCCAGGGTAAATAACAGTGGAGACAGGGGGCAGCCTTGTCTTGTGCCCCTGTACAACTTAAAGGGTGCTGAAGATAGCCCATTTGTTAAAACTACAGCCTGGGGGTCAGCATAAAGTAGTCTGATCCAGCAGAGAAATCTCTTATTTATGCCAAATCTTTGAAACCTCAAACAGGAAGTGCCACTCCACCTTATCAAAAGCCTTCTCGGCATCCAACGACAAAATAGCAGTGTCCATAGATCCTGAATTTTCAAACAAAATATTAAGAACTCGTCTTATATTATGAAAACCTTGTCGTCCCTGAACAAAGCCGTTTTGGTCAGAGTGCACCATTTGTGGTAGAAGTGTATCTAACCGCCTGGCTAATGCCTTGCAAAGAATTTTGAGATCGTTATTAAGAAGAGATATTGGTCTATACGATCCACAAAGGTTAGACGCTTTACCTGGTTTTAACAATAGTGTGATTGCTGCCATATTTAGAGAGGGGGGGAAGGACCCACTATCTAAGGACTCTTTATACATTTCAAGTAAAGGTGGCAGTAGCGCGTCCTGAAAAGCTTTATAGATCTCAATGGGAATCGAATCCTGGCCAGGCGTCTTACCCCCCTTCATACTACCAGTGGCTGCAGACAATTCCTCAATGGTTATGTCTAGGTCTAAATCAGCCAGGAAGTTTTCTTCAAGAGGCTTGATGTTCAATGAATCCAAAAAATCTTTTTGTTTTTGCAAGGCTGAGGCTGAAGAATCGGTGCTGTATAAGTTCTCATAAAAAGCTTTATTAATTTCTTTAAGGTCACTAGTCTCCAACCCATCATCTAGCTGAATAGTATTTATTATCCTTTCAGATTCGGATTGTTTAATACGCCAAGCTAAGAGTTTACTAGCCTTTTCCCCTTGCTCATAATAGGACTGTTTCAATTTCAGCAGGCTTTTAGTTGCCTTATTGACAGATAAAACATTATATTTAGCTCTAAATTCATTAAGTTCTTTAAATGACTGTTGGGAAGGGTTTTTGAAGTGTTTTGATTCAGTTTCTTTTATCTTTTTTTCTAATTGTTGCATCTCCAGCCTCCAGGATTTTTGTTTAAAACTTGTAAAACTTATCATATGTCCTCTCAGGAAGGCTTTAAATGCTTCCCACCGTATAGCAGCTGATGTTTGGGTTGTGTTATTTACAAAGTAATCATCAATTTGGGCCCCAATAAACTTCATAAATTCTGGATCCTTCAGCCAAAATGACTGAAGGCGCCACCCCGTGGAGAAATTCAGTGACTGTGGCATGTTTAGTCTAAATGAAACTGAAGCATGGTCTGAAATTACAATGCTGTCGTACCAGCTTCTTGAGATTGTGGATATCAAAGAAGCAGAGACCAAAAAGTAGTCAATTCTGGAGAATGTCTGGCAGGTGGCAGAATAACATGAGAAGGTTGACTGATTAGGATAGTCTCTTCTCCATATGTCAGTTAAATTAAATTCTTTTATATATTGTAATAACTCTTTTCGTGTCTGGGCATGGGCGGAGTATCTATCCCTGTGGATCTATCAATCTCTGGCTGGAGAGTGCAATTAAAATCTCCACCTATGATGAAACTACCAGACAAATCAGCCAGGGACAAAAACAGATTTCTGAAAAAAGACGGGTTGTCGTCATTGGGTCCATATAAGTTTACCAGATTTAACCTAATTGAGAGTATTTCACATTGAATAATAAGGTATCTCCCATATCGGTCTTCATCCACATTGATGAGATGAAAAGGTAGGGAGTTATGTATCAGAGTGATTACCCCACGTGAGTGAGAACTACATGAAGCAGAAAAAACTCGACCTGGCCATCTCCTCCTCACTTTCACTACATCTTCAGGTGTTAAATGCGTCTCCTGGAGAAAGACTATCTTAGCTTTTAGTTGTTTAATCCTACTCATTACTTGCTTAAGCTTGACAAGTTTGTTTAGACCTCTTACATTCCAAGAGGTGAACTGGAGTTCAAATGGCATGATATAATACTACATTGTAAGTGCGGGTTAAAATTGAGTAAACAATAAAAAGAAAACTTAATTAAAAACGTAAACATAACAGGGCGTACTTCCCCAAACGAAGTACACGCTTCCCTCCCCTAGATCACACTTCCAATAGACCCCTGAACAGAGTCTGACTATGGAACTAAGCTGGTCCACCCACATGACGAGGAACAGCATGCTCAGCGATCATGTTGGAGCTCCATGCAAAATATTAAAAGTGAACTTATTGTGTATTGCAATCAGAAATAGCCACTTTGCAGCAAAACATTATGCTTAAATTAACAGTCTTAACAGTCCAGGAAAAGATTACCCTGCCCGTATTGCGGCTGCATTCTTTAAACAGTCCAGGAAAAATAACGTTACCTGTATTTTGTCAGCACTAAACACGTTAGCCTACTCAGCACCCATAGTTGCCTAGCTTTGCTCAGACTTCAATTCTTGCACAAAAGCCTCCGCTTCTGATGCAGTGTCGAAAGTGTGCCGTCTTCCCTTGATGGTCACCAGAAGTGTAGCTGGGTGAATTATTCCGTAACGCAGGTCGCGGTTAGAAAGGGAGGCTAGCTCTTTCTTTGCTGAATCAAAGACTTTTCTACGTTTAAGCAGATCCACAGACACGTCAGGAAAAAACATGACATTTTTATCGTCGACAAGTATCCTTCCCTTGCTTCTGGCCGCTTTCATCACTCGAACCTTGTCAGCTTAGTTCAGAAACTTCATCACCACCACTCTGGGTCGTGCAGCGGTTTGTTGGTTCCCCTCCTTACTGTTGATTCTACCTAGCCTGACGATGTCATACTCATAATTCTAGTCAGAATATGAGTCTGATATCGCTCCATTGGGCTGTGATTATGGGGCGTGTTTCAACCGAACCAGGAGAAAAAATGCCTCTTCGCTCAATTGGTTACCTACAACCAATCAGAACAACGTAGTATGTGACCAGGGGCAGCTGATACATTACACTTTTACCGGATCCCGTAGGAAGGAAGGCAAAAACATCTTTTCGATTGACAAATGCCTTAATCGCGTTTCTCTGTTCCTCTTTCAAAATGAATGCACTGTCAATGTCTAAATGGACTCGAATCTATACATTTCAGCTCTCCAGCGGCAGCCATGTTTGTTGAAAACGAATTCAACTCGTGTGTTGGTGACGTGGTTGGTTACGTTACTGTTGATCATCTGTCCATCATCGTATAAAGCCCGCCTTAACAATTTGATTGGTACGGCCGATATCGAGCCGCAGATAATTTCTCCTCAATGGAGTAATGCCAGACCGAACTTCCCAACCAAAAAATTTGTGGGGGGCTACGTTCGGTCTGGTATCCAGGCTAGATTCTACCAACTCGATGTGCCCTTTCTATAAGCAATGGCCCAGTAAAGTTCATTTCACCAAGAGCTTCAGGAATCCACTTTTCCAAGAAGTTACGGACGTCACCGCCTTCTGTTAACTCAGGCAGACCCACCAACCGCACATTCGAGCGGCGTGCTCGGTTTTCTAAGTCATCCACCTTTAGCACTAGCTCATCCATAGCTGCTTTCATGGTGGAGGTCTGTGTTTTCATAGATGTTAAGTCATCTTCATTGGTGCTAATTCGGTCTTCAGCTTCGGTCATTCGGCCAGTCAATGCCTTTAATTCGCTTTGCACTCCCTGAATAGCGCCCAATAGCCCGTCAAACCTCGACACAAAATCTTCCTTCATTGTGTGAATAGCGTTAAGAATTTGACCAGAGCTAATTGTGTCCTCTTCGCTAGTATTGGAACTAGTTAGCCTCGTCGGGCTGGAGGAGCCATCGATTGGTTTAGTGGACTTTAAAGTCTTTGGATGCGGTTTCGTTGGCATTTTAGCGGTTTGTTGTGTTTAGGGATCAGTAGTAACTGTTTGGTAATTCTTAGTGGCTTCCTGATTACTTTTCTATGAATTGTACATGAGAGCTTTCTATCACACGTCTGCCTAGCAGCGCGCCATAACCGGCGAATTCTTGCTGTTTGCTTGGGGGTTCAAATACTTATTTTCTGCATCAAATACAAATAAAGTCATAAATGTTATAAAATGCAGTTTTCTGGATTTGTTTGTTGATATTCTATTTCTCACTGTTAAAATACACCTACCATTACAATTATAGATCATACATTTCTTTGTAAGTGGCCAAACTTGCGAAATCGGCAGTAGTTCAAATACTTATTTTCCCCACTGTATAATAATCAGCTACCTCTATTTTTGTGACGGTGACAAAATTGCCTCACCAGAAATTTCAGGCTTAAATCGCCACTGTGTGTGTGTGTTTTAAGAAATGCTAATCAAAGTGTAGTAATCTGTGGCTTTGGTGTGTATTTTATAAATGTACATCTGTGTTTGTGCGTGTGTGTGTGTGTGTGTGTGCGCACGCGCACGTTTTTGTGTGTGTGTCCACACATGTGTATGCGTGCAGCAGAGTTCTAATTCTACTTCTCCTCCGCAGAGCTGTCTTTGGTTCGCAGAGACCGGGCAAAGTTCCTGCCGTCTGGGTATTACTACCAGGGTTCTTGGAGACCTTTAGCTGGAATCCCAATACAACAGTTCAATGACTCCTCCACCATTACTCAGTGTCTTCAAGGGAAACTGTTTTACATGTATGGAGACTCTACGGTTCGACAGTTTTGAGTACCTCAACGCCTTTGTTCCAGGTCAGCACTGATCTGCATAATGCTGACATTTTTTTTTCCTATCATCATATTTTCAAATTTAGCAATGCATTTTGATATTGTATGCACACGTTCACTTTGTCTAACTTGTCTAACTAACTTGTCAAAAGTAATTTCTGTCTCTCTCCCTGTCTCTCTCCCTCTCTCTCTCTCTCTCCCTCCACCTACAGAACTGAAGGAGATCAACCTCCACAGCCCAAAGAACGTGGGGCCCTTCCTGGCTGTAGATATCGTCCACAACATCCTGCTGAAGTACCGCTGCCACGGCCCGCCCATCAGCTGGACCACCGTCTCCACCAGCGAGCTACGCTACGTAGCTAACGAACTTGACGGCCTGCCAGGCGGCCATGACACCATTGTGGCTCTGAGCATCTGGGCGCACTTCACCACATTCCCCGTACAGGTATACATGCGGCGACTGCGTCATATCCGCCGCGCCTTAGCCCGCCTTTTGGACCGGGCGCCAGGCACGCTGGTGGTTGTGCGTACGGCTAACCCGCGGGAGCAGGGCCCGGAGGTCAGCCTATACTACAGCGACTGGTTCTCCGTGCAGCTAGACTCTGTACTGAGGGCCATGTTCCGCAGCCTGCAGGGGGTGGTGCTGCTGGACGCGTGGGACATGACTCTGGCGCACCCAACCCAGCCCCACCTTGTGCACCCTGCCCGAAACATTGTGAAGAACATGATCGATCTCATCCTGTCCCACATTTGTCCAGCCAAACAGGAGAAGAAGAAGAGCTAGCCAGCAGAGGGAGGGGTGGGGGTAGAGGACAGACGGAGAGAAAAGAGTTGAAGTGACATTTTGGCATGAGAATACTACGGAGCCCTTAAAAGCATAAAAGGTCACAATCTTGATTCTTTGATCAGAAATAAAAACATCGGGTTCAGTGTGAGACTTGCTGGTTTTAGAAAATAACATAGCAACGGTTTTGGAAGTGTTAAGCTGAAGACAACATTTGTTTAACCAGTCAGACACATCAACCATGATCTTTGTAAGCTTATCAGCGACTTCTACGATATTCTTACCCCACCCAAAGATCACAGTGTCGTCTGCGTACATCAGAACCTCACAGTCTTGGCATACAGATGGTAAATCGTTAATATAAAGACTTAAAAGAAGTGTACCCAGGATTGAACCTTGGGGAACACCTGTGGACAGATTTTTGAAGTCAGATAATACATTGTTTATTTTAACACACTGAGTTCGCGTTGATAAGTATGATTTGAACTAGTTGGATGCAGAAGAAGAAAAGTTAAACTGATCAAACTTAGAGTGAAGTATGTTGTGGTTGACCGTGTCAAACGCTTTCCGGAGATCTAGAAATACTGCACCCACAACTCCTCCTCTAACCTTAAGGGACATGACCCTTTCAATAAAATAGACCGTTGCAGTCTCGGTGGAGTGATTTGATCTAAAACCATGCTGCATGGGGTGTTAAAGCTGATTAGAGTTAAGAGGATAAATTAGTTGCTCTACTGCTAATTTTTCCAAAACTTTGGACATTATGGGAAGTATACTAATAGGTATGTAATTGGCTGCTGAGTGATGTAGGTGAAACCGGGGTTGTTACATTAGTTTAATTAAATCAGTCTCATAAAATGTAATAATCATTAACTTTAGTATTTAATATTTATAATTAAGTTACTAAAATAATGGGAAGCTCTAGTTGTACCACTATGCTACAGTCTAAGTATGGTATCACAATACTAAAGTACTATAATTTCATTACAAAGTATATAACACTTCATGAAACAACTAGAGAAGTGAAGGCAATTGGAGTACTTGATTGGCGGAAAATGGCTTTCAGTGGAATATTGGGACAATAACAGGGAAGACAATGGTTTAAGTCTAAAATAAACAATTTATTAAAAATAACAAACAGTAATTAATGGCTAATATTAAATCAGGTATAATCACATAAACACTGGAGTAAAACAATTGAACAAGGCACAAAGTGGAATTGGGGAATGAGGTAGTCTGTTTTAGGAATGCAGAGGAGGATGCGTTAGCTTCCTCGTCTCTGTCTGTGTGTGTGTGTGTGTGTGAGCGGGTGCGTGCGTGTGTGAGCGGGTGCCTGTGTGGGTATGCGCAGTTGCGAGTAAACGCGGTCACGCGCTCAATGGAGATGGGGGAAGTGAGAGGGAGGCTATGCGCAAGCGCAAGTAAAGATACGTCAGGCCCCAACTAGATGGAGAATGGTCACCGGATGCTGCTGCGGTTACGAGATATGAACTCTAGCATATGTTTCTTAGGCGCCAATTTAGTTGGGGGGAGGTGCGCAGAGTAAAGAATGCCTGAACAAAGGGGGTCCAAATGAATACCCTTCCCCATCATTTTGTGCATTGCCTACAATTCTATATTTATATATGAAAATTTGCACATTTAGAACATAGTTTTGAGGACTACATTGACCATTTGAATTCACGTCTAAAGGAATAGTGTAATTTCCCCGAGACAGTGACTGCCCCTCCACTTTGTTTTGGTGAGTTGCTTACTTTTTACTGACCTTAAACACACCTACCAATTATAATTATGCCTTTTCCAGTAGTACTGTAGCAAATAGGATAGCCTCCAATGGAAAAAGAGCAAATACCCAAAGCATGTTTATGTAAATATTTTAATTAGAACAACTAATGCTTTACTCAAACAAATGACAGACTATCCCTTAAAAAAAAAAAAAAAATCCCTGTCTGGCCACTGCTTTCAGCATGCCTTTCTGTCTCCCTTTGCTGCCTGCATTGTGACCACATGTCATTATGTTATCAGAAGAACTGTGACTGACCTTCATGATCATTTTGATTTAATATATTCTGCTTTTATTAGTAGTACTTTTATTTATTGCTGACATGTAGGCCTAGATTAAAACTAATGTTGTTCATTCACATTTCTCACCTGATCACCTGCATGTGCCTGTCTGGCCACTGCTTTCAGCATGCCTGTCTCTCTCCTGTCTCTCTCCCTGTCTCTCTGTGCTGCCTGCATTGTGACCACATGTAATTTTTTCAGAAGAACAGCGACTGACCTTCACAATCTATCATTTTATATTTGCTTTGAGGCTACTCGTTTTACTTGCTTACACATTTAGCTCGGTATCAGGTTACCTACTGTTCCAGTTTTCTCCACTTTTTAAGATAACCTTAATTCCTCCATTACTCTACCTCCTCTCTACCAAGTTAACCAACGTTACTTTTTTTGCTCTCCACTGACTGACGGGAGGGGGAACAATTTATTAATTTATTTTTCATGCATTTTTTTATATATCCTCCAATCACTGCTCCTTGGGAACAGCCTCTACAGAAGGGCAGTATATAATGCCCTTGTACTGGCTGTGTCCAGTCTCCGCTGTCCTGAACTGCCTGCATTTCTTGCTCGCGTTGTGAAGGTCCGTTTTCAGACTGGAGCAGAAACGGCAGAGGAGAGGCTGGCACCCGGAGCCTGTTGAGCAGCACCCAGCACAGGTCCTGAGGGTGGGCACGACCTCACACCTGGTGTTGCGACTGCGGACGAAACCATCCTCTTCACCTGTGCCTGCGGTGCCCACGGTGCTGCCAGCCGGGTAGTACTGGTGAACTGGGCCTGGTTGGGGGGGTGCAGATGGTGGGCACACATAAGCAGGGTGGAGAGGGTCAGTTGCCCACAGACATGCGGTGGTCTGCTGCATAACAGCCCCATTGGTCAGAATGCGCCGCCTGATCCTCCTGTAGTCATCCAGGATGAGATCTTATCTGGACAGAGAGAGAGAACACAGCAGCCCGTAGAAAAGACAAAAACATATGCAAGTGTGAATATGTATGACAGGGCACAGAGGGAAAGTAGCATGACAATAAATGTTCCTGACCTGCTGGTTAGTGAGGGCCAGAGAGGGCTGGTTCCTCAGCTCCACCAGATACTCTGCCATGCTGTCAACTCGGTCCATGCTTGGCACACCAAAGTCATCCACAGCCTGAGAAAGAAATAAGCGACACATTTTGAAAACAGATGTTAGACAAAATGCAGGTACAGTGATTTTATTTCTTTACACACAATAATGAATTTACATACCCCAGACTCATCAGTCAGGGAGGAGGCAGCAGCAGTCAGTCACGACACTGGTTAGGATCCAGCCAACCTCGTTGCCAATAAGCAAGTGAACACTGAATGTGAGCATGCTTGAACAATACACTGTGACACTGCAGCACATAAACATACACTCCTCCTGTACTGTTATCGTTATCAATAGCAATCATATTATGCATGATCAGTTCCAGTAGCTGTATGATAAACGCAGAGCTGCCAACTCTCACGGTTTCGCCGTGAGACACACGCTTTTGCATGTTTTCACACGCACTCACGCCACACATCCAATTTCTCACGGCAAAAAAAAAATCTGATTTTAGGCCAAGACGCGTTCGTTACTTTTCATCTGTAACCCTACGGCGCAACCGTGAGAGTTCAGAACTGCCACCTCTCACGGTTTCGCCGTAAGACACACGCTTTTGCATGTTTTCACACGCACTCACGCCACACATCCAATTTCTCACGGCATACATGATGCAAACTATGCATGTTGTATCAGAAATTTGTTACAGTACACTTACAGTATTAATCAAAACAAAATATGGTATGTTTTTCCATTTTGTTCTTGGTTCATTTTCCATAGGTGACAGGAGCCAAAGAATTTGAGAGGCTTGCTGCCTTCGCCAAGCTGGTCCTGGTGTTGCCCCATTCGAATGCAGATGCTGAGAGGGTGTTTTCAGTTGTGGGACTGAACAAAACTAAGACCAGAAATAGCCTGGCATTGGATGGCACCCTGTCCTCAATAATGGCCATAAAGATGGCCGACCTGGAGCCCTGTTTCAGATGGTCCCCCCCTCAGAGGTCACAAAATATGGTATGTCCAAGAAGGCCACAGGCCAGTACAACCTTGCCCACAGATCTTAGAAAATGACTAACCAGCTTCTGATCTGCATCTGATACCTCATTTTTAGTAATTTTTGTCATGTGTTGATCCATTGTATTGCTTAAAAAGGCTACTGTATAAGCACTTTATTTGTTGCACTTTTTTGTTTGATGGAACGTGTGGTTGGAGGCTTTGAATAATGAAAAATATTTCTCCCTAACTAATGTTGTGTAATTTTTTGCTGAACATAAATCATTAAGTGCTCTTTAGAATACAATTATTAACAGTATAGGTAAGGTTTCAGTTAAGAATTAGTTGAATACCATTGTAATCAAAATGTCAATCAACCTACCTTGGTCAAATCTTAAACACAGGTCTACTAATTAGGCTATATTGTGGTACATAGACAGTCATTGAGGCACAACAATAGTTTTCTGGTTGAATGTTCAGCTCAAGTCTAGAAGGCCCTACAAGTCATGATCAGATGAACATGAATCAGAATAAGTTCAGGTATTGCACATCTTTAGCATACCACCCAAAAATCCACTAGAATGCAGGAAATAACATCACCTTAAACCAAAATTCAGCTATGTATTGGCTTCACAGAATGTAACCAAAGTTGTCCATCTCCAGTAGGCCGCCCCTATCAACGTCTTTGGGCCCCACAAACCACCAGGATGCAGGGCACAACATGCGTACAACGCCAAATTAATTCCAATTCCCTGATTCCCAAAATTTGGTCACCCGCGTCAAAATCTCACTCCAAGGTTTTTGGAAAAGTTGCCAGCTCTGTAAACGATGAAACGACGCTGGTCATGTGTCATATACAGATAGCAAGCTAACTAGATGGTTAGTTAACTGATACAATCTTTCAACAACTACTTGAATCACTGTCAATACTTGGACGTGTGCCTGTTTCAGCTCAGAGTAACATTATAGAAGTTACACATAGCTGTTTCCATTCATAGCAATTGTGTAATAATTAGACGTAGCATAACCTAGTTCGTAATGTAAACGTTACATCGGTTTTGTTTAGCACGTAACTTCAGTGAAAGCGTTTACGCTAGCTTGGCTTGTCAATCAGTACGATATGGAAATAAAACGTGTGTCTGTCTAAGATAAATATAAAAACATGTCGTGGTTACTGAATCATCAGCCCAACAGTGAGCCCTGGGATGCAATAGATGACGATAACCCTATGTGAAGATGGGTTGGGAACTCAAAGAACTCCAAGTGGTTCCCACCTACTTTTAACACAGTTTAATTCACATCCAGTTGAACAATCCCCTGCAGTGCGGTACGCAGAGACATCGCGCAGAGCAATGTTTGATTGCTGCAGTGTCACAAAACCAAGCAGGAAAACAATTTTCCACGGTAAATGACCTGACCTGGTCTGGGACCCAGGGGCGGTTTTAGGCACGGGCGACCCGGGCAGCCGCCCGGGGCGGACTTTTTCATAAAACGTGGGGGGCGGCAAGAGCACTTAAAAAAAAAAAAATCATCTGGGCCGCGAAGCGGTTTTCTATTATCTATCATATCACTGTGTGTGGGATTTGGCAAATTGGCGCCCCCTGCAGCTGCAGGCGCCTCTGCTCGCTAAGAAGGTGCCGTGGACAGATCCTGAGTGAGAAGAGAGAAGGGGGAAAGGGAGGGGTCTCCCAAATGGAACGGACAAGGGGGGGCGGGGGATCCACTGTATAGCAGTCACACCTCGACTTTCTTCCAAATAACGCACATTCATAACATTATAATTACAGGCCTATAATTCCTGCACGTTTTCGTTTTTCTGAATTGTGTGAAATGGCTAATACAAATAGGTAATACAGAACGATTATGTGGTCACCAAGGGCAAGGTGAATTGGTGGAAGGTGACCACTGACTGCTCCAACTTATCCAACTGGTGAAGGTAGTAGGTAGTTAGCAGAGTATAGATAGATAGATAGATAGATAGATAGATAGATAGATACTTTATTTATCCGGAGGGAAATTAAATACATCTTTTACAGAGTAGTCTATTACATTATCAAGATAACTATTGAAGGATGCTCAAGTGGACAAGGTAAAAATGTGTTTTCAGTTAAGTGTAACTTAACCTAAATTCCTATTAAGGCAACCAGCTAATGTTGAGCACCAACATAATTGTTTGCTAGCTAGCGTTAGCTAGCTGATTTGACCATAGGGTATAGACATGTTCATTCATCTGACACTAGGCTAAAGTGTTAGCGAAGTCCCGCTAGCCACAACTAACAGAATATAACAGCATACAGAGTACTTGTATAATCTTAATAATGAACAGGTCTATAGCTAGCTGGTTAGACCATATATTTCCTTTTGACACAACTATAATAGCCAGCGTTAGCGAAATCCGTTAGCCACGATTAGCTAACTCAACTAAACCATAATGCATGTTGAGTGCTTGCACAACCTAACTTACAAAGAGCTGGTTAGCTAACATTAATGCACATGATGTGTGCATTGATTCTCTTAAGTGTGTTATTCAAATGTTCTATTGAAGGATGTGTGCAATTGATACGTTTAAGTTTGTCTTTCACTTATATTGTTATAATAAAAAATAAACTAGAAAATGCATTTCCTGAAGGAAATACCAGTGCATGAAATGCAAAAGTTAAGAAAGGAAGAAGAAAAGTAAGAAGAGTGAAAGAAGGAAAGAAGAAAGGAAAGAAGAGTAAAAGAAGGAAAGAAGAGAGGAAGAAGAAAGAAGAAAAGAAAGAAGAGTGAAGATAGGAATAAAGAGTGGAAGAAGGAAAGAATAAAGGAAAGAAGAGTGAAGAAAGGAAAGAAGAAAAGAAAGAAGAGTGAAAGAGGAAAGAAGAAGGAGAAGAAGAAAGAGAAAGAAGAGTGGAAGAAGAAAAGAAATAAGGAAGAGAAAGGAAAGAAGAGTAAAAGAAGGAAAGAAGAGTGGAAGAAGGAAAGAAGAGTGAAGAAAGAAAAGAAGAGTAGAAGAAGGAAAGAAGAGTGGACGAAGGAAAGAAGAAAGGAAAGGAGAGTGGAAGAAGGAAAGAAGAAGAGAGGAAGAAGGAAATAATAATATTCCTAGTTATACAGTTGAATGGAGAGGGACAGAGAGAAGAGGAGCCTTGGAACCTTGGCGCAGGTGTCAGTGAAGCACAGGTGCAAGCCAGTTTAAAGACCCTATTATGATGTCATAATGGCCCAATGTAAGTCAATGGGAGAAATTGTATTAGTTTTTCTTTAATATTTTAAAAAGCATAAAGTTTAGAAAAATGAAAAATACATAGCATAAGTGTCCTTAGCAAGACCTATGCAGCAAAGTTTGAAAGAAGTTTCTACGTTAAGCGGTTCAAGCTGAATTAAGCGCAGAAGTCGGTAAAGAGAATAACTAGAAAATGCATTTCCTGAAGGAAATACCAGTGCATGAAATGCAAAAGTTATGAAAGGAAGAAGAAAAGAAAGAAGAGTGAAGAAGCAAAGAAGAAAGGAAAGAAGAGTAAAAGAAGGAAAGAAGAGTGGAAGAAGGAAAGGAGAAAAGAAAGAAGAGTGAAAGAAAGGAAAGAAGAGTGGAAGAAGGAAAGAAGAGTGGAAGAAGAAAGAAAGAAGTGAAGAAGGAAAGAAGAGTAGAAGAAGGAAAGAAGAAAAGAAAGAAGAGTGAAAGAAGGAAAGAAGAGTGGAAGAAGGAAAGAAGAAAAGAAAGAAGAGTGAAGAAAGGAAAAAAGAGTAGAAGAAGGAAAGAAGAAAAGAAAGAAGGGTGAAAGAAGGAAAGAAGAAAGGAAGAAGAGTGAAGAAGGAAAAAAGATTGAAAGAAGGAAAGAAGAGTGGAAGAAGGAAAGAAGAAAGGAAAGAAGAGTGGAAGAAGGAAAGAAGAAAGGAAAGAGAAAACAAAGTAGAGTATGGAAGGTGTCTCTTAATATCCCTAGTTATACAGTTGAATGGAGAGAGACAGAGAGAAGAGGAGCCTTGGAACCTTGGCGCAGGTGTCAGTGAAGCACAGGTGCAAGCCAGTTTAATGACCCTATTATGATGTCATAATGGCCCAATGTAAGTCAATGGGAAATTTTTTATTAGTTTTTCTTTAATATCTTAAAAAGTATAAAGTTCAGAAAAATACATAGCACATGTGTCCTTTACAAGACCTACGCGACAAAGTTTGAACAAAGTTTCTACGTTAAGCGGTTCGAGCTGAATTAAATGCAGAAAAAGGTAAAAAGAATAATAAGAATAAGAAAAGTTTGGATAACAATACAGGGCATTTCATGCACTGTAATAAGAAGAAGAAGAATAAGAAACGAAGGAATAACAATTCATGAGTACCACGTGACGTCACTGTGTTTAAGCGCCGCCATCTTTGTGTCCGAATGTCTAGCTAAGCGCCGGTCACAACACAGACAATAGTCGGTCACAACCCGCAGAAAGTTAAAATGCCCTGCTTATGTTGTGCTGATGGATGCGACAATAGTCGCGAAAATTACCCAAAGAAACAATTTAATTGTATACCAAAAGATTTAGATCGGCGGAATAAATGGTTGGCTGCAAATCAGAAGAGTCAACTGGCAGCCAACATCTAACTTCAGATTGTGCAGTCAACACTTTGTATCTTCCTGCACCACTATCCACGGACATGTTGATTTTGTGTTCAGAGCCTGGGAATGACTGACATGTTAGGTGAAATGCAGCACGTTGATACAATCGTGAATAATTGCTGTGTCTTATCAGAGCTAAACTCTTCTGAGCAAGCTAGAGTGCTAATAGTTAGCGAGCTGTTTAGCCCTTCACTAAAGGCTTTAGCTACACCTAGCTAGCCCACATTGGCACTCTTAACCACCACTAAAATAAATCGGTTGATAAATCGCTGTTTGAATTACTAAGATGTCATGTGATGACATACATATTTTTTGTCTCCAGATGCCATATCTTGGTGTCGTTCACCCATCCTGCAACTGCATATTGATGTACTTTTGAAAGCCTTCTGGCTATCTCCGGTGTATGGGGATGGATTGTGTACAAGATAAATATATATGTCGGGAAGGGACAGTTGGGGCAGACGTTTCGCAGACTTTAAGGGACAAAATAAAGTTACCGATAATAAATATGGATCGCAGCCAATAATCAATGTTTTTTCTAAATATCGTTGTCTTTCTGCTTCATTCAGATGTGCCTTGTTCGTAGTCATGACTCTGTTCGTTGGCTAACTATGAAAGCTAACTAACTAACCACTAGAATTAGACAATACTACTTTTAAAAAGTCTACATTTTAAGAACCTATCAATAGAAAACAATACCATTATTATATTTATATTATTATTATTATATTATTACTATATATTAATATATATGACTAACTAGCTACTATTGGGTACAAATACAATGGGAATAACGGTAGAGTTGGACACAAAGATGGCGGCAGGCTTCACGGAAGTGACGTCTTTGGTACTCATGAATACAGGGCATTTCATGCACTGTAATAAGAAGCCTAGGAATAACAATACAGGGCATTTCATGCACTGTAATAAGAAGCCTAGGAATAACAATACAGGGCATTTCATGCACTGTAATAAGATGACGCTCAGAGGGGGTTTCGCCCGGGGCGTAATTCCATGTAGAACCGCCACTGCTGACTGCTGGGACCAGATGTTGTTAATTAAACTGATGGTGTTTAGTCCTGAGTTGTGATATGGTGTTGGAAGACCAATGGACTGGTAGACTTAAAACAGTGTTGCAATTCTCATGTTGGGAAATATCAAACTGATGCTTTGGCGTATCAACTTCGCGATAGGTTGATACGCCAAAGCCTCAGTTTGATATGTCCTGGCATGACTGAACGGTCGAGGTTAGTAATTTGTTTATTATATGTAGGGTGACCATAGTTGAGTTTGTGAAAAGAGGACACTTCAGAGTCGGCGTTGGATGGGAATTGTAAGCAGAAAGGGGAAACACTGCGAGAAAACAAGAAGCGACCCTGAAAACACGCCCATTCGAATTAACGGAACTTTTTGGAACTTTCTGAACAGCGGTAGTCTATAATAAACGGATTTAACCGCGCAAGATGGAAGGAAATCTGTCCAAATATGCCCTCATCTTCCTCGTCCTTGCGCTGTCAGGAGTCATCTTCTTCTTGCAGAACATTCACACTCTGGAGGTCAGTAATGTTACTGTTACTCATAAAACTGAACTTGTTACTTTTGTTATGTGGTGCCACATCACTTAAAGAGGGCTCACACACAACAGTAAAGTACTCACAAAATGTTTGTGGATTATAGATTGTTGCTTCTCTCACTCCCCACCCCACTGTCGCTCTCTCTCTGTCTCCTTACCTGTCTTTTCCCTTTCTCTCCTCCCTCCCTATCTAAGTCACTGTCTCACTCTCCTCTACCTCTCTCTCTTCTCCCTCCTCCATCTCTGTATTTCTTTCCTAACCCCACCCTTCTCTCTCATCTCCCTCCGTCTCTTCCCTTTCTCTCCCCTCTTCCTCTCTCATTCACTCCATTCTCTCCACCTTCGCCCACCTCTCCCTCTTCCCCCTTCCCTCTCTCCTCCTCCTTCACCCTCATCCTCTCTCACAGAGATGGAACTGCCAGTCGATGTCCTCTCTCTACCAGCTCCAGAGCAGCATCAGTTCCGTCTTCAAGCCCTCTGGACCTTCCTGCCTCTGGACCAGAATCGCAGCTACTGTCCCAACCTGGGCCAGGAGGTGTCCCGAGAGGAGGCCCATGAGGAGCGCTACCTCCTGGAGTCCATTTCCTGGCCTGAGCCCCCGCGCTGGGGGTGCCGGTCCACCAGAGCAGCGACCCGGCTCGCAGTTATTTCGTGATCCAGCCGCCCGCCGACATCTCGGGCCAAGCCACGTGGCGGTGGGCGGCAAGCTGAAAGTGCTGGTCCACATACAGAACTCCCTGGGCCAGCCCAAGAGGTATGGCGGGGACTTCCTGCTGGCCCGGATCCGTTCCCCAGAGATTGGCGCCGGTGCATCGGGCTGGGTCGTGGACCGGCAGGATGGCCTGTACGCAGTGGAGCTCCCACTGCTGTGGGCGGGGCCGCGCAGGTGGAGGTGACGCTGGTGCACTCAAGCGAGGCGGTGGCCGTGCTACGGCGCTTGAGGGAAGAGCGGCCGGACCGCGTTTTCTTTCAGAGCCTCTTCCGCTCCGGCTTCCTGTCTGAGACCACCGTCTGCAACCTGTGCCTTCCCACTGGACCCCGTCAGCCAGCGCTGTGCAACTACACAGATCCGCACACAGGTGAGCCCTGGTACTGCTACAAACCCAGGCTGCTGGACTGCCACACTCGCATCAACCATGCCAAAGGGGACTACAAGAAGCACCTGCTCACCACCACAGAGTCAATGCTGTTCTTGAGGTATGGGTATATGTGGGAACCACCATCCTCCTCTCTTTATTCTGAGCTGAGTCTTACAGTCAGACCTTTGGTTTCAGTGTATGAACCAAACTAGAAATATTATTCTGTCTGCCACAAATTAATTGTTACAGTAGGTCACCGACTAATGCGCTTGTTAATATTGTGAAGCAGAAGTAAAGCACTGTCTATTCACCACTGCGGGAGGGACCTGGGGGAAAGATAAGATGATTTTCTCTCATCTTTTGTCACAGCTCTACCATCAAAGCTCCGGTCCAAGCCCTCGGAATGGACAACATAACTATTTTGCCCGCAGTGAAAGGTAAGAGAAAGAGCAATCTCTGTTAAAAGGAACAAAGTAACAATTTAGTTGAATTAGGATTGACCGAACACAGGCTTGGGAAAGGACAAAGGAGTGGGATACAGGAAGGGGGGGGGGGGTGGTGGTGGTGAGTGAGCCTTTCTCACTCTCTCTGCTTCACCCCATTGGGTCAGATCTCGGACTAAAATATTGAACTGGATAATGATTGAACAGGTCCAGGGCAATGGTAGTTATAATATACAATATAAAATAACCTGAAGCTGTTTTTTGTTATGTTTTCAATGTTGATGTATGTATGTATGTATATATGTGTGTGTGTTTTTTAATAATGGTGATCAATGTGTAGTAATCTGTGGCTTTGGTGTGTATTTTATAAATACATCTGTGTGCGTGTGTGTGTGTGAGCGTGTTTGTGTGTGTCCACACATGTGCATGCATGCAGCAGAGTTCTAAACTGATGGACTTAGGGCTCTCACAGCAAATCTGCTACTGGATCAGAAATTTCCTGACAGACCGCTCCCAGAGGGTTAGAGTAGGATCCCATCTCTCCTCAGCTCTCAGCATCAGCATCGGCTCACCGCAGGGCTGCGTGTTGAGCCCCCTACTCTACACCATCTATACCCATGACTGCACTCCCACCCACCCGAGCAATGCCATCATTAAGTTTGCAGATGATACAACCGTGGTGGGCCTCATCTCAGGAGGAGATGAGACTGCATACAGGGAGGAGGTGCAAAGGCTGTCGACATGGTGCACCTTGAACAATCTTGTCCTCAACACCTCCAAGACAAAAGAGCTGATAGTCGACTATAGGAGGAAAAAATCGGACATGCAGCCTATTGCCATCAATGGGGAGAGAGTGGAGAGGGTATCAGACTTCAGCTTCCTGGGCACTCACATCGAGGAGGACCTTTCCTGGACCAGAAACACCATTGCACTGCTGAAAAAGGCACAACAGAGGCTGTATTTCCTGAGGTTACTCAGGAAGAACAAATTAAAAAAGAAACTGTTAGTGTCCTTTTACCGCTGCTCTGTGGAGTCAGTGCTAAGCTATGGCATCTCGCTGTGGTTTGCCAGCTGCACGGCAGCAGAAAGAAAGGTACTCCAGAGGGTCATTAACACAGCGCAAAAAGTAATTGGCTGCTCTCTTCCACCTCTTGAGGACATTTATAAAACACGCTGCCTCAGAAAAGCCCACAGTATCCTCAGAGACTCAACACACCCTGGTTACCTATTTGAACTGTTGCCCTCAGGGAGACGCTTTAGGACCATCATAGCAAAAACAGACAGGCTGAGAAACAGCTTCTATCCCAGAGCCATCATAGCACTTAACAATGCACAAAACTGACCTGTATTTGTCTCTCTGTTGTGTTATATGTCTTGTGTTTTTATAGTGTAAATATGTATATATATATGTTCAATCTATATTTTTATTGTTTTTGTGTCTGAGAGCTGCTACCTCAATTTCGTTGTACTTGTGCAATGACAAATAAATATATTCTATTCTATTCTATTCTATTCTATATGTCTATCATTCCTAAAGATAAGAAAAAATCTATTCTCGAGTACACTGTGTGGGGCGCAGAAAAGTATGTGTAGGTTTTCTCCGTTGGGTGTAGGTCTCTCCACACGTCCAGTAAGCCAATCTCCTCCAGACCCCTTCTCAGTATTTTAGTTTGAGGTGATATCATCCTTTTATTGTTTGATGTATCCAATCTATTTATTACCGTGTTAAAATCTCCTGCACAGATTAATGTACCTTGTGATTCTGAAGCGATAAGCTCCAGAACTTTCTTGAAAAGTTTTGGGTCACTCTGTGGAGGAAGATAAACTGAAAGAAGAGTAGTCATTTGATCTTCTATTTTACCTTGCACTAGAATATATCTGCCTTCGCTGTCCCTTATTTCTTTGACTAATTCAAAATGTATGGAGTTATGTAATAATATCGCAACACCTCTTTTGTGGCCTTTTTTAAAACGAACTATAAAATATGTTCCTGTACCCAAACTTCCTTTTTTTTAAACAAATCTGAAATTTAGAAAGGAAAATACTCTTTGTCGAGTGGACAGTTTAAATACCAAAATCAAAATAACCTACCACAGGATGGTTGTGAGAGTCAAACAATCACGTTAGGTTAGTGCTTATCCTACTGCCGTTGGAATTCACTGAGCCTCCCCCGGACTCGTTCGGCAAGATCTCCTTCAGTATTCCAATGCACGCCCCGTGTGTGTTTCTGTTCCCAGTCCAAAACATTCGTCTGTGGCAGGTCCACTGGATAGCCCCTCTTGATCACACTGCTTTAGTTGCGTTGTTGTAGACACAGGCTCCGTTATCCCAGTAAATCTTCATTTTAGCAGGATATGGTGTCTGGAAGCGAATTTGTTTCTCTTTGAGGATTTTCCTGATGTCTTTGTATTCTTTCAGTCTGCTGTTTACCTCGGCAGGGAAGTGATGTGCGAACATAACTATTTTACCGTCATAAGTAATTTTCTTTGTCCAGGCAGTTTTGAGTATCTTGTCCTTGATGTCAAATCTCTGGAAATTAACCAGAATGGACCTTGAGACGGCCTCGTCTTTGGGCTTAGGACCGAGTGATCGGTGTGCTCTTTGAATTTTCAAATCCATGCTGCCGTCAAGCATTAGTTTGGTCTTCAGAAAGTCGTTAATGAATGTTAGCATTGACGGTCCTTTTTGCCTTCTTTAATGCCGTATATGCGAATGTTATTACGACGCGAGTGTCCCTCAAGGTCCGTTATCTTAGCCTGAAAAGTTCTCTGTTGTTTAAGAGAGTAGAGCAGACTATCTCTTAGCTCAGTGTTAGCCGTCTCTAGTTCCTCCACCCGTTGTTCTGCCTCAGTTAGCCTTGCGTCTTGATTACAGACATCACCAGAGATATTCTGTAACTTCTGATTCATCACCGTCTTGAAGTTGTTAAATTCTTGTTTCATATCATTCTTAAAATCCAGTAATTCCTGCTTAAGTTCACATTTCAACTCTTGTATGTTCTTACTCAGGTTTTGAATAGCTTTCGCAGTGGTAAGCTCTTCTTGAGTAGATTCCACTCTCTCCATGCTAGCAATATTTTCCGTTGTGTTTTTCCTCTCTCTCGTGTCTTCGTCGGTTTTAGATTTCCCCGAAACTTTCTTGCCTTTAGCCCCACTCATACTAAGTTATTATATTGTCTTGCATGTTACAAATGGAGTATCGTGTTTTAGTGGGTTTTTCTTTTACTTTACAGGAGAGTTAATTAGGTCTATGTCCGCCATTTGAACGTTCGCCCGGAAGTCCCCTTGAGAAGCTTTTTTAAACACAAACCTTGTTGTTGAATTGCTTAAATGGTTTGAGTTCTGGCTCGCCCAGGTCTGACCTGTTACCACCTCCCCTTATACACCAAGTCGAATTCATTAGTCCTTTTCCATCCGTCTCTGCCTTAATCGCCAGAGGATCCAATCGGTACAGGGAGACTAACGACTGCGCGGAAAGGGTGAGTTGCCTCTCTCTCTCTCTAGAAGGGAGTACGTTTAGGTGATCACCTGGTTGAGTTGCCTGTCTCTCTCTCTCTCTCTAGAAGGGAGTACGTTTAGGTGATCACCTGGTTACCCCAGGGGTTCCTTCTTGTATCTTGACTATACGACATTACCATAAGGCTGTTGGTATAATGTGACTGGTTTGCATTGAAAGTCAAATGAGGCACGTGACCTAGAACTACGAGGGTTAACTGTGTAAGCACTTGAAACGCTTTAGCGCAAACTTTTCAACTGTCTGTTTGGCAGCTTTGATGGTGCTTATTTAAGTATTTGTTGTGATGTATCTTATCAGGGCAATTTTACAACTATGCCCTAAAACAAAAACTGGTATGATTTAAATTGCGGACAGTGCTTAAGTGGCTTGCAGTGTCATATTTTCAGGCATTTTCTTTCCGTGTATGTGGGTCACCTCTCTGTCCTGACCTTGACATCAAAAGCCACTACATTTTGGGGAGGCTTTATATAAATCAGGCCACTTTAAAAATGGAAACGTCCTGTTAATACCTGTCTTGCTGTCAAAGGCCCAGGCAGGGACAGGATCTGAGACACTCAGACCAGTGTTGTCTGGCAGAGGAAGCGTTATCTGCAGGGACCCAGTGACCTGAAGCTCTCTGTTGTTACAGCTGAGCTCAACGCTAACAGCTGCTACTGGTTTCAGCTCAATGCTCCTATACCCTGTTGGGAAAGAGACAGAATATGTTTAAATATCAATGAAGTAGAAATAATGTGGTCATGTAAATGCGGAGGCACATATGCGCTTCAACACACATTCACCTACACACAGACATGTACGTCTTGGTGTGAACACACACACACACACACACACACACAACCGAACACACACACACACACACACACACACACACACACACACACACACCTGACTTGCTGATGAGGACTCCCATGGTGTTATAAAAAATGCTCTTCTCAGCAGTAGGTTGAGGCACTGTCAGGTATGCTGTAATAGTAGAAATGTTACATTCCAGCACCGTAAGCAGGTTCCTCGGGAACTGCACATTTGGCAATGCCTCTAAAACAAAAAAGAATAAAAAAACAGGTCATAACTGCCATGTTGCCTATAAAACTGTCATTTTGCCAAGGTAAGTCAATAAAATACAATTAAAAGTAAACATAAATGCAACCCAAGGTCTCAAAAATTCATTATGTGCTCTCTGACACAACGGCAGAAACTTGGTGGTTTCTGCTGAACACTGCTGAATTTTGTTTTGCAGCCTTCATTCTTGCTGTTCGTGTTATTAAAAATCCTGTTAGTTAATTGGTGCGGAGTTCACAGGTCTTGTGTCTTAATCTTCATCTTAATCATAAATTTGTTAACGAAGCACGGAAGTTGATGCGTAATGCAAAACATTATGCTTGAAATAGGTAATTGGATTTAAGCAACAGTTATTTTCTGACATAAAGGCAACATAGTCACATGACATGCAAACCTGATATTTTTCCTGTTATTAAAACAGAGTCTTCAAACAGCCAGATATTCCCTCGGGTTTGGGCGACCAGCGATAGAGTCACGGATGAGAATACTGAAAAAAGACAGAGACAGAGAGACAGAAATGTGCAGGCTTCAAAGGGAGTGGGTGCCTGTTGAATCATGCATTACACACAAAGGTAAAACCACCACCCAGGTAGTCTCATCATCATGGACGCCACGTATGGGTTCAGCACCACGCCAGCAGCTGCTGCAGTTGCATGCTAATGAAGCTAGATGGAGCCAAGATGCTGCACCCTGCACGTGCGATGGGTGGTGGGATCGCATCTGGAGTAGTGCGCTCTTTGTTGGCCTGAATGACACTACACTGACACTACGAGCACAGCATACAGTGGCGGGGCAGAGAGAAAGAGAGGCAGAGAGAGAGAGAGAGAGAGAGAGAGAGAGAGAGAGAGAGGGAGGCAGAGAGAGAGAGGGAGAGAGAGAGGGAGAGAAAGGGAGGGAGGGGCAGAGAGAGAGAGGGAGAGAAAAAAGAAGAGAGAGGGAAAGAGAGGGAGGGAAGGGCAGAGAGAGAGAGAGAGGGGGAGAGAGGGAGGGGCAGAGAGAGAGAAAGAGAAGGAGAGAGAGGGAGGGAGAGGCAGAGAGAGAGAGAGGGAGGAGCAGATGGCAGGTATTCCATACTTCACAGTATCGCTACACTGTGAATCCATCACTCAACAAAGCAAAACAGAAATCCTAACAACAAATTGAGTACCCTTATTAAAAGTCTCAAAAGATTATATATATTTTCTCTAATACTTGCAATGCAGAAATACCACATTCATGAAATCTGAAACTGTACAGGCATCATGACTCTCAACAGGGAGACCTAAACATGTCAGGATGGATATGCTGCAGGTGAACGCACTGGTGAAGTACTCTTGTTTCCCCGTCATGCAGGTCGCCCTGTCTCCCTCAGGGGTTCCTCTCACACACATTTACACCTGGACCAAATTCCTCACCACAGAAAATCTCTCCCTCCTCTTACCTGGCAGTCTGGAGGCCCTCCATGGCAGTGGCGTTAGGATGTAGCCCTCCAGGCTGCTCACTACTGCCATGGACTGCCGGGGGTTGTAGGGCACTCTTAGCAGTGTGGAGCCATCTTCGCTGGTGAGGGTGGCACTGGAGAGGATGTGGTTCACGAAGAGCTTCACAGACGCCCCCCCGAGTCCCTGTCGACTGGCTGCGTCCTTCACGTGAACCTTCAGCAGGAAGACAGACGCTGGGGGTGACAAGTGACAGACAGGAAATGGGTCAGTGGGATGGCTGGGATGAACGGGTGGCGGGGGGGGGGGGGGGGGGGGGGGGGGGGGAGACAGACCCCGAGACATTCGACTACAGTATGTGGAACTCAAGTAAATATGTCAGTATTCATAAGATCAGAAGACGAAGTCTTTTTTTACTATGTATTTTTCAAGCATTTCACCTTACACACAAAAAGGTGGTCTGGTGGTATGTCTGGTGGTATGGTGAGTCTTCTACTAAAAGACCCATTTTGTATTCTTATTTGTACAACAGGGCACAGATCAAAGATCATTTGTCAGATCATAACAGCAATCTTCTGGTATACCCACAATTCTCTCTATTTAGTGACGGCAAGGCTTACTCCATTAGAAACGGTCTACTGACAGAATGAGGAGCTATTTTGCTTCAGCATATTGGATTAACATGGTGATGAAGTATGTGCTACACAGCCCAACATCTCACATTTCAGTATGCTCAAAGAATGCATGAGGAGCAGCTTGAAGCTTTCTAATTCATAAACTGAACTATTCTGTTAAACAAGATGGCACACTGAAACCCCACAGCTCCAACAAAAGGGGCTCTATCCTTCAACACAGCACTATGCAGCTGCATCTATTCTTACCCAAGCTGACAAAGAGCGCAGTACACAAAACGGGGGGACTTTAGTCATCCTGACAGAACGAGTGGGCATTATGTATATATCTCTGGGCAGGATGGCCAAGCAAGACGGAGGTGGCTGTCTACTCATGAGGTGATGCGATGGGCAAAGACGTCCCATGCAACCCCCTCTGCTGCATAGCTGCAGGCGTTCCAGGCTATCCCAGAAACCCCTTCTTCACCCGGGAGTAGCACAGCTTCTGTTACACAACATGACAGGGTATCATAACAGACCCAAAACATGCGGTTGGAGACAACTGGAGACAACCAACACAAAACTAAAGTAAATTCTGCACATAAGGTTTGTTTTCTAAGCATAAGGATAAGCGTAGCTGTAGCACACAGACAGGAAAGAGACTCTCAGCGATGACTGTCACTTGTTCATGAGGGGTGTGCATGAGTGATGACAAGGCAGCTCCACATCAGGGGCCCGAGACACTTTGGGGACATGCTGACATAAAGAGGTTTTCAGCAACACATTCATCTAAGAAAAGGTGATATTCCTCACTGTCATGCTAAATATAAATATATATGGCTGGTTAAATATATATCCTTCATTGTTTTGTTTTCCAGATGGTACAGTGGCATCTGAAATAAGGCATGGATCTCTCAGCACATAAAAATGGCACAGAACGCATCTCTCACTACATACAACGGCACATTTAGCAAATCTCTTCATCTATGGCTTACTACAATTTACATATGCTGATTTCTAGTTTATGTATATTAAACATTTCAGGCAGTATGTTTACAAGCTGCATGAAAGTAATTATTTTTTTCATTTAGAGCACAAGTAATGAAACCAATGTCCCTTTGATCACATTGTTTCACATTGCACTAAGACATATTTTGATAGCTTGATCGCAAATAAGAACCTTACCAACATTCAACATGAACTAAATGCATTAGTGTGGATCTGAGTGCGTGCAGGGTTAAGCACACTGTTTGATACTGCAGTCCCTGGCTATACAGGAACAAGCTCGCAGATCCAGCCATTTACCTGAAATAGCAACAGCATGCGTTCTATATAAAAGTGGGCCATGCCATCCTGTGTGAGCTTATGGTAAATGGACTACATTTATATAGAGCTTTTCTATTCATTAGAGCACTCAAAGCAACCTGCGACGGCAAGGCACCAGCATCGGGAACGGTTGGGGGTTCAGTGTCATACTCAAGGATACTTCGACACATGGTCAGGTGGAGTCGGGATCGAACTAGCACTAGAACCACTGTCCACTGCCGATGTGTGTGGCGGTCATCGGGTCCTGCCATCCTTTTATGGGCCTCAGCCTAGTGAAACACACACTAGGTCCTAAGCAAGAGCGTAATCAACAATATGTTGAAAGACGCATTTCAGCGTTACAAAGACTTCCACGGTCAGTGGAAATGGGAGGAAATCCCATCACTCTCCTCCAATTTAGATAGCAGCCGGGGTCATATTACAGAGCACATTGATCTAAAAAGAGGCACTCGGATTGCAGACCCGTAAGCCTGGCCCTGCCCAACCCATCAGCCTCACCCTCCCCCATCCACAGCCTTGGCAGACCACTCTTGGCCACGGGCCAACTGGATCAGTATCTGCCCCCGGCACTCCTCTGATGCATCTTCAGTACAACACTGGGCTGAGGCCTTCCAAGAATCAGTGCCTCGGGTGTTTGAAAAACTTCAAGGAATGTGATAGCCTTTTTAATGTAACAATGCTGTCTCATCGTATTTTTTCGAGTGTGGAAAATAACGCCCACAATGAATAACTGGTGAGACATACATTTTTTTTATGTTTAAATATCAAAGAAATAACTATGAGAGCAACATAGGGGGTTTCGCTCTGACATTGTAGTTTTAAGAATCAGGAGACGTCAAGAAGTGTGTCCTTCAGGTAAGCACCATACAGTTTGATGGACATCTTGATAAGCTTACTCTGATATCTGACTGAGGAGTTTGAATTTCTTCAGACCTCTCCCAAATACACAGCAGTAGGTTAATGGAATGGCAGTCAGTGTAAAAGATGGACTGATAAATCTGCAGTGAGGGTGAATCCTAACAGATTACTATAATCCTCTCATATGGCCTGCCACAGAGATACCCACACTGACATACTTTCACTTTTTATCACAGACCTTTCATCAATCATGTTTTGACACGAGAGTTTGCGGCAAATTCTTAATCATGTAAGACATGTTACTCATGGTTCTCTGATAACAACAGATACATGCTGAGGTGAAGTTTGTAGTTCAGGCAGGTTTGATTGCATGAAATATTAATATACTGAGCTATGAGATCTTGTAGTGTGTCCAGTGTTCACTAGGTGGAATTAGCGATCAATGTGCTATAGGGGTAAGTGCATGCATCCATTGTGCTGTGTCGGCTAAATTGTACTGTGCTGATGAAGCTTAATGTCAACAACAGTTAAGAGGAAAGAGCTGAGCAGCATGTGTTTCAATTACTTATTTCCATTAATGTAACATTGGAAAACAATACACCAACAAGCACTGTTTTATGGCAAACACTTCTAAAGCAGTTATTTGTGTTTTTGTGTTGGATTTAAAAACAATGACATCTACCTCACTTAATAAAAGAAGCAAATGATTGCTGATGATGCTGTCCTTTTCTTTACTAACCAAGTGGGCTACGAATTAGTTCAAAGCACTGTCACAATTAATCCACATTACATTAATAGAACCTCTTTTGGGCTAATAATGATTGACACCAATGAGAGATCGACTCATTCTCTGCAGAGCGTAGTTATCCATCGTTATTGTACACAAAGAGTGTTTAAATGATTTCTCACGCAGACCAGGCTGACTACATTTCCATACAGTAAGGGGGACTGCTCTAGTGAGTGGGAGAAAGAGGTCATTACGTAAGAAGGATGAGAACAAGAGAGGATGAAACCACACAAGCCTTTGTTGTGCACATTTGCAGATTGACTCAGTCTGTATAGCCACATTAAGAAAGGATTTAGCATATCAAGCAGCATTTCAGGAGCACAGGGAAAATCTTACCACTCGAAAACAAAACCTTAAATTGTACTAGGAAACTTTCAGGTCAATGCAGTGGATTGAGGACAGCCAGGCGTGGCTACTGTGAGATCAGTATCTGGGGCATGATAAAAGACAAGTAGTAAAGAGTGAAGACTGTAGATGAAACACACAGATGTCTCAGATAGTGTTCACTACATAGCAGCATAACATAGCATGACATAGCAATTCGCCTAGTTAAGTCAGGTGTAGCTATAGCGTAAAGCACAGGATAGTATAGCTGGTAGGTGTTGAAGATGAAGATTTGAAGATGCTAAATTAAAAAAAAAATATGTCATTGCAATGGTCACAGCGAAGTTCGCAAAGGATATATGTTGTCAATATTGTTTAGGAAAACTATTAATATTACTGTATGCCTTTACACAAAGCATGTTTTGCTTCAGCTATGCAATACATGGTGAATAATGGCCTATATACCTAAAGTATGCTGGCCAAGTACAATCAAGTGCAAGCAGAAAACAAAAAACTTTAATAAGTCAATCAATAAGAGCTAATAGCATGTGCTCAGCAGTCATTGGCAAGATGCACACTGAACATCAAGCAACGTGGGTGTTGACAAAAAGCCATTAGCTGATCCTGAAGCAAGCGTTTAGAAATTCTGCCCCTACAAGAAAATGAGAGTGCATATCTATTTACACCCTGCACCGGAGTCAATGGAGAATATTGATTAGCTCATCATCTGACTATGTAATGGAGTCCAATCCAGGGTACTTAATCATCCAGCTAACATGTCTGATTGATTAATCTCACTGTGTAATATTGTGTTAGCCGCTCCAGAAAGTGGGCTCTCTGCTGTACTGATGCATTAACAGTGCTGTGAGGAGTAATATGCACTTCTTAAGGCCTCAGAGAGAAGAGACATCACTGCTGAAAGTACAGTGAACAGTGCAGGAGCTGTTTAGCCACAAGGGATGCTGCTCGCTGATGAAGCGGGGAAGAATGTCTTGTGCAGAGCAGAGCTGCGTTGGGTCGCCTTGTGGAAAACAACAGATGGGCTGGGAGGCAGGAGGGAGTTCTGTTCTGGCGGCTGAGCACGCCATATTCTTTGGATCCAAGCAAAGCACAGATTGTTTCCTTTCTGAAAGCGGGGCACTTGCAATATAGCCAGCAGAGATGGCTTGACTGTGCAGCACTGCCTGTACACAATGGTGGTAAATATATCTTAAATACGTTATTAAAAATATCACATCGTCGATTTCCTATGTGTTAACCCATGCAAAATGACTGGTCTTTTGGAATGTATACATCTGGTGACGTACTCTAAGCATACTTATCAGAATTTGTCCTGATTGAGCGGATGATCATCTATAGACAATCAATGCTGATATGATAAGTATTAGAAAATATTAATGTCAGATGACACAAACATCTTTTTGCACAATTTCATGGTTATAGTTACATTTGCCAACTGAACTAGCACATCAGACAACAGGCCCACAGTGACCTTCTGTATGAGTCTGCTGCTTATCAAAGCACTTGGCTGTTGCTCTGAGCAATCAGGTGGGTGGGGATCCCAGAATCAACTTACATTTGCATCATACATTCACTTGATAGACTCTGTTATCCAAAGAGACTCACAAATGAGATACAGTAAAAGAATACACACATATGACTTTGAAGATAAAAGATAATATATATATATATAATCAATATTACAACATTTAATATCTAACTAAATCTGTAAAGAATTTCCTGATAAACTAGAAATGTAATGAAAGGTCTGAGCACAAATGTCATTCATAAAACCCAACTAAAAAGCTTTGTCTCGTGTTATTTGGTCTATTCTACACATCTCAGTCATCATCTTTTACATCAATTACAACTACTGTTCTATGTAAAGCGCATAACTACTGTTCTATGTCAAGAGCATAAGGATATAAAATCAGAGCATTTTAAAATATATGAGCAAAACAGTAGCAGTAGGCTACTTAAGTACAGTGTGTTGCCAACATTCACTGGTCGTTGTTTACCTGATTCTGTGACGTCGGTCTTTACGAACTGATGATGGATTAGCTCTGGCAGTTGCTGCGCATCTCCGACAACAAAGTTGTCAACATCTCGGTTAGTGACAACGAGTGCACCGTCGAGCCTTCTCAACCCATCTTCAGTCAAAATCAGCAGCGTGACTAACAGCAAGTAAAGCAACTCAGACATGGCGATGGAGAATAGATAGAAAGAGACATAACTGCAAACGAGATGCGCTGGATGAGTGGTGGAGCGCACACCACAATGAAGAATCCCTCGTGAATGCGCTAGCCTACTATTAGTCTGCTATATACAGCACCCACACGATGATAGCAAGTCGCCCAAAGCCAAGCTGTAATTGCATGAGTGAAATGTAGCGTGTACTGCACATTGCTGCCATCTGGTGGTACAGAGCTGACGAGAAGCAGTACGTGTAGCCTACCTCTTTCAGGCTATTGTCCTACTGTATCTCAACGTATTTGTTCCCGTAAACCATAGATCCAGTAAGTAAGAGCTGGTTTCGGATGGCATTGTTACCGTTACGACGGTTTTGTAATGGCATTACATGGTATTAAGAAATATAGGTTCAGAACGTATTTAATAAATAGACTATTGTAATTTTCTTTCAGGATGGAGTTGTGAGCCTTTTATATATCCACTAGATGGCAGCAGCATAATAGTAACATTGAAGTGCGCGGAGATGGGTAAGGCTATAAGAAACTCATACAGATGTGATTTATTATAAACATCATGGAAGTTGCGCACTCAGCTATCATAGCAAACGCATAGTTGTGACGCAATTTCATTACAAACGGATGAATCAGCACCACAGACTCCAAAAGGCTTGAAACAGCAACTAGCCTATTGGCTCAAGGGTCAGTTGGCTGTGGTGTTACTGAAATACCTTCCCATGTTTGCTGCTTGTGCAAAATTGAACCTGCTGGCCCCAATCCATCTTTTCATACAACAGTCATTTGGGGCACGTATAATAAATGAGAATGTCAATAGATGAATGTACTAAGAAATACAAGGTCCTTGCCATTTTACCCTTGGTAAAACTGCCACC
Organism: Clupea harengus; assembly: GCF_900700415.2. Taxonomy (NCBI): domain Eukaryota; kingdom Metazoa; phylum Chordata; class Actinopteri; order Clupeiformes; family Clupeidae; genus Clupea; species Clupea harengus. The sequence goes on along the minus strand of NC_045153.1, from coordinate 19,551,221 downwards.
TTCTAGATGATGCGAAGGAAGAAACTGTACAGTTCATGACAAAAATCCATCACTACAGTCACAAATGTGATTCCATTTAATGAGGGTTCACACACACACACATTCCTACACTTTTTATCACCTTCAAAACACTCTCGCTCACTTTCTCTCTCTCCTTTTGTGACACACACACACAGACACACACACACACAGTCACTTCATAGTCTTTGTTAACTCATTATCACCGCATACTGATTTTCTCTGGGGAATTTAGTAGCTAGCCACTTAATCATTTCAGTTCTATCCTTCAAATCCTGTAGTCTTACTGTGAAATCAATAGCCCCCAACAGCCAATTAGTGGAACTATTTGCAGACTTTGAGTTGATTATCAATGATGGCTTTCAAATAGTCAAACGACGAACACAAATGCAAAAAAGACAATATATCTGTCAATGAGCAACGTAATAAATGCACCCCCTTAAAAGACCATACAGGAACACTAATTCCTCCTCTCATAAGAACTGTGCAAGTAGGTCAGTCCACACTATGCAATATTCTCGCAGTCAACAGAGTGTCGGGTGCTTTGTCGGTATGATCAATGGAAGTAAATCTCTGAGCACACTCTGAGCACACTCTGAGCCTCTGAGCCCCCCCCCCCCCCCCCCCCCGACATTCACAACAGGTCTGTTAATTACAGGTGCTTTGCCTTACCTCAGAGGCAGGTTCACCAGGGAGGTGTCAGTGACAAACAGGTTTTTATGAGAACACTGGATGGTGGGGTAACTGTGGATGATATAGGACTGGACTGAGGGACTCTGGGCTCTGCTTGCCCAGTAACCCCACACCCATGTTTCCTCTGAAACATGGACCTCGCAAGGCCAACTGTCACATTTGCTCCCTGTGGTAACATCACACACTTACATATAGTGTGGAGCGCTGGGATTTTAGCCTCTACACACACACACACACACACACACACACACACACACACACACACACACACACACACACACACACACACACCATGCGCACACACCAGTGAGATGGATGATGGAATCGACTGATGGGACCAATTCCCTATAAATTAGACACTGTAACGGCTCATTTCTCCACATAAACGCCCTCCCCCACTGAGATCATTTTATTATTTAGAGTCCAATCTCCAGTCCACACACAGCTCCATATTTTTTCTATGAATCATTCCCTCAACCAAGCAGGTTTCTCTTCAGTGCACTGTTATGAGAGCAATATGTGCAAAAGAAGATATGATCCCTGGAGTTCTTCTTTGTGCCAAACTTTTCATTTCAAGTAAATAAGATACTCTTAGAGCTTGAATGTTCCAGGTTTAAAAAAAACTTTGAGATTGATGGTTATATAAGATCAATAAGTGCAAATTCTTCTTTAGGGTATTTTCTGGAATAATTTCTCCTTTTACTGAGGGGATTTTCTTCTGTCACTGTGGTCCATCATGAAGTTGCCTTCGGTGAGAGAGACACAAAGAGAACACTTCAGAGTGGGTTTCACAGACCAGTAGGCACACACAAGGAAAAGACAAAAAAACTCCCAGGTATGTGGAGAGCCTGACAGAGAGAGAGAGAGAGAGAGTAAGGGAGAAAGAGCTCAGTGTGACAGTGCTCATCCTTTTAAACTCCATCTCTGTCTCTGGCCATGACAGGAGAGCTGTGTGGAGGACTCCTCCGAAGCCCTAATGAAAGTGCCAGCCAAGCGCTTTCCCGGATGACAAACGGAGTTAACCAGTGACCCGTCGCAACAATATCACTCACGCGACGTGGCAGCCCCCGGTGACGTGATGTGACTGCACTGTAGCCCCCTCTGCCCTGCTCTGGGTCTTGAGGGGTGTGGTTGTCTCTGTCTCAGGCTGTTTGTATGTGTGTGTGTGTGTGTGTGTGTGTGCGTGTATGTGTGTGATCAATTCTGCTTACGGGTCTTTTTCAGTGAGTTATCTTTCTCACTGCTGTCACATGGAAGGCTAATGTTAGAACCCTGCTTTTCCAAAACATGGGTGAATTTTCCAAACATCTCTATTGCACTTCGATCAAGAAGTAAATAATCCAGTGTCTGCTGGTGACTGTATTATTAATGGTGTCTGTTGTCAGATCTTGTGCGTTGCAGACGTTACAGAGAGTTTATGGTCTACACACAGTGCTGGGGTGGGTTTTCTCTCAATCAGATTTGTCTCTTACAAGATCAAGGTGCTCACATTCAAGGACACAGTAGTTTATTCAGAGGCAGTTTTGACAAACACAAGGAGTGTTCTCCATACTGTATTGTATATGCCTTACATTACAGACTTTCAAGCATACTAGTAGGATCATACAATGATCAGTCCAACATCCCTCAAACTATAGAACTCCAAAGTTAATGTAAGTGATCAATAAAGGTACCTCAAAAATCTTTGTATCTCTGTAAAACACTGTAAAGAAGCTGCATGTTAACCAGTGACACTTGAGAGTAATGCGGAAGTGGTTATTATGACTGATGGCTGTCTACAGCCCAGTTTTGACAGCTCAGCAATGTACTTTTACAAAGGGGATTGTTTCCACTAAGTGCATTATGGTAGCTGGAAATGAAGGATGTCATGGTGAGACTGAATTTCTATTTGATTTCTTGTATCTATTTCTGTCCAGTGTGCATCTTTAGGAAGGTAAACAATGTTGATCAGTATTTCTTATGGAAGCATATTCAAAACGAAACTTGTTGGCAAGAATACATCGTTGCAATGTATGTGTGTGTGTGTGTGTTTGTGTGTGACAAATGCTGGCACAGATTTATACTGAGGGTATGTATATAACAATAACACATCCTACATGAATTGTGTGCACAGGTGAGCAGCACCACCACACAAGTTCACTTTGATTTGAAATCTCAAATAACATGAATTGTTCCCTGACCTGGTGTGTAGTCTGCCAGATCAGCCAGCACCTGAGGGAGCAGAGCTTCCCAGATTCATGTCATCGCTGTTATTCAATGCCCTCTCCAAAATCTGCACCCATCAAAGACAATTACCATTGATATTTAATAATAGGTTATTCATTTCATAATTTCATTTATGGCTAACTTTGTTGAGAGCAATGGAAATAGGTCACTAATTGGTTTTTGTAGCACATTGGGTTCCACGTTAACTGCTCAGAATAAATAACATTAATCAGACAATTAGACGCAGTAATTGAATTAAAAAACATGATTAATAGCCGTGATGTCAAACCCAGTTTTAAACCATAAAAGAGTGTCTTAGGTTTGCTGCTCGTGCCACGGAGGGCATGGTCTCTGTGGAACTCCCACTCCACTGGATTTGGTAGCTTTCAACAGGAAGGAACAAGCTCCGTGTGGAGTAATTCAATAGAGCACCAGAGGGGTCCTGGCTTGTTTTAAATTCTAAGGATCAGCTGTGACAGCGAGGCGATCATCCTCAGGCTGAGCACAGTGAATGTAAAAGGGAAGCATACCGGCAGGCTGGCAGGCAGGCGTACCAGTATGCAAAGCAGTCATTGTCATATCATTAAAGGCAACACACAGCAGCCTCAGTTAGTGTCTAGACATGCATTTGCTATTTTAACCACCATTTTTGTGTTCATTTGAAAGATTTGCATAATGACTTTGAGTCAGCATTCCCCTAATTTGTTCCCTACTTGGTTTCACATGGCACAACTGGAGGAGCGAGGCGTCAACAGCACTCAGGTCAAAACTCAGTGTTAAATTCCAGGGAGCATAAATGCTGATATGATTCACAATACACACTGTTTTGGACAAAAACATGTCTGCTAAATTAATAATGTAGAGCGGCATTAAAACTGTCCTCTGTGCAGAGGTGTTGTGGTGTACATACCTACAAAGACAAGAGGAGACCTGAAGGACACGCTGTACTAGACAAAAAGAAATTTCATTACCTTTGGCCATTGATTGTTTTTGGTTGGTTTTGTTTGTCTGATATGTTATAACCTTGTGAGATTCAGGAGTTCCGTGGGGGTAGGGAGGTGGTCAAGATGGCCCGTTTCCCTCTGAACCATTTTTTTGTGTGTGTTTTTTGTCTTTGGAGTCACATTGGTCCACTGTGTGCATATTTGCATCTATGAGCGCTCGCCTGACAAACTCACTGCAGGGAGTTTCAGATCAGCACTCGTTACCAACATACAAACCTCTCCCGGCCTCGGGCCTGCAGCCAATCAGATGACTGTGAGCATCCCAGGCTCACGTTGCGCCATGACCAATTTAAGCAGCATGAGGCCGATTCGCTTGGAGTTTTTTCCGAGGAGTACAGGTGGCCCTGACCCGTTCAACCGACATGAGGTGGGTTCTGCACAGGTGCATTTGAAGGGTGCGCAGGTGGAATCTCTATCCCGCTCACATCCGCAGAGGCTGAGAGACAGTCTTGTGTGGTGATGTACTGTACGTGCTCGCACACACACATTAACTCAAGCAGCACCTGGATGCACTGTGTCTGGGCAGTGACGGATTGCAAGCAAAGAGAGACACAGCTATCAGTTTTTAAACTCTCTCCCTTTCTCCAGCTCTCTCACTCCTTCTCATCTCATCGAGAGACATGGCATTGATGTGATAAAGGGACAGGTGCAATGGACTCCATCAAGTAGAAGGCATAATTAATCATCGCCCCAGTGAGAGGATGTCATTGGCCTTTTTCAGAGACAGACATTTGATTTAAAATGGAACGGCGTGAAATGCAAGAGGTACATTCATTCATGTAATAGATGGTCTGAATATCCCAAGAAACAGCTGATAAAATGTGATTTATTTATTTATCTTGAAAGGACTGGCGTCGCTTGGATGTGGCCATTCTTTATGAAACAATATGCAGTATGCAAAAGGGGGAGCTGCCAAGTGCACAAATGGGGATTCATGGCTGTGTTCCTGAAATCGTTTTAGCTGCACAGGACACTGAACAGTGGAAAGGCATACAAGTGAGACCAGTCATACACTAATTCCAGATGGATGAACACAAGAAATGCTATATTGGGGTAAAGCAGGCTATCAGGCAAACTAAATGGAACACTACAGTAAACAGTTAATTCAATTCAATTATATATATATATATATATATATATAGTGCCAAAACAATACAATTGTCTCACAGCGCTTTACAGAACCCAGAGCCTGAACCCCCTGAACATAAAGAGAGATGCTGGTAGTGACATTTTAAGACTGTGTGTAATCCAACTCATCTTACACATATGATACATTATCAACATGTACTTGACCATACCCCCAAGAAAAAGAAAGACAGAGAAAACAGCAATTTCACTGCTCACAGGGCATGTTAAACAATACAGTGTGAGCTACATCACCTCTCCTCATACTTACTCTTGAAGGTCATTACCTTCAAGAACCTACCTTTGACAAACAAAGCACCTATAATTCTGAGTGTGGACCTCTGCCTAGTTACAGTGCCTTTGGACCAGGAATGATTGACTCGGGAGCCAGGATCTCTGATGATCCCTCGCTCAAAATCACGCTGCAGTCAGTCCCTCCTGCGGAGCTGCACCAAGCTGTGCTCATCCCCCCCTTGAGCCCAGTGAATGAGACCTCAGACACACTTGTGTACCTGGAGATCATGTGGATTGATTCAGAGAGAGCTTGACGTCATCATGGAGGCGCTGGTATATGCCAGCCTATATATATACTGTATGTGTGTCTCTCTCTTTCTCTCCCTCTCTCACTGTATGTGTGTGTGTGTGTGTGTGTGTGTGTGTGTGTGTATACTTTAGATGTTGAGATGGAGCCCACACACTAAGCAGCAAGTTCAGGTCAAGAATATGGGGCAAGAAAATAAGAAAAAAAATAAAAAGAAATAAGAGTGGCTTTATTGCACCCAAAGACGTTCTGCAGACCTTTTCATGGCCTGAGAAACCTGCATACCTGAACTGCATCAGAAGTATGAAGAAGAATGACTGCTAAGCAGGAAACAAATCGGTAACACCTTACTTAAATCCAATATGCATAAAGCATTATAAACACATTTAGTTCAAGTTCAAGTTCAAGTTCAAGTATTTATTTGTCAGATGCACAGAAAACCAGTGCCTGGTTTCAGGTAGTGCAATATTACTGGTAGTGCAATCAGTAGATGAAACTGTAACATGTAAAGTGGCGAGACTGTATCATTGTCCATTTAAAAGCCTGATGGCCCTTGGAAAGAAACTGCTCTCCAATCTATGGGTGCGAGATCGAATACTTCGGTAACACCTACCAGAAGGCAAAGGGGAAAAAAGTCTAAAGTCTAACATTTATAAATGTTTATTAAGTATTCATAATGCATCATAGCGACAGACATAAGTCTATACAGCTATTTAGAAATAGACATGACTACACTCATAAAGCGTTATGGTGTTGTGATGTAAGCCCCACACAACTATCATTAGCGAGCAAGAAGAGGAAACTAGACGAGCAGCAGTGTCTTCTCAAGTAAAGCAAGGGCAATGGATAAACTATCATAGTGTTGAGACGAGGAAGATCAGCTGGAGCTGATCAAACTTTGAGCTTTGAGCATGAAAATTCATTGTTGGTGCCACTTGTGATGTCCTCCCAACTCTGCAGAACTTCAGTCAGTAGGTGGATGAAGACAGAAGTTGCAAGTTGTGTTTGGGTACTGGCTCATTCAAAAATATTTTGTCTGGATGTAAGTGGAGACATTAGAATTTTACATCACTTGCGTGTGTGAGAATAAATAAGTTGAGGTTAACTCTTTGCCGGTAAGTAATAGGGACAGAAGGATTTATTTCACTAGAGGGGCAGACGAGTGGACACCAGGCATATACACACAGTACTGGCAAATGGGGCAAAGCACGGGATTGGCGATTGCTAATTAATGTCGGTAGACAACTTCATGTTCCACAGTATATTGTTGTGACTGCTATGAGACCAGACATAGTGTTGTATTCTGAGTGTGGGCGCATTGTTTTCTTTCTTGAGTTAACAATTCCCTTTACAATTGAGGAAACATTTGAAGGAAGAAGCTGTCCTGCTGTGCAGGATCTATGGTTGGGCTGTTGTTATATTGGTTAGGTTAGGTTGCTGGGTATGAGTACTATAATGTATAACCTATAACCATAACTGACATAAGGCAAAGATGTCATCAGTACCAATATCAAGAGGTAAAACAAGCTTTATTACATATTCTGATACTTCAGGCTGTCAGAGCTTATACTATAACATTGTTACACTTAAATAGTTACATAGACTTATGTTGATCATTATGAAGCATTATCAATACGTTATAACCCTTTATGCCGTGTTGGGAAGTACTGAACTAAATGTAATTAAACTAGTAGTTTAACTACATTTTACAGTAGCGTGCTGGTAGTTCAACCACATTCATATTTGCAGAGTGATTCAAGTAGGTAAAGTACATTTTTTGTACCATTTTTGTGTAGTTGACTACTGGAACTAATTGAACCCCTTTGACCAGCCCCACCCCCTGTGTCCTTCATCCTGACGGCTGTGAAAGCATGCCTCGATTCAAGTCAGATGTTACAAAACTGACTAGTAAGACGACAGGCCCATTCTTGTTTCTAAACCAGTGCTCAAGTCGGTCAAAAGGTCTAAAAAGGTGTGTGTTAAAAAAAGAAATTCTTTACTGTTTTATTTGTTGTTAGACAATACAAAATCCAGATTTGTTTACAACAGACATACAACATTCCTTGCCAGTTGGTCCCTGTGAAAAGCCCAGATGGGATAGTTTTGTATAGGACAGGTTTAGTTATCAAGGGTTTTCCAGGAAGCTAGATTGTCAGTTCACCTGTGAAAAACATTTGGCCATAGCAAAGTCCTTATAGGCAGGTCTCGCCACTTGACATTTAAAGTACATCAAGTGAATCCGTGTTTAAAAAGGTGTGAACATTTTCCCCAACTGCTCAAATACGGCTTAAAAGTACTTTTTTTTTTTACTTTTTCACTGCGCATGCACCAAATTTCACAGTTTAGTTATTGCTATGGTAACAGTGAAAAAGACCAAAACAGAAAGTTCAGTTTAGGCAGGAAGTCAGGCTAAACTTGAACATATTAGGTGTCAATTTGTCATAAGCATTGATTGCTGCTATTTATTACGTAACAAATGTTCAGAGAAGCTGTTGCATGCTATTTTAGAAGTTACTTGGCGAACTGATTGATCCTGCCTGGTGCAATACCCCCATCTGGAAGGCAAGTATCTGACTGATGGACACTATACTATAAAATCAAAGCTGGCAATCCTTGCACTTTCCCATGAAAAGTGGAATATTTTTTTTGTTTGTTTTATATATGACCTGTGAACAAATAGGTACTTCTTGCAATACACTAAATTGAATGGCTGAGTCTCAAATGCTTTCTCTTAGTAGTTTTAGTTAACCAAACTACATTTCTCCCTAGCGTAGCTTTGCTGTAGTTCAACATCTTCCAGTGTAAAGTAATTGGTAGTTTGCAAAGCTATGCTTTCAAAGCAGTACACTGCCTTTATGAGGTTCTAATGCTTTGTGAATACTGGGTTTAAGTAAAATGTTACCAGTCAAGGAATTCACTGCATTAGCAATATGTATTCAGAACCATACTGCAGTTGCCTTTCGTTCCTGGTTAGGGCGGCCAGGTTCACATAACGGCACCATGTTGAGGTTGATGAAAGCAGATGGGCAGGGGGGAACTGTATAGTGGCTTAGGTCTCTCCTTCGGAAAGGCTATGGCAGGGCATCTAAAAATAGCCTCCCCTATTTTAATGTGCATCAGAGGAGGCTTTGAGCGAGCGTGACTGGCACAGTACACAGGGGCGAGCGGATGATTAATACGGGGGTCAATCGATAGCCGTGTCAAAAGCCTTACTTAAGAGTAATCACTGCCATCTCAGGAAGAACGGGAAACAGGAATTGCTTCCATGATAAGGCCAGATTTGTGTCCTTCTCAGCCCTCCAGGAATTCTATCCGGATCACACTCCGCCATCGCTCTGCAGTCCTATGGCACAGAGGGTTAAGGTTTCATTACAGGACAATCAATGCTTTGCCTTAAATCACAATGAGATCAAATACCATACAGGGTGAAATTACTGGAGTATTAATTAATTTGATCATAGCAATTCATTCCCCGTGGTCTTTGGTGCAAAATGTCCTTGTACTGAAACTGCACTGACACGTAGCCGTGGCATAACCTATATTTATACCCTGCATTTATACATCATCACATTATCTCTCTGTATATTGAATTACTGTTCGAAGCTACAATTGCAATGAACTTTTATGGCCCCATTCATTTTCCCATTTAGATTATGCTATTTATCTCATGTGGTTACTGGAGATAATATCTTCTGTAATGAGGAGAAGCCTGTTTGAACAGCCAGGGATTGTTATCGCGCCTGGTCTTGAGAGACTGTATACCACGCTCAGGAGAGCACGAAGGCCTCAGCTAATCTCCTACATGTTCCTCTCCGGTGTAAGAGGCTGATTTGTGTGTGGAAAATCGTACAAGAAGCACGCACGGCAGAGTACTTCAAATTACATCTCACCTTCACACACTCCCAAGAGACGGCATTTAAATCCATTAATTTCTTAACAAACATCTTCTTGGTGCTGATATGGGGCTCGCTTGATTGAACATTGAGGCTTGCCTGGAGTCACCCAGCAGGACCCAGTAATTACGGGCAAACATGGTGACCAGGCTCTTGTGCAGATGCCCTGGTGAGCAACCCACCGAGAATGCGGTCTGAGCCTCGTTGAAATCAGACTGCCCCAGCAATCCTAGGCAACGTAATAATTATTTGACCTTCATGACCACGGCAGGAACCTCATTAGTTGAAAGCCTTTATTTTCATCGTATTTGCATACAACAAAATGCGGAGCGCTGCTCCTGTTGGTGCCACGAGGGACAACATATTTCAACACTAAATAAACTAACAATACAATAAACTAAAACAGATCAAGAGTAAAACAAAGTGCAGTGGTATGAAGTACAAATATAATAATAATAACAATTATTATTATTATTATTAATAATAATAATAATAATAATATTATTATTAATAATAATACATAAAAAACGCTACTCTGGAGCACTGGTTTTAAATGGTTTGGTTGTTAACTAAGCGATTGTTTTGGGAATCTTCACATCAACCTGCATCTATCTTCCATTCATGTTAACAATACAAGGCATGGCAAAAATGTCTGTGTGCTTCAGTTGATGGAAGCCAGTGCAAATCACCTCACTCTGCTCTTTGCTAATGAACACGTACACATCCAGTCCACTCATACACAAACCCTAATTTAACCGACCCTCCTGCCTATTGAATCTCAAACATGGCCTCATGGGGTTTCATGTTGTTTCTGTAGTGATACTAAGCCTCTTCCTTTACATTTGGTGCAAAATTCACTGCACATTACCAGAGATGGTATGGAATTAAATATAGGCTATAGTATATTCCATACACCCAGATAACTAACAACTTACACAACTATACACAACCTACAGCTATACACTATATTTGCTGAATCAGACACTGCCAAGCAATATATGCCTGTATTTCTTTATTACACCATGAAACAGGTTTTTAGTCTCGTACTTTTAGTTCTAGTAGGGCCTGAATAGCAGTCATGTCAGGGAGCATGGAGAATCAAAGCACCACAGGGGCTGCTCTGATCTCATGGTCAAGGATCGAATCGAAGCACCTGGACTCTCCTGCTCTGTTCCTATATAAATCTGGCCAGCCACCTCTGAAGATTCAGTCTCGTATTATCTCACTTAAGCACATTAAACAAAGGCTGTTCTTTCTCCTGACACCTGGTCACCGTGAAGGGCAGAACAGTCATCAAGATGAAGTGTGGGGCATTGCCCTCTTGCCAGGGGACCTTAGCGAATGAAATCAAGTCAGATCTTGATTCAGCACTCGTGGGCTGTTATGTTATTTGTCAAGGCAAGGAAAAAAAGAATTATGGAGGAGAAGTCTGAAGTGTGAGGAGAGATGACTGATTACAGGCACTACTGCAAAAAACTCCTATGATATCAATCAACTGACATTTAGTGTGTTTTCTTAGATTAAGTCTTCATCAACAAAAAGACATAGATGATGTTATGAAAGAGTGCAGATTTGACTCCAGATTTGATGTAACCACGAACATGATATACCTTTGGTAAAAATGACAGCAAGGAAGAGCTACAGATACCTGGGTGTTCACCTTGACAACAGACTGGACTGGAAATGTAACACTGAGACTGTCTACAAGAAGGGACTGAGCCGGCTGTACTTGTTGGGGAAACTTAGGTCCTTCAATGTGTTCAGCAAGATGCAAGATGTTGCATATCTTTTACCAGTTTGTTGTTGCAAGTGCAATTTATTTTGCAGCCATCTGTTAGGGCATCAGCATCAGAGCCAGTGACACTAAGATACTGAACAAGGTGATGCAGAAGGCTGGCTCTGCGCTAGGGACTGCTCTGGAGCCCCTAGAGTTGGTTGTTGAGAGAAGGATGTTGTACAGATTGATCGACATGATGGAAAATGCTACTGGTCAGACTGCAGAGTGCGTTCAGTAGGAGGCTCCATGAGTCACAGTGAACGATTCAACATCTCATTTGCACAGTTAGAGCTGTATTTCAAATTCTCTTTTTTATTCTATTTATTTGATCTAGTAGTGTAGTAGTTTGTATATATATATGTAACATGTTAATACTGTGTTTTTAACTGCCTCTGTGTCTGTTTTCCCCTATTTTGTCACACATCTATTTGTCTGTCTAAAACTAAATGTGTTGTGTTTAAATGAGAGTGCACACTTGCAACAACAAGCCAGAGTAGCATGACAATGTTTCCCAACATTTTACATTCATTCCATCAAAATAAAAATGTTTGATTATATTTTGATAAACTTAAATAAAACTGCACTTTTACTTGGTGAAGTCATTTTATTATCTGGCCTGCGGCCAGTAATAACATTCTGGATTGCAGTATATACCCCTGCCTTCTGTGAATTGCATTTAAAAATGCAATCATCCAACAAGGACAAACGGGACTAAGGGAGTGTTTCCAAGAATTCAACATTTTTGCTGATGAGGAACCACTGATTGAATTTACCTTGCTAATCAGGGATAATCATATGGTGAGAGGCACATGTGGGTTTATATGACCCTGGCGTTAATCAAAGCCCATTCAGTGTTGTTAGATGTTCAATTCCACAATTTTTGTAACAAACACAGAGGCTGCTGTCTGAATGTGAGTATGTAATCTGGCGAGGCACAAAGAGATACATTATGTGAACACTAATAGGATACTAATAACATGGCTAAAACAGTCAGGTAGAGCCAACAGGCTGAAAATGTTTTAAAGCAATTTATATCTAAGTAGCACTTGTAGAAGGTGCATGTGTATTGTCCTGTGAGGGAGAAAGAGGGGAGGAGAAGCAACCACAGGTTGAAAAGAGAGAAAATGTAAAATGCCAATCACCTGGGCTTGTGCTTGGGCTCTCAAGGACGCGTTGCCATGACTTCAGAGCAACACAGTGATGTCCTCCTAGGGTCTCATTAGGTTCAAGGTACTACTCTATTGACAAAAGAGAACCCTTGTCAAACACTTAGGTCAATGGGTACATGGCTGCTAGTAAGATCTACACCGCCAACTAAACATTGGAAATTCGATTTTATGCTCCACACAAATGGAACAACCTCCCAGAAAACAGGAAGGGCTCCGACCATTAACACTTTTATCCAGATTTAAAACATTTCCTTGTGCTTACAATAACTTTATCTGTGTCTATTTCCACTGTGACATTGAATCGTACTCCTTTTCACTCCTGTATTCACCTCCATGTACTTGTGTTTACTTTTTTCTGTTTCTGTTGTTCTCTCTGTTTCTGCCTCTATCCCTTAATATGACTGTATTTGTTTTCCTTTTTGCTCCTGATGTGAAGCACTTTGAACAGCCCCTGAGGTTGAATTGTGCTATAAACTTAGCTTTGTCTTGCCTATTGTTCCTCTTTTTCCTCAGTATTGGGTCCGTCTTCTACTGCTAGGTCAAATCCCATGGAATGGCCACTAGCTTATTTTTTAGAGAATAAACCTGACAAATGTGTAAACAAAAGTATTACAAAATGATAAGGTAGAACAATCTCCCCTTTCAACTCTACAACACCAAGTCCATTGATTATTTATCCGCAACACTAAGCTGCAGGGGTTCGGCTCTTGCACTTGTGAGAGATTTCAATGAAGAGCTAAAGCAACCAAAGCCAGCCATTTTGTCTTCCTGTGCAGAAAAAAGGATTTGATTGGGTGAATTCAACCAGACACCCCAGTAGAAATAGTTGTCATTGTCATGCAACTTTTGCCATAGTGAAATTATTATTTTTTTCTCACAAAGCTTCATAAATATGTGTGCAAAATATTTAGAAATATTTATATGAATTGTATGTATATATATACAGTATATATTTACATTTGTTTTATATATTTATATATTTAAAATATATTTTATGTCAAAGAGACATAGGGGAAAAAGAAAAGGAATTCAAACAAATGAAATCTAATCTATCATCAGGAATATGTTTAGCAGTTTTTTTTAATGCCAACAAACCTGATTATCCCATCCCTACTGTTCTGGGGCGTAGAGACGGAGTGGATCTGCAGTGTGCACCTGGTTTCTGTCTCCCACAAATCCCAGCTCCCCGGGGCTGCAGGTCTATTCTGCTCTGGGTGTAAAGACTACCAATTTGTCTCTCAACTTGCAATGGAGGGAAACACCAGTTTCAAGCCATATCAAAGCACTGATGCGTAGTGGAGTTATATACTTGCAGCGGACCAGAAAAATGGGCACATTGAGTGAAGCAACAGAACTCTTCAACTGCTATCTAAGTCCTCGAGTTGGCACAATTAAATAGACAACCCGTGCAGAATAAATCACGAGTAATAGAAAATGTCACAGCCTTAAAAAAACTGAACAAGACAGGTGGAGCTAAATTAACCCTGTGCTACTGGAGGAATGGTCAGATATAAAACAAAAGAACTGTTTCAACAGCTCCCTTTTTTTTCACCAATTGAGACATCAGTGAAGGGCATCAATAGAACAAAAAGGAAACATAAGGGGGAAAAATCCAAATGTTACATGAAGCAATGAATGCTGTGCCCAGAAACAATGCAGTAAAAGTAACCAGCTGACATATTACACAACATGTCCTTCCATGAAAGCTACCCTAATAGATAGGGAGGAGAAGGTCACATGGCCATGACATAGACTTTTAGTTGTTATGCCAATGACGTTTTGTTGTTTTATCAAGGTATTCCACATTAAGACAAATATGTTGCTTTCTTTTATTTATTCATTCCCCTTTTCGTCCACTCCTGATATACATCATCTTTTCATTTTCAGTAAATATTATTAATAAAGCAGACAAGCCAAAATGTCTGAAACATGAATGAGGTTGATTAAAACAGCTGAGAGCACCAGAGGGCCATTGTGTAAAACCATTTATAACAATAATAGTGCTGTCCAAAATGTTCTTATTACGCTGCTTTATGTAGCAAACAATCTTCTCTTCATAAAGAAACCTACTCAGGTTATTCTTCACCATGGTAGCCGCAAATGCAAACAAAACACATTTCCATCACAAACCCCCCCCCCCCCCCCCCCCCCCCCCCCCCCGCTCCATACACATACTTAACGTATACATATACGTATACGTATACTTAACCGCTCCATACATGTACTTAAGCGATTGAAAATCAAGGAGATTCAGGGATATGAGGAGTGCCCACAAGTCTAAACAATCTGGGATCTCTGGATGTAGCGTGTCATCTCACAGCAATTTTGAAATGCCTTTCATCGGTGATGAAATGTCAGGAAAGCAGATTTTTTTTACAGCTCCCTTGGACATACACCAGGTTCAGCTGCAGAATAAATTACGTAAGTTAGCCAGAATTATTGAAAGCCAGGTTTCATAGAATTGGCCAGCCCTGAGCTGTGATTTGCTGGTTTGTGTCAGTAACTGTATTAAAGAAAAGTGCGGATAAGGAATGGACTCAGAGTTAATTAACTCCTGCATCCTTCCAAACTTACAGTCACTGATGTGCAACATCAATCCTAGCTATCTCTGTGGCATTTCATTCCTTAAGTCTTCAACAACTGCGGCCATGGAGTGGCCAATCAGATACACAACCTGAACTAACAACTGGTTAATTTTCTTTTATTTCATGGTACTTTAACTTCCAAATGCAACTTTGATGAATGCTAATGTATGCATTGATCCTTGTTACACCTCAGGAATACCTAAGGATGCCTAAGGTATCATCAAAATGATAGGCCAAAATCAATACACCTTCTGCCACAGGAATTTCAAACACTATGTTAAGTTTGTGCTTTTGTTTATTTCTTCTAAAGAGGGCTTTAGGCCGGCACAATAATTTGACTTTCATGCTTAGAGACACATAAATTAGCAAACAAAGTCAGTGATGGAGATAATTTCCAAACACTGTTAATGACTTAAGAATATAATAATCAAGTGCCTTGTATTATTAATTACCTTATATGAATCATGTACTTATGTAAGCAGGAACATGGCTTTTCTGTGTTTCTGCGTGGGTGTAACTTAGAATATTAGGTGCCACTTAGTCTGCATTTGTACAAGAGCATGTTTAGACCAGAAGTGATAAGAAGGTTCGAACTGTGCTTCTTCCGACCTTGCAAAACTTTCATCCTTGCCTCGGACATCAGAAATCCACCACGTGGTTATCCCTGCTGAACGCTCAACTTCTGTCTATATAAACCTTGTGCGATGTGTTTATCATTGCTTCACTTTCAGCCTTGTGCTGGGAGTGAGCCCGATTGCAATTGTTGTTTGTCTAATAAATATACTTATATGCAGCTCCGGAGTCCTGAGGTAACTAGGGTGAATTTTCACCTATCAGTCAGTAATAAAACAATGGATGCCGGAGGTAGATCCAAGAGGGAAGGGACTAGTAAACGAGGGGAGGAGATTTCTAATGAAGTGCTGAATCACACACACACGCGATGGAGCTTGATTGATGCAGTCTAAACTTACTGATACCGTTGGAGGCTTTGCCCTCCTGTCAGTCAGTGGACGGATGCGCTTCCTCATCTTAATATGATTAATGTCCGGGTCAACCTCCGGAGCTGATCCCCAATCAGGGGTAAGCTCTCACCACATGAGAGGATTTGAGCTGATGGCCAGAGTCTTGATGCCGTGGACACAGACACATTGGCAAGGAAGGAAACATTTAAATAATTTAGAAAATAAGACAGAAGTAAAATTGTTCATGGAACATTTGTATGTAACATGTATGTAACATTTTATAGATTTGCAAATACTCTATACTCATATACTCATACTATACTACATACTCTATAAACCACTGTGATCCAAGTTTTGCATTACTTTACGAGATGTATACTAGTAATGAGGTGCACTGTTAAAGTATTTCTCTGTTCACATCACAAGTGCCTGGGTGGAGCTGTGATTGAAATATTCACTGCCAATGGAGCTGCCATACAAGGTTATCTTCTGAGTGTATGTAAAAGGAGACATGCTTTCCGAAAACAAGTAAGACAGATATGTAAGATGGAGCACACAAAAACAAAATCAGTCATGAATGCAGTCTCAACCATTACTTCTCTGTCTCTGTCACGAACTGCAATAAAGAAAAGATGGATGGAGCAAAAACAAACTAATTTTAAGGTTAGGCTGGAAAGAGGTAGAATATGATGCATCCTGTGTTTTTTGTTATTCCTCAACAGTTGAAAAATGCATGACATCACCTTTTCCATGCATCGTGGATATGGAGTGAGGTATATGGAGAAGATTCTTTTCACCATAAATGTTATAGTTTATGCTGTTATTTACAGGTGCAAGTTTATCAAGGTGTCTGTAAGGGTAGGACTGAACTCTCTACCTAAAGCATTAACCCCATGCCTCTAAGGAAAGGTATAGAACACCTTTGCATGTCTGTCTTGAGATGAGAGTTTAAATAGCTTTGAGATGAGAGTCTAATTAGTTTTAGCACCATGACCTCCATTGTAAATAGCAGTGACATCAGGGCACCGGTGTCAACAAGGCCGCAACCTTCGAAACAAGGAGAAACATCTCTCCCACATCTTTGTCTCTGCGTGTGTTCACAGGATGAAGGAGCAGAGGCCTTTCATTTAAAGAGTCATGATTACGTAATGAACAGATGGCACAAAGGACCCACAGCCAGGAAATACAATCATTAGGGGGACGAGTTAGCGGGGTCATACTCCCTGATGTGCAACCCCTCAGACTAATTAACCGCTGTTGCCAAATATGCCTGGTCAATAGGACGGATACAACACCGCTAAAGGCCAGGGAAGAAGGACTTTCTGATTAATGTGATTTATCCAGGCAAGGAGGCAGAGCAATATGCTGACATAAAAGCCGATATGCTGGGTATTCTGACAATTAGAGAAGTTCAATTAAAATTTACTTCAGTGCAACCAACAATGGTCCTGGTACTGCAAATGAACACAATGTACAGTGTAATGCTTTGCGAAAGGTCAACCGTGTATCATGGGGACATGGATGAGATGGCAAAGGGGGATAAAGTCTTTGCAAGGCAACATTTGAGCTGTAGGGCTGAAGAGCTGCTTGGGTGCATTGCTCGGCACAGCCTGTTTGTGTTTTCTCCATAAACGCAGACAGAGGCCTGGCCAGCACGCCCTAGCAGGCAGAAAACACAACAGTTGTCTAGAGACTGCAGGCTCTGCTGGAGATAGTTGCACAACTTGATGTCCAACTTGCCCAGCACCAGCTGCACCTGCAGAAACTGGGCAGCAACATGGCGCGATCTCGGACAAGTGGAAATTCTTCACAGCCAACCACTGAGCCACCAACCGGGGCGCGTGGATTCGTTGGACTGGACGTGAGAGAGAGGGAATTTATATGAGCGTGTATCATAGAGACAAAATTGGTTCAGTTTCAACACACAGCTCAATAATTCTCTCAATGGGATCACAGGCACAGCACTGATTGGTTGGTAATTAGAGGCCAAGTCAAGGCCACACATCTTCGAGCAGCAGCAGCAGAGAGGGAGTTATTTATGTGATGTGCTCCGCCTGGTTTTCCACTCTGTGTGACTTTGACACTGACCCACGAGGTCCTCCAACAACACAGAGAAGTATGAGGATGGATGACTATGCTGTAGCAGACAACAGTCATTTGCGGCATGAATAAAAGCAATTATGAGTATCGGGGCCAGTTCCATTCAGTCAAATACAGAGAGGACACAGCCATAACAGTATATTTCCTCAACTGCTCTGACCTGGGACACACATGTGACTAGCACAGCCATACCTGTCCCGGGGTACAACAGCTCCATAATTATCCTGGCATAACCCATCATTAATCCTGACGCTATTAATAGAATGCATAAATCCTCAGTGGTTGCCCTTCACCCATTCTACACCACTAAAGCCCTGTGGAATAACTACAATTAGACAGCCACAAACACACACACACCCACCCCTACACACACACACACACAAACACACACACACACTTATTTGGCTCAAGGTGCCCCAAGTTTCTCCATTCAATTTAAAACTTGTCAGAATAGGAATGTCCATTATTTTGGTTGAGACTAGTTTTTCAGATCCATACCAAATTAATATATTGTAGTGTTGTAAGGTATGAAAAATGACGGAGTAGGCAGAGCTAAACCAACAGGTACTTTACTCATGGCAGAACTAACATGCATCCTCAAGAAGTGCAACTTCTTTACATGTATACAACTTGTATAGGTACTTCCTGTGCTGCATTAAAAGTACAGGACACAACATATATATTTCATTGGTTGTTGCTTCCCAAGTTCTAATTGACCTCAGGTTATATTTGTAATATCACCTTCACCTTTTCTGAGCGATAGGTTGATTTCTCATAAATTGCCAACCACAAAATGTCAGAACTGCTGAAATTGATCAACTTGTCAATTAAATGCTGACATTTGCACTTCTTTACAATGACTAGGAAACCTCCAGGAATAATACAGTTAGGCTAATTGAGTTAGGTTAGTTTAAGTTGGGAGTTAAATTGGACATTGACTGTATTAAAAGAGACAGCAGCTCCAGAGACAACAACTTAAAAAGTTTGGAACAGTGGCCCAAACCCCTTTCACAGTAATGAATCAGCTATCGATCTCCAAGAATCATTCCCCATAGCCAGGCTGTAAGGCAGTGGGGCAGAACGGCAATCCAAACCCCTATTGTTTAAGGAAAGGGTGTCTGTGGAAACAGAAGCAAAAGCAGAAGAGAGAAAACTGGGCTGCAAGGAACATAAAAACACTCCCCCTGACTAGAAATCTATTATTTATCGCAGCTCCGACTTCCCTACTGCTATTATGGAAGCTCATAACTAGGCAAAAAGCTTCGGCTCCTACTTCAGACTGAAGGCCACTAAGGCCAGTCTTGGTAGAAAGCAAAGGAGATTTCCTCTCCAATGCTGGGCTTTGAAGAGACTCTCTTCAGGGTGCTTGTACAAAGAAACTCAAAGACTGCATTTCCTTCAAGTATGGATGCCACCGATATGAAAGAAATGTATGTTGTACTACTAAATGAGGTGTATACCTTCATCCGAAATACTTCAGAAAAGAAATGAAAGAAGACAGACAACGGTGGTCACAAATAAAAGATACACACCAGACTTATGTCAGCCACTTTGGGACCCAATCATTCATCCCTACATTTATAAAGCTGGTATACAAATGTTTCAGACAGGGAATGCCAGGGAACCAGATGATATGAATTCATAAAAGCATCACTGCTTAAGAAATAAACAAAGCCAGGGAATTTGAATATTTCTTTTTCGGGAATTTGCATAAGTTGTTGGAAACCCGACAGAAACACAGAGGGACTGTATAGCTGCAAGTAATTCCATTTATACCACTTAGAGCTGTGCGCATATATGATGTGCCAAAAACAGGGGTAATCAGAGAACATGGCAAACTGCAGAGGAATGCATGACTTCTTCTACCTCAATGTAATTTGGGGCATTTATTTAGTAATGGTTACACGTACACGCACATGTACAGAGTGTTAGTAGACAGACACTGCCACAGCAAATCACAGGGAAACATGGAAATGTGCTATTCACACAGGAACAAATAAAAACGTAAATAACAACTCATCTGATAACAAGAAGTCAAACAGCTGCAATAGGAACATCTGAAGCTGTCCCAGTTTTTCACTTCCAATACATTAAAAAAAGTGAACACCCACAAGGTCCCTTTATTTATTGATTGATTTATTTATCTTTTGCTACAACACATTAAAAGATTTCCCCCCTCTTCCTACAATCAAAGTTTACCTAAGGCCTTTGTGGCACAATTCACTAGATACAGACAGTAAAAGGGCCGACATGAAATAACAGCTTGGAGGAGGGGCGTGTTCAACACAAAACACAATATAGAGACTCCGTAAGATAAAATCCATTTCACATTCAAGCACAAAAGGAAAGAAACATGTTCATGTAGTACAACCTACATTTCGAGCGTTGCACATAGAAATCTGACAATGACAAATTGGAGAGAGGTTGCTTTAACATCAGTTTAGACTGATACACAGTGCTAAGGTGTAAGGGGACCAGTATGTAGGCACTTGGGCTCATGGAAATGGGCTTGACATTTTAAGCATTTTAACCTCAAAGGGCAAATTGTGCTGAATTTGGCAGTGGCGATATGCTTATCAAATACACCGTAAAGACTGATTCGTATAACTTATGGATGCCTTAATAAACAGCAACATAATCAGGCGGCAACATAAAAATTCCCTTTTCCCCAAACAATATATTTGATTCACATGTAAAGTATTTCACAAATGGAAACTGATAAGCATTTAACACCTGCCGAGGAAAATTAAATCTCAGTAGATAAAAAAAAATGGGGAATGGTGATACAACTCATAAACATGGATAATCCCCCTCAGGATCTCATTCTCATTTTCATAAATGCTGCTTTGAGTCTGTTTAGGCCTACATCATATCATGTCTCACATGGCCTGGGATGAACTTGTCATGGAGGTAAAAAGGCCAGGCTTAACGAATCAACGAATATCACCAACAGGGACCAAGATAATAGAGGGTGAGTGTTTACTAAACATGTACTCAAAGAGAGCAGTCAGTCCCGTATTGGTTTTAAGGCTTGCAGTTATGTGGTAACTGTGCCAAAAATTCTGTAAAAAAGGAAAACAATCCACATATATAAAGTACACAGCAAGGAGAAAAGAGAACACATGTGCTATAACACTGTGCTAATTGTGTCAAAATCTTTGCTTATCTGAGAGCTACTAGGCAGAGACTTCAAGTACTCGAGGT
This sequence comes from Clupea harengus, assembly GCF_900700415.2. Taxonomy (NCBI): domain Eukaryota; kingdom Metazoa; phylum Chordata; class Actinopteri; order Clupeiformes; family Clupeidae; genus Clupea; species Clupea harengus. The sequence continues at coordinate 19,529,945 of NC_045153.1, read as the reverse complement.
GTCGCCTAGCATCCTCCTGGTTGTGCCGGACGTAAAAGATCACGTAGGCGATAACCATGGTGAACCATCCGAACATGGTCACGAACATGGCCACGTCAGTGGTCTTGTGGTGAAAGTTACAGAAGTTAATGCCGGAGTCCAGCACCTGGATGACGGGCTTGCCCGCGTGCTCCTCCAGCACAGAGGTGTGACAGCTCAGCTCGTTCACCGTCTCCGGGTCGAGCTGGAGCTCGCGCAGCACCTCCTGCAGCGTGCACTCGCAGTGCCAGGGGTTGTTGGACAGGCGGATCTTGGCGTGCAGTCGAGCGAAGGCCTCCTTGGGCACGGTCTCGATGAGGTTGTTGGACAGGTCCAGCACGCGCAGACTGTCCGCCACCCCGTGGAAGGCTCCGGCGTCCACCGTCTCGATCCGGTTCCGTGACAGGTCCAGCTCCTGTAGCCGCGGCAGGTCTTTGAAGGCCTGGTTGGGGATCTTCCGGATGTGATTGGAGGAGAGCAAGAGGGCGACGGTGTCATGGGGGAGGTCCTGGGGAATGCTTTCCAAATTCCGCGAGGCGCAATGCACCACCGTCAGCCCGTTGCGCTCCGAGCAGTGGCAGCCTTTAGGGCAGGCGGAGGCCAGCGAGCTCGTGAACAGCATTGTAAAAAGCAAGCCTCGGGTGACGGTGTAGAATGCTGAGACGAGCAAATTCCTCGGCAAAGGAGTCCCCATAAGGAAATGCATATCCAACTAAATGTGTCCTGTTTCTGCTCCCCTAATGAGCAGTCATTTTTTTTATTTTTTTTAAGCAATTGATGGAATCACCGGCAATTAACTTGTGAAGTCAGCTTCACCTCCTGATTGGTTTGTGGGTTCCATTCCATTAGTTACACTTGATTCAAACAAAGTCTTATTCATGAGAGAAGGCTCACAATGAGTGAGGCTATCCGCCGGGAAAATTAGATTCCTCAAGATTGCATTACAGGTTGACAGGAGAGAAATTCAGCGTGAGATGAGTGTTTGAAGAGAGAGTCATGTGCAGGCAGCAGAGATAGGATGGCAAGGGATCAGAGCCTGCATCCTCCTCCCAAGATGAAAAGGCACAAAGCAGAGAGAGAACAGAATGAGTAATTGTTCAATTAAGTTGTTTAAGTGGCATTTCCTCATGATATTCATGCTATTCCCTTCCAAAGATTTCACACCCTAGATCCCCCAAAACAATCATTAGTTTGTACCCTCTCCAAGCACTATTATTTCATACGCTAACATTATTATCATTTGCCACTGAATCATAACAGCAATATCAGGTTTCCTCTTTCAAATTATATGATTTATATATTTTGCTCTGGTAATGAAAGTCAACCCATAATATGATTGAATTGTAACAGTACATACATTTACAAGAGGTGGCCAAGTTTAAAATGAAATTCATTCCTCTAGAGCTCTGCAATACAGAACCTATCAATACTGATTATGCACATTTAACCGGAAACTTGCAAAGGGAAATTAAATATAAACAATCTCTCAAAATTAAGCTAAACATCAGTTTCTCAGATGTTACACTGGAAACAACAAACGATTTCTTGCCATACCTTTACTGAATGGTAGAAGTGCAAAGCCATAATCTAGATCACCAGTTTAGATCGTTATGCCCCCTTGTGGTCAGTTCTTTCCACACATAATTTATTTATTTTTCAGTTTTATTGGATTTCATCTCATCTGACATTAGGCGATGAAAACACTTTCACGCCGTTTACTTCAGTATGTATGAACAAAGAGTGTAATGGGATTAATTTGTACAGAGAAACATTGAGATACAAGAAGAGCCATGTCTTTTCTTTTTTTTAGACGACTAACCCTTACAAACTGTCAAACCAGGTAACATTTGCATTAAATCTCTGCATTGTATTAATCAAAGAAAGACTCTGAAGTGAGTTAAAAAAAAATTATAGTTGATATAGGCTACCAATAAGGATACTACACAGACAAAGCAAATAATCATCAATTATCTGTCTACCTTTCATCTGAAGGAAGACATATGCACCACATATAAAGCACATAAACTGAATACAACGTCTGGCTCCTTCTTTAATCATTGAGCATGCCAGTGGCAAGGCATTATATAGATGGTTAACAACCAACACAAAATCTAGCTCATTCACAAAGATCTACCTGTCATATATTCTACCTGCTTGCTATCATGACCTAAAAATATACAGAAATCGTTTATTCAAATTTTAGTTCTGAAAATATTGTCATCACAGAGGCTGGTATAAGCTGGCTGCTGGTAGGTTAAACTTACAAGGATGACAGTTGAAATAAAATGTCTCTCTGGTCACATGAAACACCATTGACGAATAATTACAAGTGAGCACATTCAGTTGAACATAAGATTAGTAAAAGAAAAAAAGAACCCTAAAGCCTTTCAGTAAGCATTTTTATCCTGGCGAAAACAACCTAAAAAAACAGGTGTCAGAGCTACCAACACCTTTTGCTCAACTGACATAAAACCAACCAGTTCTAAATTTAGCTGCACTCTTAATGTAACTTTAGTGATACGAAAGCAGTCGTTTTAAACTGTAAACTGTTTCAAACTTATTCAGTATGGTTTTACCATAACAATCAATTTTAATAAACCATAGCCTAATTTGAACGTAAAATACCAGATCATGTGAGAGTGTCACCCCTCAGTCTCATCCATTCATTCTTGTGAAATTGCTTTATTTGTAAAGTTACTTCTATGAATAGAAATATGAAGAGAAAAAAACAGACTAATATAAATACCTGGAAATTGGTATGGGAACGTCGTTTGAGGAAGAAATCAGCACTTGTTGCCAGTCCAACCGTTCTGTCCAGTATCATTTTCGTAAAGGCTACTCGGCTCACTGAATGAAACGGCGCCTGTATAAGACATTCACTGTGTGGTGATTGGGCGAGCAGTCGGACAGGGAGCAGACCAGTGCACGAGGCAACTCCTCCTTCTCCGCCCTGCGAATGTGAGCGAAAAGAAGAAGTTGCATGCACATCCGTTTTATGCTTACCTTAAAATCCATGTTCCATGGTAGCCCAATTGGCCGTATCATTGACATTTACATAAACTGCCATAAGGTAGGGTTATGTGTGTTCATTTACATTTCTCACTTGTAGAATTCACTTTGAAACCTTTGACAGATTGAGGCTGATAGCAAAATCATTACATCTATGTTCTCCTAGAGCTTAATCTGAACACCTGCATTGCACACCTCTAGCATCCATTCTCCGGCGATTAGCCTACTCCCTGCAGTTGGTGCATCTTTGAAGCTCCTAAACCGTTAGTGTGAATAATGTTTTTGTTTTCGTCATGTACTATTTTCATTTTTACAGGGTCTGTCTGTCTACAGGTAGATTAATAATTAGATGCAGGGAGTGGAGTGAGGAGTGAAGGGATTTATTTTTAGACCTTGGCTAGCACTGGCTTTAAAGGTAGGTTAAATCCTTCGTATTGTTGAGCAACTGGGAGGGATTGGATATCATCCTGATCCTGTCATAACTAGGACAGGCATTAGAAGGAATTTTACACCATCTTTGAAGAGCACTAACAATACCCCCAACAATTACAAACGTGGGGAGCTCTTTCCGCTTTTAGATTCACATGTGAAAAAGACATATAGATGAACATGGAAATATCTTTTATTCTTTATAACCAGATTGCACTGTAGTGGTCGTTTAGAATAATCCAGCTAAATTTGAGGCAGACATGGAGGCTGGTCTTCTGAGGGTGTTTTTACAACATCACTCCCACACAGTGTGGTACGTATCATTGAAATACTCTAACTGATAATAATATCTTAATCTAAAGTAGGCCTACCATTTTATGCATCCAAAGATGCTGTGGATGGTTGAAATAACATAAAATAAGGGAGAAAATCAAAAAGTGCTATTGAAAACCTGCTGCAAACAGCATTAAAAGCCCAAAAGAGGTCAACAACCTTTAGAAAACAAACCAGCCCTGGTGGTGATGTAGAAAGATATTATTGGGGCCGCACTGCTGAAAGTACAGGCATCAATGCTGTTTCTGTGTGAGAAGACCAAAGACCAAGGCGAGGAGCACCCATGTATGGGTGTAGTAGACTGGAGTGATAAGTGGGTGGTCAGTCCATCAATCATGGTAGGTGAGAAGTAGTGAAGTGGTCCCTCATTTTGGTGAGAAGAACCCTCACTGCTGAGATTTCTGTGGATAGTATTCCAGCTTTTCTGGGTTGAGTCTTTGATATTCAGGGTTGTTAGAAGAGCATTACAGAAGTCTATGTTTGAGAAAGCATATGTGAGCATTTCAGGTCTGGGGATACTATAGAGTAGGCCAGAGTTGTGCAAGCTTCCTTTGATAAAAGCTATGAGGTAAAGGTGAGTGGAGACAGACGATTATCTGAAATTTAAATCACAACAGTAGCATGTAGGGTTGAATGTAGCTTTATTCGTTTTCTTGGTTTGTCAGGGACCATTCCTAAAAACATTTTCAGTGGAGAACAGCTCTGACTGCTAATGTTACATCTACAACAACAACAACAACAACCACCACTACTATAATAATAATAATGACAAAAGTGCTGAGTCTAAGAATTACAAACTTAATATTGTTCTATTGCTGACAGTAAAGGCATTGATTTATTTATACTAGTAGCTGAACAGTAGGTTCATTCTGTATTTAAAATACCAATAACTGAACAGTGAACTGGACAGCCGTGTTTCACATTCCCAGGGTTTTTGTTTGAGAAGTAAAGTGAGAATTTGGTGGGAATACAACAATAGCAACTGTGTGGAGGAGTTTTGTGGACATTAATTACAATCTTTGTGATGGATGGCTGTTGTCACCAAAATGTACTTCTGTGAGGGTATGGTACTGGAAGGAGAAAAGAGAAGAAGCACAGATCTTACATATCTGGCAGACCCTCTGTTTATGGATAATTAGAGTAATAAGCTCAAAGAAGAAAATACAAATGTTTGCAATTTATACTGTGTCCTCTAATGTGGTCCAAAATCATTTTATTCGTAGAAGATAACAAAATAATTGGACAGGTACTGATTTAAAAACATCCCTTTTAACTAACAACTAATGTTATCAGCAGGGTTGGGAAGGTTACTTTTGAAATGTAATAGGTTATAGATTACTAGTTACCCTGTTAAAAATGTAATATGTAATGTAACTATTTTAATTACTTCCTCAAAGTAATGTAACTTATTGTATTTGATTACTTTGAATTACTTTTTGATTGGCCGATGAGAGGCGGTTCAAATTCTAACAAGAGAACCAATCGAAAACAACACTCCAATTAGCACATACTGCCAAATGAATGGTGCATGTCTAGATAGCGAAAAGGCAAAATCAACATTATATTCTACAAATAAGCTTTAAAAAAAGAATATATTTTTCTCAGTAACTGTAACAGATTAAAATTACATTTATTTTGTAATTCAATTACGTAACTACGTTACATGTAACTAGTTACGTCCCAATCCTGGTTGTCAGATTATAAGAGCTTCAATTGCTTGTAATTGTAAACCCTCACCACAGAATGGTAAGTGCAAGTTTCAAATATGAATGTCCAGTGTAGACCATAGCCTTTAAGATGATACAATAAACTACACTGATGCACAGATGCATTTCTTTCAACTTTCTTTTCCAGCATACAAGAATGAAGCTAGGAACGCAACAGTTTTTGCTGTAGCTGTGTATAGTCTGTTTGATATCAGAGCAAGATAAAACCTCCAAAAAAGGCTAAGTCATCCAGCGACTACTGTCCTACCGCATTTTAAAGGTAAGCACTCAGCATTACTGTCAGTAATGGCCGCCATTTGTTTATATTACACACACTTAAGCACTTTTCTGCGGCCTTACTGTCTATAATTACTTCAGATCCCCCTCGACACAGCCAGTGAATACTAACAACAAACCAACTCTCCAGCTAGCCAGTGCTGTGCAAGGACCTGGAAAACTGTGGCAAATCACAGTCTGGAATGTTTCAGGGCAGGTGAAGGGTTGGCTGTGCAGCTGCCATTAGCGATGGACAAACTGTGTCTAATTGTTTATCAAGGTGGTTCATTTTCTCTCTCAACACACCTGTAATGTAATGAGTTCGCCCTGCTTGGGAGTACTTAATAGACAAATTACATGTGTCAACTGCTGGAGAGTGAATTTTGTTTCTGCATCCAGCTTGTTAATTCAAGCGTGGCAGTCCAGTGACAAAGCGAATCCATCTCTTTTGATGGGCAAGATCCTTATTAGAGGGCTCCTTGGTCCTCACAGATTTATCACAATTAGGCCACCAGTTCGTTAAGTCCAGGCTTCAGGCTAGGTCAGAGTGTTGCACCAGTTACTGGTAGGCATTTGCCAATCCAGCATCATGATAAAAATACTGGAGTGACCTTTGTGCTATTTTTGTTCAATTTATTAGCATAATTAGGAATGTGGGTAGGGCCTGGGTCTAAAACATATCATCATAATAATTGATCATATTACCCTGTCTAAGATCTGATATGAAAAGAACATGATATTCTGCATTTGTGGACATTCTGTACAAAAACGTAAATCCTTCAACAAATGTGCAAGGCTTAACATTAAAGCGGCTTTAAGGTGTTTTGGTCTGAGACTAGTGAGGTAACTTTCTAAGAGGCCATCAGAAAGCTTGCAAGAACTAACAGCAGCCAATTTGGCACTGATAAAACCTTGCTAGCATGCTAACTGGTGTATTTTGCAACAAAGTTGCCAAAGTTGTGCTGTGTAAGCTTTTCTTACATTTTTGCAGGATCTGCCGTTGCAGACAGAGCAAATTATCACCAGAATTAACAACAAATTATAAAAAGAATACAATATTATTTGGAATAGGCATAGTCTGTATCTCCGATCTAAAATACAAGCACATTCCCAAGCTATGTATTGTTGAATTGCAGTTAACATATCAATATATACGTATATATATATAACACTTGAATAAGTACAACATTATCAGCTCTAATGCTTAGTTAAACATAGTCGTTATAAATGGAGGACACATTTTTAATTCTGTAACTGCCTCCCAAATAGAACATTCAAATTTAAACGTAACAAGCTTTGCTGCAATAAACTAATCCAAAGCTGTAAATTGTCATCAGTGCATTGGCACCTGTCTGGAAACCTGCTGGGGAAATGCTACCAGGGTGAGGTGTCAGGCATCAGTCCCCGCAGGACATAAAAGGTGCTGAGATCTTTGCTTTGAGACAGAGGTAATTATACAGTACTTCACAAATTACATATTGTGGGAGGGAATGAGCCATATGTCGCGTCAGGCACCTGTAATTGAAATGCTTTTGATAATGTCACTGTGACACGGTTGTGTACCCACTCCACACACACAGACTGTGGGGGACAAAATACACTGCTGACATTTACATGCAGTTCTCTTACACTGGTTTAAAATGAGTATGTCTTTGTTCTGAAGGATTTCCTCCTAGGCTTCCTCACCTGAACTAATTATGTCAGCGCTGTCTTTATTTGTTTGCTGTCCTCACAGCTCGTCGTGGTGACAAAAAAAAATCACATAACTATGCAAAGAGGCCGGCAAGAGCCTTTGGGGGATCTTTAGCATTGTCCTTTTGAATTAGCAAAGCGTGTCTCACAATTTCCACACCTGATTTGCATGTGGTTCAAAAGGCAAATCTTTCTACAGCCACCTCCCCACCCACTCCCCCTGGCCACCCACACCCCAAAGGCTCTCACTGACTCGTTAAGGCACCAAGCTGATTTTTTTTTAGAGGTAAATATCCGGTGAATACAAATTCACAACTGTGCGCTCTGAAGGCCAAGGACACGAAGTAGTGCACTGAAGGGAAGTGGAAGAGACAAGCTTCGGTGCATTAAATTATTCAACCAGATCCCCAAACATCCAGATCCCCCCTCCCCAACCACTGTACCTTTTACACGCTCTGCATGAATTCATCTTCGACGCCTGTCTCCCCTCCCCTTCTTCCTGTTCTCACCCACACATATTCACAAACTCGGCGGCAATGAAAGATGCCCTTGACGGTAACCTGATATTCCGCACTGAAAAGCGTATCCAGTGTCCGATTAATACCCGTGGCAGTGCGGACGATGATACGCCTTTGCTTAAGTGCGAGGGATTGCTTATCGTGCATTCCGCGGCTCCTCGTCTACCTGAAATGCACAGCTAAACGGATTTTCAGACTCAGGGAGAGCAATCAGGAGCTGGTTTAATTTGGGCTTGTTTCCAACCATGAATAAACTGTTTAGGGGATGGCATAGAGTTCTGCTAAGGTGACCCTCTTCCCACCCCCAGTAGGCATGGAGTTAATTTGGAAACATGCCTACAGACTTGAGTGTCTCTCCCCTGACCTGCTCGCTGGCACCGCAGGGCCTGGGCTTACATGATCAGGGTGCCGCCAGGCCATACAGATTAATCATAGTCATCCCCCCCCTCCCTATTTGTGTGTGCTTGGGCTTGAGCTAATGTAATTGGGCACTGAAGAACACCTCACGCAACTCACAGGCTCCATCAGACCGTTGAAAACAGGAGAGAATAACAATGTATCTCACCATGAGAGAAAACAAACTGAATAGCAAGGTGTGGACTGCTTCAGGTGGTCTGGGGAGACTTGTGAATGACCTTGCATTGGGCTGTATAGTTCATCTGGATGCAGCTTCAGGCCATTACTGCATATGAAGTGCTCTGGAATAGCTCTCTGTAGTGTAGGTCTCTCCCAGAACATTTGAACAAATGATTGTCATTAACTCAGATGTAGGTCATCAGGGTAAACGCTGAAGTAATAATAATCAATTCTCTCCCTGCTATCTTGGTGGCAAGGGGCCTTTTTTCTGTAATCATAGCAATGCCTTTGGAGAGGGATGTGTATTTACTGTATTTAATGCCTGATGTGAGCCTTGGCCAGTTTGGCCACATGGGAAACGGAACTGAATGTCTGAGAAACATAAAGGAAAAATAATGTGCTCTCTATATCTGTTAGCCCTCTAGTGGTAGAGCAAGGCTCAGCTTGACAGCCGATAGGTTATGGACCTCAAAGGAATATTTGAAGAAAAAAAGGAACATTTAAATGCAAGACTTTATTTACACAGGTCAGATTTATTAAAGCGCATCATAAAACAAAATAATCTTTTCAATCAGTCAGTGCACAATCAATCAGAATGACATCAAGGGGGGGGAAAAAATAAAAAAGTTTATTTTTTTTTCCTTTTTTACAAAACATTTGAAAGTTAACCTAACCTCAGTAATTTGAAATCTAATATAGACCTGCAAGCAGCAAGATATCCAACATAAAATAATAACTCTTTATTACATTTTCAAACAGCATAGTGTACAGGAGCACAGAGAGAGGGAAAGGGCCCTTTGTTTTTTGCTGCTCTAGTACAAAGAATAAAATGTGCAAGTACAAAAAAAAATGGACGTTAAGACATTAATTTAGCTAAAATGCTTGCGTTTATTTGATTGTTTTCGAGAATGTAGAGATGACCTGGATGAGCATAGTTTAATGTAATGCCATGAGCGTGGTGCATATGGATGATGAATGAACACAAAAATGCAGACCAAGATGTCTGAATGGTGTTGCGTCCTACATTTACTAACGAGAATTTGAAAATGATGAAAAATCTTATTGCGGTGTTGAAAAAATGGCAATACACTGTTTAATCCAGATGCAACACTTTACCTTAACTGAAAACAATGAGAAATAATAATAATTCTAATAATAATGTGAAAATGATCAACTGCCTCAATTGTTACTCCTCCGAGTCAGGTGACTATAAAGCATGCCTGTAAAAAATAGGCCAAAACTTCCATGGTGAGCTACAATACTGTATGTCAGACCTAGTATTACAACAAGTAGAACATTCCACAAAATAACTACAAGACAATGTCCTGTATAAACATACAATCTAACTTAATAGTAAAAAATTCTAAGACACTGACAAAACAATCCGACTTCAAAGCAGTGCAAAAAACGATGCAAAAAAAACCAACAGGTCTTAGATGGTGTGTGGAGATCTGCTCCATCTACTATTAAAAATGCAGTCTGCAATTTTGGTTTCACGAAAGGTTGTTGATATTTGTGCTCAACAGCCAATCAAATTTCACCCCTCCCTTCCGTGCTCCTGAGGCACCGTATTGATTGGCTGGGATTGTTTATGGCTTGGTCCGACCCTCTATGTTTGTCTCCCATTCACAGAGCCGGGACTGTGAACAAACACCTGAGTTTTTTGGAGCGCAAACACCGAGCAGACAGCTCTGAGCGGAGCATTTAGCTGAATTTGACAAAAAGTGTATGGGATTAGAACCGCGGAACTGCACCTTTAACTAAAACTGCCTATACTCACTGCATTCAGTTATGTAATATCAGTACAGGGATATTAGACAGAATGCCTTGGACCTTTCTTGCAAGAACGAAGTAGTGTTTAGTTCTACAACAGCTTTTTGTATTCTCCGAGCTGCTGAAATATTATTACGCAACATAAATCTATGTCTTGGTGTTACTTCAGGAAAATATAGTGTATTTCCTACAACGTCCCTACATGAGTATCTGGAATACCCACTGACTGTAGATATCGACTACAAATAGAGAACACCAAACAAGAGAGTATAACCAGTGGAAGAAAGAAGTCAGAACAGCATAATGACTTGTGTTGAAAGAGTTACATTCAACTTTTTTTTTCAGTATCAAAACCAAAACCTTCTCTCTTCAGATATGAAGCTGAGGATCATCTAAAAAAAGACTTTCTTACCAGTGGGTTTTCGAAATACAACACCCTTGACAATAGTGTTGGAATAACATTGTCAGAATTCATAAAACTGAGCTCATAGCTCATATTGTTGGAATATGACAACAATAAAATAGAATAAGATAATAAAGTCACCAATAAGCACAGATGTGGTGAGACTGTGACAGGAACAGTGAATAAAATGAAAGACTGGAACAATTAACTGGAACAAAGTTCATGAAAGAGCCATCAGAGCCAATTATTTTCCAATTGGCATGAATATCACGTATGTGCCGTTGTAATGGTGTGCATAGCTTATATCTTTAACTTTAACAGTTTGTAGTCAAATGGAGTCTGAAAAAGATCTAGTTGTAGAGATCATATCACATCATGGCCAGGACTTAATATGGACTAAAGTAACAAAAATCAACCAGATGTTCGGGCAGGGGTGTGAAGACGGGTCTGTGATCTGTCAGAAACAAAGACACTTTGGTCTGTGGCTAGATTGGATGCAAATGGAAAAAAACAAACAATCAAAGTTTATCAAGGGTGGACAGGCAGGGTGGTAGTCCCACCCCCCCACCCCAGAACCACTCGGATTCTAGCCCAAACCCATGAACATTCCATGGCCCTTAAACACTTGGTTCAACATTAAAAAAAAAAAAAAAAAAACGTTCACTAAGATGACTCACATCCCCCACCCTAAGTGGGTGGCAGATGAAAAGGTCCTCGAGCAAGTCAAACGTACATTGTTGTATTGCCATTTTGTAGGGAGCATGCTGTTAGGTTGTGTTGAATGTGCATGTTCATTAAGCTGTCAAAAGAGAACAATTCTGTATCACATGGGATGCATGCAAGCTCTTGCTATATACCTTCTGTCAGAGCTTTGCAGATCAAAAGGGGAGTTTTGCAGAGAGAGAGAGAGAGAGAGTTTGAGGAGCAGCTAGACACAAGAGACATACGATTAAATGCATGACATCGGCATGTATGGACAGACAGAATGAATGAGACTGAATGGGGAAGGAGGGTGGGACGTGAAGAATCCATTATCTTCACAGTGCTCTGTATTCACTTCCAACCAACAACAGCTGGTCATCTTGATTACTTCGAGAGATATTCATCATTAAAGCCATACATCTTTATCAGCACAACACTCAGCTTAGAAATTCATAAGTGAATCCACTTAAAAGATCTCCAAATAGACTTGATGGCTAGCCTGACTCATCTCAGCCCAATCTACCTGATGTTTATTCAGTGGACTGCTTGTGCATTATCATTTGCGTGACCAGATTATCAAATGAATACAGAAGAGAGCAATAATGCATCTAGAGTGTTGTTACCACATGCCACCTGACGAGACGTGCAGTGGCAGAGGATACCATCCACTTCCTGACTGCTCACGTGTCAGATGCCCTCTCATAAGGACATCTGGTGAGTTAAGTTGTTGGTTGTGGTTTACTTTTAAGCCCACATAGATTGCTGAATTTGCTGAAAATGACTAATTTGTCTATACATTTGTGTGTGCGTATGTGTTTTTTTCATGCTGTTGTGAATATTGTATAGTATGGTAAATGAGATACATTTAGTGGTAAGCACACAGTAAAATGTTTCACAAGAATATGAAATTAATGAATTAACGATTGAATGGAGTGGCATGAGGTACTAGAGTGACAAAAAAGTTAAGTGTCCTTATAAAAAGGGGCTGAGGGCCAATACAGAGCATCAAGATAACTGGTGTGGGAGGAACAACATTAAAATAGGAATTTTAAATATGTGCACATTATAGAATAAAAGTAGCTTTGTCACTTAAAATGCAGGAGAGTTGAATAGAGAGAGAGAGAAACAAACTAGGTGCAATGCCATTGGCTCAAGGGTCATGTGATGCAGTGAAGGATGATGGGTAGAAATTAGAGTGTGCCCATTCCAGTGACCTCAGACGTCAGCCTAGAACAGTCATGGGGGAAGGGGAGAGAGGGGGGAAGGGGGTAGAAAAATAGAGAAAAATAAAACAATTCTGAAAGCACTTGACACGTTTGGCCAAACACTGCCCACCTTAACGGCTCTCCGTGTTTAGCGTGTTTCTGTAAATCGGTCATGCATTTGGATTATCAGATGCATTCAGGCATAAAACAATCAACTTCCTCACTAACTACAAATGTCTTTAAAAAACATTTTCAACGTCCATCTTAAACTCAAGAAAACATATTCAACATCCACAAATAAATGAATGGTGTTAATGGCTGATTCCTAGGCTCTGATTGGAACTGCAACAATTTCCAACCCATTTTGGTTCTCTGTGAAACCCATGTCTGCAATCACGGCATTCTCCTTACATGGGTGCATCACATCACTCTAGTTGCCTTACCAACAGCATTGATTATTAGCAATCAAAAGCAATTACAATTTTTGTGTTTGTTTTCATAACGTTTTACATTTTTTGTACATTTTTATGCTTTCCTGACAAGAAACTACAAGACTTATTCAGCAACCATATTCAACTAAGCTAGCAGTAAAAGAAAACAAAGAAAAGGACAAAAAAAGAAATAATACAGCTTGATCCTAAGCATTCAACATGCTGAAACACTATACTTAACCACTACATTAACATGAACAAAATCAAACCACAATTATTTGTCTTTATCATTAGCAATAGCCTACCCATACAAGCAACGCTACTGCTGAAGGTGTACTGTAAAGTGAGGGGCTAATGGCCTCTAAAGGGTGGGGTGTACAATAGGTAACTGGGGTGGGTGTTTCGGGGTGGGAGTGGGGCAGCTGCTGTTTGCTTCTGACAATGACACCAGTTTGGGGCTTCAGGATGTAGTCATGGAGGAGGGGTCATTCCACATGGCTGCCACGTCTCTGAACCTGCCAGTGGAATGGTGGGAGAGCAATAAGGCATTAGTACCCACCCACGCAGAGTCTCCGACCCGCTATCCCCACCGCGAGACAATAACACCACTGCCTGTCATTCATCTGTGCCGTTGTACGACTGCGTTTAACAAAGTGATGGGGCTCGCTCTCGCTGCCATGGTCGCCCTTCTGTCAAGCAGAATTGTGGGATACATATGATACACGTGCATGTGTTCCCTATCTTTTAGCTACAGATTACAAATACTTCCTGCCTCCAACTGTCGAAGCGAGAGTCGGTCTGACAAGGAAAGAAAAGAAAAAAACGGTGGTGGACTGAAGACTGAGAGCACTAGTGTGACCTTCAGTGCCGAGGCTATTGCCTAAGGCTGCAAACGGGAAGACTGTATTACAGAGAAAAATCACCATGAATGAACCGGAGATGATATCATCAGTTTAAGATTTACAGAGTGCATTAATTCTAAAAACTAGGCGTTATTCTTTAACATGGGGGGGAAACTATTACGAGAAAAAACCCAATGTCCTTGTACTATTTCAAGGCGAATTTCCTCGAAGAAAAGAAGCCATGTATACATTGAGAAGGGCAGCGTGGACACAAAGCCATACATCACAGTGTGACCAGGTAGCCCACCCCTAGGCTATCACTCATTCATCTCAGGGCACAGTAAGGGGTTACCTTGCATTAATGAGGTACTGGGCAAGGCTGATGTTGGCGGGGGTTCCGGTGATGGTTATCTGGCGCTCTGCTGACCCTTCCATGGCGTTAGCGATTTTGATCTGCGCTCCAGACATCTGACGGATCTCGTTGATTTTGGTTCCCTGGCGCCCGATTATGCAGCCTATTAGCTGGGAAGACATAACAGAAGTTCTTACAAGAGAAATCAGATCTGGCCGACCTGCTGTGTACTATTAAAGAAAAATTCTTGGTCTAACAGGCTTCACATAGTCCTCAGCATTTATTTCCCCCCTATAATAAAAAGCTAAATGTGTACTAAAAATACATCTAGACAAATGATGTAAAAACAGCATCACTGACATAATCATTATAGACCACCATCTGTCAGAAACCTAATTCAAATATCAAATACTTTGTGGTGTCCTTAGGTTTCAATAACTGATATCAAAAGTGTAAATGTCTCCGTGTTTCTGGCAGGTTTTGGCCCCTACTCACATCATTGGGAATGGAGAGTTCATGAGTACTGGCCGGTGGATTGGCATCCAGACCTATAGCATTGAGTAGGAAGGAGTAGGAAAGAAAGGGAAAGAGAGAGAGAGACAGAGAGAGAGGGAGAACAAGAGAGACCGACAGATAGAGAGGAGAGCAAGAGAGAGAGACAGATAGAGAGGAGAGCGAGAGAGAGAGAGACAGAGAGTGAGAACAAGAGAGACAGACAGAGAGAGAGGGAGAACAAGAGAGACAGACAGATAGAGAGGAGAGCGAGAGAGAGAGCAGCATATTAAGCACACTGCGGAGTGGAGCTGCCGGGCGGCAGCCAAATGGTCTCTTGTGAATGAGGTGGTGATCAGGCAACAATGGCCTCAGGCATTCTTCCAGGAACCGAGTTATGATGCAGAGAGATAAAAGGTTTCCACCGGAGATGGATTTAATTTTATACCCTGACTCCAAATCTTGTACACATTCATATATTAAAAACTGCTCGTGCAGTTGAAATAATAAGAGGGCTGAAAGAAATGCCTGTCTTCATTAAGATCAAGACGCCAGGGCATGATGCAACTTCACCTGCAATCCCAAATCCATCCTTGTCATTAAACACTTATAACACTGTACAACAGACAAATTACTTTTCGTGGCCTAATGTTTGTGTCCTCATATTAACCTGGGAAAAACAGCCCACTAGGATGTTTACTAGTGGGTTCCTGTTTTGTTCAGTCAATTCTGACAACCTGAAGAGGACACAGGGGTAGAAGAGAATCAAGCTTAGCTATCGTTATTCATGAGACCTTGGTTATGAAAATACCTATATTATATTGGTGTAATACATTCTTCATATAGGTTCGTGAATTCAAGGGTTCCATTTTGTTTTTCCAAAAGAATTGGAGTTATGCTAGTTGAATGATTTATAGCTGCATGTTTTCGAATTTATGGTGTCTGAAATCTATGGCAAAAGTGTTTGTTTATGAGTTTTGTTTTGAAGCAAAAAAGTGTTGGGGAAAAATGGGTGGGGAAAAACTAAACATCAAAGCGAAAAGTGCTAGTCACGTGGAGAGCATCCACCAGGGGTATGTCATGAAGCGCAACATGGAGGGAAAAAACTGAAAAAAGGAAAGAGAGAGAGAGAGAGAAAGAGACACAAAGAGTGTGTTTCTACAGGTACAAAGAGAAGGAAATTGTCCAAAGGGTTGATGGGTACGTACCAGGGAAAGCAGGGGATGTCTGTCCGAGGGGGGTAAAGGGGGTTTGCTGCATAGCCAACTGGTGGAGCTTGGTCAGCTGCTGAGGTGGGGGGAGGGACAGTAGAACTAAGAGGTTATTGTTGAAACAGAGGTGAACACTGAGAAATCAAGACGCAAAACTAGAAGAAGAAGAAAGAAACAACAAGGAGAAGAAGCCAGGACACACTGTGGTGGAAAAAGAGACATAGAGAAAGAGAGAGAAAAGAGAAAAAAGAGAGAGCGGAAGAAAGATAGAGACTCTTGAGCAGGACTTGGCCTGACTTTTAGTGTGTGAAATTGGTGGAGTGCTTCACTTTGACTGGGTTTATGACTTACGTCTTAGTTTTAGATCTTGTGAGGAAAAGGAGTGAAACATTTTATCATGAGACTTTGAGATGCTGAACTATAAAATAAGACTTCATTTTTCCTCACTTCTTGTTTTATTTGTTTTATGCAACTGCACAGGCTGCAGGGAAGACACAAACACCCAAGCCTATTATAGCCTATCAAGGTTGATAAGAGTATTTAACGGTGCACTGCACAACAAACAGAACAGTCTTCAAATGAACATTCTGTCCATTTAAAATAGTCCTGTTAGTTCCTGTTTTCTCCAAGTATCTCCTATGGGCATAAGGAGAGTGGCAGAAGAATCCTGGTTGGAGAGCTCACCTAAGTCTTTAATGAGGGTGAAACGGACATCCAGCATCAAGTTGAGTGATGGTGATGTCAACCAATGCCTCCCTTGGCATCAATCACTGCCTCACCCGAATTAAAGGAACTGCCAAAGAGTATCTCTATGGATTCCCCCGCGATGAAGACTGATTAAGTGAAATTACAAACAGAGGCCATGCGGACTTCAGGGATTTCGGAGGACTGCACCTTGGCACACCCCTGCTTTATCAGCTCTATCTTAGTCACCACCGGTGCCAGATCCACCTGAGATGAACACACACTCTGAATCAGTCCAGCTCTGGAACTCTTCAGGGCCCATATAAGGAAATTCTAACCCTAGAAAGCTGTTCTGCAAACGAATAGAACTGCTCTCAGGGGGCGCAGAGAGGGGAGTCAAACTCAACTCAGTGGTCCCTGTGCTGGAATAGAGGCCCTGGAACATGCCAGGGCGGTGTCGATTTTTGCGATAAGAGGTTGACGGGTCCTGCTCTGCATCATTATTTGTATTTATTTATTATTATTATTATTATTATTATTATTATTTATTTTAATTTGTATACTGCAGCAGGCCAAGTCCTGAGATATCTGGTCTACATTTTGGTCGGCTAAGAGGATCAGAATGATTTGTAATGTGATGTAAATGACACATCAGAAATGTTGTATTAATATGATTGGCCAATATTAATATGACTCTGAGTTGGATAAGAAAACAAAAAGAAAAAAAAGAAACGAAAAACAAAAAGACGTCATGCAGGCTGTTGGTGTTTGTGTGGAGTGGAAACGGAGACTGGGCACTCACATCGGGGTGAGGAATGGCATATTGTCCCTGAATTGTGTAGGCCTGTGGAAAGAGAGAAAGATAGAGGACACACAGTCAGCACCTTAAAGAAACAGGTCAAAACAAATCAAGAGTGGTCCGCCATCTGCATTTACTAAGTTAACTAAATTATATGAATTGCTTTACAATGGTTATACTTCCCAGTTTAAGGTAAGAAAATGATATATGACTGGTGTCTTAAAATACCCTTTTTTCAGATTGCAGTTCATAATAACATCCTGTGTAAGCTTTTTTATATCTATGGCATTTTCTGGCTACGTATGTATATTTTCCGAGAGCCAAGTCTTAGCTTAACAACCATCTCTTTTGTGGGCCTTGTCTAATTCAGTCATATTAGGATACACATAGCCAAAGACTGAAATCTAAGGAAGCTGTACAGATGGAATGAAACAAGCAGTCTGGACATTTAATTCGTAACCTGGTGTTAGATATCACTCAATTTTCAATCACACACCATTCACTCTTCAACCACACTTCTAGACTTGGAAAAAATTAGCTGGAATGACTGATTTATTGACTGATACAATATCCTTTTAAAATTTCTGTCATACTACTATAGTAATTCCATATACTGTATCAAAACACAGCATTGTTAAACTCTTCCCTGTGCATAGCATCTTTATATTCAGCTGATAACACTGTAGGAATGTTAAAAGGATATGATATCTGTTCTGAAAGGGGAGGAGGCTTTAACAAGAACCTCTCATGGCAGACATCAATAAGGAGTAATTAAATATTGAATGGCAGTCAGCCCAAGGGGTGGCATTGCACATTGCACCACACCAGTACCAGCAAACTGATTTCCTCAGTACATCATTCCAAACTCTGTTAAAATGACAATGCCCCTAAAAGTGCATTGGGTTTCTGAGGAACATCAGTGCGTTGTGCATAGCACCTCAATTACTTTTTTGGAATGAAAAATTCATAACAAAAGTAAAAACAGATTTATTTCATCTCCACACCCCCCTCCCCCTCCTAATAATGATCCGCTTAACCCCCTTAACCCCTGAACTCCGATGTGATTCTCTGCCATTGAGCTCTACCCCTGTCCTATCCCTCCTCCTCCCCCTTGTCCCAAGCGTGTTAACCCTCGCTGGGTGAGGGGGTGACAGGCATGCAAGTGAAAAGGTGAGAAAACCTGAGTGCACTAACAGGCAGTGGCTGGTGCTGCAGTAAAAGGCTGAGGTTGGCTGTGGACGCCGCCAGCGGGTCGGCTCTTACCTGGCCACCTGAAAAAATGACGGGGGTGGAGGCGGGCTTTGGGCGGTAGGGGATGGTGGCACCTTTCGGTGGGGACTAGGAGACGGGGAAGAGGGAAGAGGCAGAGAGCAGGTGTTAGACCAGGACACGGCAAACAGGTAAGAGTGGTTGTGTGTGCGTGTGTGTCATTTCTCAGAACTGGTGTAAATGCAGTCCTATGTGCGTGCGTATCTGTGTGTGTGTGTGTGTGTGTGTGTGTTTGCTTGTACAAGTCTGCCTGTATTTTGTATGTATGTAGGCCCAAAAGAAAAACAAAAGTGAGGAAAAGAGGACAGAAAAAGAGAGAGAGATAGAGGGAGAGAGAGAATACCTAAGGCGTACATGGGAAATGTGTGGAAAGAGAGATTGAGAGAAAAGGCAGGCAGGGCATGCTCATGGCTCATGGCTCAAGCCTGTGACGACATTCCTCAGGCACTGCTTTACCAACATAATGTAGGAAGCACTTCCGCCGATCGCACAGGAACCAAAAAAAAAACAGAAAGAAAGAAAGAAAGAAAAGAACGGAGGGAAAACCCTTTGTGAAAAGCACTCAAAGCTGCGCCATGTGTGGAAAGCATGCAGTGTCCTTTAGTGACATTGCACATTGATGCACGCTCCATCGTCAACATCATGTTGTGCATTTGACTCCAGTGAAGAACATTCAATACGGTCCCCATTACTTCAGCGGGACAAAAAGTGACTGCATGTCAGGAGCTGTACAGGACTGACAGGTAAATAACAGCTGTGTCAATCAATAAGCATCCACACAGAGAACGGCTGAAAAGAGTTAAAAAAAGACAGCTACGCATCAGGTGTAAACTGTTAGTATAAAGAGTGTCTTAAACGTCATCATGTATAAAGCAGGCAAGGGGAGTGGAGACGGGGGGTGGTGAGTGTGCCGCCTGTGGCTGAGTGCTTTGTGCATCGGAAGTGGCCTGGCCAGCCAAATCAATGGACTGCGCAGACTTAGAATAACACTGGGTGGAGTGGGCCGAGGACCCCTGCCATACTCTACCTCCAGCATGACGACACATATCTGCTTGACACACTGGATTATCGCTTCGGGGGTCCCGGAGATTGTCACCGCGCGCTCTGTGGAGTTTGGCAACATGTCCCCCGCCACCTGCACTTGTGCCCCTGTGGACTGCAGAGGAAGAGTATGGGCTTAGAAGAATGTAGTTCTCCGTGGGTTCTTTGAAAACTTAAAAAAAAAAAAACACAAACCTTTCAGAAACCTTTAAACTCTTTGAAGTTCTATATAAATGTGGTCTGCTGAACTATTAAAAGTTGAAAGCTGAGTGGCGCCAGAGAAAAGGAGTAGAGTGAAAAAGAACTAAAGACATACAAGACCTTTTCAGACAAAAAGCTTCCATGTCCATTGACAGCCTAAAAGCTGTTCTATCAGACAAAATAATGGACTATTTAAGGTTACAAAGTCTCCATCTTGTTGTTTTTTAACTTTTTAGTCAGCACTTTAGATGAGTACAGTGGAACTTGTTTCAACCTTTACTTTGGCTTCTGGCACAATTTTGTACAATTACTTGAAACACAGTCTTGCAAGATTTTTAATCGATGTTGGCTCCCTTAGTAGCTGTGCATTCTTCTAAATGACTTTGGATAAGTGAATAAATGTATACATCATTGTAAGGAAGACTCCAGCTAAAACAGATTCTAAACCCACACAACTGGTACCTTAAGAAATATATTTTTTAAATCTACCATTAACAAACAATTGCCCATGTTACAGAAAAAATATGTTGTAATATAATGCCAATTCTTTGATTTAACATTTGGTGTAGGATGCTGTTTAGTGAATGAGATTTATCCCCTTTATTTCCAGAATGCTGTGGAAAAGGTGGTGCTAAATATTCAGTTTACATGCTGGATGGGTAGGTAGCGTGTATACAGATTTGCATGCAGAGCCAGCGTACTTCTCTCATCTCTTTGATCTTTGATCCTCCTTTCCCGATGAGGGAGCCACACTGGCTGGCTGGCACCACCAGCCGCAGAGTAACTGGGGGCTTGCTGGTGGCTGGGCTGTTGCTCATGGCGTTGACTATGTCCTGTAAAAACACCTGAAATTACCTTGGTTATAGGCATAAACGTTGAAAAGGTTGAGCATTTGTTGTTTTTTGGTGCTACATTGATATGTAAGTTTAATAAAGCTTTCAACAAGAGTGTGTTATTTACTGTCAAGCATTTTGTTTCTCTCGTTATTAATTTGAAATGTCATGCCATTGTTTAGTTTGCACACATCTAAAAGAAATCTGTTTCCATTTGACGTGCAGCTTCCAAAATCATTATTATTTTTTTATCACTGCATGCACACATTTTGCTACAGTAGCTTCGACTGGGGAGGTACTGAACTACCACGAACCCAGAGGCACATGCCGCCTAGACAGCCAGAGACACACTTGGGTTAGTATGGCGGTCAAGGGCTGCCGAGGGATTTTATATATATAGAGAGCAAACAATAAAACAGACAAGAGAAAAGATCTTAATTTCAGATAGCCTTGTTCCAGGCCGCAACTGGACCTACCTCTTCAAACTTGTAGGCAATCATTGCGAAGGCCTTGAAGATTGCGTCTGTGGGGCCGGTGATGGTGACAATCCTCTCAGGACAGTTTCCCTCGGAGATGTTGATGCGTGCTCCACTCTGAAGAGGGGCGAGAACAGAATGAGTTTGGCAATGATTGTATTTTTCTCTCGCAACATTGGTTGGACTTAACAGTTGGTAGTCACTGTAGGGCACACATACCTCTTCACGCATCTTCTTTACAGTTTCCCCTTTCTGTAAAAAGTACAAGATGATGCGAAGAGCATTAAAATCAATAACATAACCATGAGGAAAACAATGGAGAGTATATCAGTGTCAAAGAAAAACCCACATACCTTCCCTATGATGCTTCCAACCTCCTGAACGAGAGAGAAGAGAAAGACAGTGAGAGTGAGTTAGACAGAGAGGTAGAGGCATTGAGCCACATTTTACGCTTATTCAATTCCTGTCACGCCTCATCATTGAAACAAATACCTTTGCAAACACAAGACCTTCAAAAATCTAGTTGTTCAAAAAAGTAGTGAGATCTCTCCCAGACAGAATATCTGGAAGCTACTGATGACAGCGTTGCATGCCCATAACTGATTAGTGAGAGAAGGTGGCACATTCCCTCGTCTTTATGAGTCACAGACTCACTGGCTGACACACCAAGTCCCTAGGGAGAATGACTCATGATAAGCCCTGTCCATTTATTTTTCCTTCTTCATCTCTTTTTCTCTTTTTTTTTTTTTTGGCACTGGCTCTCCCGACCCTATCTGCTCATGTCCTGCGGTTGGTTACCTTGCCGTGCATGAGGAGGCGGATGGTCAGGGTCACATTCAGGCCGCCCTCGGACTGAACTTTGTTGGGTTCCATGCTGGGGAGTGGAGGTGAGGCAGGAGCGTGGTCACGTGACAGGAAATCCCCGGGAAAAGGAAGAGAGTGATGGTATGGCAGCCAACCTGTGGAGGAGAGAAAAAGGACATGATACACACTGGTGAGGTAAGGTGAGAGGGCAGAGGTTACAGCATGGGGAGATATGGATTTGTTTCTGTGATACAGAAATGAACACTAGAGGGAGCACTTCTCACAATCTTCATAATAAGGCTTGCTGAAATTAAGATGCAGTGATATGAAAATGAATCTTCATGTTTTAATTATTCCGTTCAAGTGAAGAACTGAATCTTCTAATGATTTATACACATACCACGCTTAACCATCAACATAATAAAATGCAAGAATCTCTCTCAAAGACTCAGTATCTGTGTATAAACACTGACTGACAAAATAATCTACAACTACAAAAAATGAATCATCTCTGCACCACAAGCATCCTTTAACCATATTTAACAGCCCATTGCATTGAGCTTCTATTGCTTCTGTCACGACTAATGTAATAAACCTGGATTGTTACAGTTCTATACTGCAGGGGCAGGAACCTTGAGAACTGAATATGTACATTTACATTACATTTACATTTAGTCATTTAGCAGACGCTTTTGTCCAAAGCGACGTACAAGGGAGAGAACAGTCAAGCTAAGAGCAATAAAAAGCATGGTGTAACAATAAATACTACTTTGCATGAGAATTAATACTACTAGTATTATGTATGTACCAGAACCAAATTAAATTACCGCATTATAACAGATGGAGGGATCATTCTCTCTCTGCTATACAAAGACCTGAAGAGGCCTGCAGGGTTAATGATGTGAGTAAGAAGTGGGGTGTGTCTGTGTGCTCAACATTTCACAGAAGGATGAATACATGCAGTATAATGGGCCTTAAACAGCAATGTGTTTCACTATACAGAAGTACAAACACACCGAACATCGAATCAATGAGGGTGAATCAGAAGAACAAGCATTTCATTTCTCTCATCGTATTTAATCACAATGACCTGCTTCTTCAGAGCAGCTATACAGAAACCATTTATTTTTGTCACACAGTCTGGCTGTTGCGCAGGATCAGGACCGTTGTGGGGAGCTGGAGTCAGAAGTCAGTGCTCAGAGATGGAGAGATTGGAGTGCTCAGCTTAAGCCTCCATCAGGGCCCCTGCATCTTAGACCACAGGATGGAGAGAGAAGACGACTGGGGGAGAGAGATATCGAGACTGGGAAGAGGTCTATAAGCCTCTGTGTGTTTGTCTGTGTGTGTGTGTGTGTGTGTGTCTGCACGTTTTCACGTGTACTGTATCTCTCTCGGTCTTTGGGCATATGTGTGTCTGCATGTGTGTATGTACCACACATGTACCACAGTACCAGTAACATTCACCAGCTCAGTATACATTCAATATTACACATCTGTGCTGGTCGATGAGGTAGGGAAGTGGAATAAACATCATGGAGTGGACAACTACAGCCAGCTGTCCCACGATCTCTCGCGGCGGTCAGCAAATTGCACTAAAACTCTAATCCGTGTTAAGACCATCCACACACACACACTGCAGGAGGACTGAAATGAACCTACGGTGGCTTGGGCCCAGATCATAGAGCTCCTCCATATTCAGAAGTCAAGTGACCTGGCAAAATCTTACACGTCGCCTAAGTACACAAACATCGAAATGGACTTCACAAATGATTGTGTCAAAGGGGTTTTTCCGCTTCATTTTCCACAACCTCAAGGATGCTGTCTCAGCTTGGCCACAAATGCCAATCACTCTCTCACAAAGACGCTGACTGACTCAGTGGAAACGGGGGAAATTCAGTCCATTTGCCCAATCCAACATGAATATTACACTCAGAGGCACTGATGTCGAAGTGACTCGGTTAAATTATCCCTCCTTTTTTTCGTCTGTCTATCTCAGAGACTGCCCTTCCAGTGCACTCGGCATTTCTTCTTGCAACGTGAAATAGAAGTCTGTGTCAGTGCCGAGCGCCATCTGATGAGTTATTCTCTGCCTGCTGCAGGACTGATTAAACCCAGTTTATCCTGCTCAGTGATTCCCAAATAAACCCCCTCTCACAAGGCAGACAGCCCTCTCCAGCCCCTAATGGCAGCGTTAATAACACAGTCTCCCCTCATACACTTCAGAAAATACTCATTCACACCCCCACAAAAAGAGTTCTGATTTCACCTGGTGTGAAAACGAACCAGATTAATTTGGCGTGTAACATAAAATGGCTGTAAAATGAGGAAGTGGTTTGAGAACCGTGCACAAGATGACTCGTAAAAGGAAGCACTTGCAGCAACAAGAGGCATAGTAACTATATTTAACAGCATTAAAAAGCTTTATAAAAGCCTCATAGATGAGTGATGCAGTGAGTATGAGTTTCAAAATGCACTTGAAGGCATGGACATTTTAATGAGGGTTATCCAACAATCTTGAGGTTGTCGCTTTTCTGAATCTGAGTTTACTGAGAGTGCATGTGGATACCTGAGCGCTACATCTGTGGGACAATGACAGTCATCTGAGCAAGCACAGTGCACCTAAACAAATGCTATCTCTCTCTCTCTCTCTCTCTCTCTCTCTCTCTCTCTCTCTCTCTCTCCTCTCTCTCTCTCAAAAGCCATGTTTGCTTCGAACCAGCCCTTTTCTCTTTTTATTTTCTCCCCCCCCCTACTCATGCCACCAAAGAGTGCACTACAAAAGAATTGGACAGCATAGGGCTTCAGGCCTAACACAGGATGAATCAACACACAGGGTAAATTGGTGTACTCTTTTTTCCACTCAGCTCTCCTTTTCGAGGTGTGTGTGTGTGTTCGGGGGTGGGGTGGGGATGGTGGGGTACAAAAATGTGAATTTTATGCAAATCTGATATCTTTCTGGTCATTATTAAGAGTGGTGTTTCACGTGCCATGTGATGTAGAAAGTGGGTCAAGCTCCTCCACCACTAAAGAGCTTCTGGCCCCTTCCTGTATGGTAGCTATTGAATTAATCACGCTTTACGCTTGGTCAAGCACTGCACCCAAAATGGTCTTTTTTCTCCACTTCTCTCCACTTGCACTCCTCTCTCAGGCATCTACCACTCTATAACACAGAAATGATTGTAGTGAAATGAAGTTAAATCACTCAGGTTTATTAGAATGTAATGTTAGAGTGTTACATAATGTAATGTTCAATATAAAACATCTTTTCCTGTATATATCTGTATACCTGTGTATTCTTATGTGTGTGTTGCTACAATCTGTAGGTAAAGAGCTATCCAAGAGGATATAAGTAATACCTTCCCAGTCTGCTCTGGTTGATTATTATGTTGATTATCCTGTTAATTAAGTCAAAGATTGATTGATTTTTATCTGATTATTGATGCATATCATAAATGAAAAACTAGTGTCAGCTCTTTAAAACATTACGGGAGTACTTGTGCTTGCTTGTATTTCTTTTTTGAAGCAACGTTAGAGATGCATCACAAACTAGTTACAGCAACAGCGCTATTTTGACCAAGGATAAAGTTGAAGAATGATGTGTTATAAACTTGCAATTGCCCTTGATGTCATACAGGAGTATTTTTGAATCAGCATTTCCCTTAGCAGGGAATTGCAGCGAAGTGTGTGTGGTAAAGTCTGTTTACCAATCCTCCACTTGCATTTAAACTTTAATCCATCAAATGTATATTAGCTACTGCCTCAGCAAACTTGTGTAGTCCTTTCAATGATAAGGGCACTACAGACCACTGAGACACAGGATTGTTGCACTATTTAGCGAAATGTGTAATTAGAAAAAGAAAGATAAATAAATTAAGTTATTTTTAAAGCTTTGAAATGTGGAGAGAAAAAAAACACACTAGACTATAATTTCCAGTCAGACAGAACCTGAGGCAATACGCTTTCCTCTTCTCCTATGAGAAATAAACAACTTCTGTCCAACAAAATGACCATCTGAGTTGTAAGGTGTTTTAAGAAATTGGTTCATAAATCAATGTGACTCGAAGGCCACTGTTTGTGATTACTCTGAAACACAGAGAGTATCTGGAGAAGTTTTGTTTCTTCAGAGAAGATATAATGAAACAACACAAATGGTATACTCAGGCACTAAAGTTGCAAGAACTATTCTACAACAGTTCCTACCTTGATATAGACATTGAGAACATTTATATAAAATCTAATATTGTTATTTCAGCTCTATCTTGAAGTGCTACAGAGTTAACCAAGCTGGTATATTTTCAATAAGTACTAAGTTGAGCTTACCAACAGAACCAGTTATATAAAGACAGACAACATAAGCTCTCTGACATCCATGATGTAAGAAGGTGATGCTCATTTATCTGATAAATGAGTAGAGTCCACAGGAAATGTAATAAACATGGAAGAACAGAAAATGGAGTCATAGATCTGAATTTTCATTGCACTCCATAATCAATGAAAGACTGAATGACATATTCATTTCCAACAAAGTGTTGCTGTGTCTATTTCTGTTAACCTGCATCTGCTTTAAACCCACAAGCCAAAGACAAAACATAGCAAGCAACACTCAAACTACGACCATGACAACTACAAATCAACCGTTTGTGATGGGGGGGAAATCGGCTCTATTAACACAAAACCTTACTCTGCAGTTCACCTGAAATGAAAGGCAGCTAGGTGCATACACAGTGTACATGACTGGGGACCTGGTGACGACTGAACCAGGGTCCCCCTCAGAGTGAAGCCGTCCCAGGATTGAGCACTGTGGACTTGGCAGAGGGGCCCGGACGGGGAGAGCAGCCATGATTTATCGTATTAAACACATCACTAGTCCTGTCAGTGTATCAGGGGCCAGAGCATAACAGGAAGTGACAGTGTTCATTGGAGACACCGTGGCTCATACAAGATTTCAGGGCAAATTACAGCCTGAAGGCACAAGCCTTTTTTTCCTTCTTCAACCATGGCCACAGCCAACAATTCACTGACAAAAAGAACAAGAAAATGACCCAGCGAAAACTCTATTAACTGGTTTGAGTGAGGGTTGTGGGCAGGGCGAAGCAACATGTAGTTTATAGAGAAATAAGCTTGGCAATTCATATCACATTTTTCCTTGGCTTATCTTCTGAAATATGCTCTCAAAAGGCATGCTTTAGTGCTTGCAGAGAAATTGTTCATTCCTTCAAATAGATTTTGTGAGTGTGTGTTTGTGTGTGTGTGTGTGTGTGTGTGTGTGTGTGTGTGTGTGTGTGTGTGTGTGTGTACATCATTACCTCCAGCCAGATGACACCCAAACAAGGATATTCAGCTCTGTCTGACTCATAATTCAGACAGTTTTTCACAGCACAATGCGGCTTCAATTCCTTATCCATCAGCCGGGTCTGTAGCCTGCTCCGCTTGAGCAATGTGCCCCTCTCAACTATGCCTTTCACACTGAATAATTTGGATCTGCCAACGATTATACATCACTGAGTATTTTCTGTCGCTACAAGCAATGGCAAAAACAATGTATTGCCGATGACACTATCTCTAGTCCTTGTGTAGAGACTGCCATTTAATAAAAAGAGATTTGCCGTCTAAAATAGGCTGTTGAAACTGAGAGTGGGAGCCATCTTCAACAACCCGGCGCATTTATTATTCTATTAAAGACGAGAATAAGGGCCCAGTTCAGAGCACTGCAAAGTCATCCAAGAGAACACAATAAGTTATACATTGGCAACAAAACTAGCAATCAGCTGCCAGACCCAGCTAGTAAGACGAACTGAAGGACATATACATCTCACACTACTCCATCCGCAGATCAACAGACCTCTTCTGTGCAGCCGTTGCTATGAAGGTCACACACAGATACTTCTTTTTACTGCACAGAGAGGACGCAGGGATGCACAGAGTCATTTCAGAGGACCGGGGAGGGGGCCGTGTCTGTGGGGACTAACATCTCAGTGTCATGGTGAGCGCCGTGTCATGCGGCCTGACCTTGCCCAGCGGTGCAGCCGTCTGTCACCTCCAGGACATGGCACCCAGTGAGGAAGGGCCAGAGCAGCATTGCCTAATGGTGCTGAAGTGACAGATATTTGCCCCTTCATGTAATTTCCAAGGGTGTAAAATATTATTTATTTGTATATAGGTTTTTGGCTCTCGTCCTCTCTTGACAATAATGACCTACTATTTGACTTTATGAAAAACAATAAAATGTTAACCATTTTTTTAAATAATTTAGAAAATTATTAAGACAATCCTGGTAGGGATTAATATTGAGGTATTAATAACTTTACTGACTGCCAAAGTCTTACATTTTGAAACCATAGTACATCAATGGACCCGTCATTTTCACTGCTGTTTTTAGCATTTGCCATCAAAATACATGACAGTTCTACCTAACCAATTACATTAGTGACAACACACTAACATGATAAGCAAGGAGACTATGTTTGGGTCCGACTCCTTACACCTAAATTTAGAACCAATAAGTTGGAATCGACTGCAAATCTCTCCAAACAAAACAGGAGGATTAGATTCCCCTCATCAACCTTCATCAGGTTCACTCAGAGAAGAGCCGATCACTGAGGATAATACTGCAGTGCTAGAGACTGCCGCCACTTCACAGTTAGTCAAACAGAAAGCTATAAAAAATAGTAATGGAGGGAGAAAAACAAATTTTACTGGATATAATCGGGGTCTATGCCCCTGTGTCATCTGGTCTAGCCTAATCCTCACAGGCAAAGACCTGTAGTCATTAGGTTTTCTTTTTAATACAGTCCATCCATAAACACTCTATGTAAAATTGAGTCATGGGGCAGATGAGTGAATACTGCTGAATTAATCACAGAGAACCTCAGAGACAAAAAGCCTGTTTAGTAATGTCAGGGTGCTGCCTTAAAGCAAACAAAGGTGTGGGTTCACATAAGAAAATAGGAACTAACGTCCCTGCTTTGATGCACTTAGCACCACTTCAGCTTCGTATGAAAAATACATTAATATGAATAAAATATAGAATGAGTACCAGTGCTGTACATCTTGCACTAGGCAGGAAATTCCTCTCAAAGAAGAATATGTTATGTCTCCCCAGTTTATAATATAATTAGATTAGCTTTGATTTGGATATGTTAACATGCTGAGCATTGCTGAGTTTACCATAGGATTGATACACTGACCAATCACAGAAGAAGAGACCAAAATAGACAAAACAGAGACCAAGACTTAGATTCTTAGATTCCTGAAAGCTATATATATTATTGAATGAGATCAGTAATATCTAACTGACATTAGTGTGTTACATCAATTCAAATAAAATATGTGTTGATGTGAGAGGTGTGGTGATTATATTTTTATTCAGAATATGTTAGAAAATCACCAATCGAGAGGAAATGCTGTATGAGACATCTTGATTTTGTTGCATCATCACAGCTGACTGCTGTGTCAATGTGTTGTTGGCTGGTGCTGGAGGAGACTCGGAGATTAAGTTTGACAGATGAAAGCGCCCCTCCTAAAACCCCCTCTCACAATTAAGCCACTCTCCCTCAACACACAGGAGGACACCACTAAAGTGACTCTTTCACCTCTCCCATAGAATGTGAATAGGTCATGATTTGTTGCAAAATAAAAAAAAATTGTTATGCCATGAAAATAAATCTGATAAATCCGTGAAGGACTCCCTACTACAAAGGCTTCCTCGGCACAGAGATGATTTTGTGTTTTTTAAATGCCTTTGCTTGAGAGGGGAGAACACGGTGAATGCTCTTAGATGAATTTTAACAAGCTGAATGTGCAGACTGGTGGAACACAAGCCATCCTGATTAGCACATACGGAGTGCAATTAAGATGTTGACAGGACCCCCCTCTGGCTTAGCGATGACAACCCCCAATAAAAAACACTGCATAAAAACATTTTGCCGTTTCAAACAGCCATGAACAAAAATCAAGCTAGACTACACAAATTCTTTGTCATTTCAGTCATGGACATTTTTATGAAGCAATTGCTGTATTATGTCAAGACATGCAAGTTGATTCGTTGTTCGTTGTAGATAGAATAAAGATACCACCACATTAAACACGTCAGATGAGGCCTTGAGCACTGACAAAATAGGTGTATATTGAAGGTGACAGAGATTCACTTTCCATCATCTGGGATTTTAGTCTCACGCAATTTTACCTTCCCATTCAGCCTGTCAGGCACACACCGACACAGCTGTCCTCAGTGCTGATGTCTGATGAAAGAAACCCTGCACTGAGAGATGCGAATACGAGCACGAATACGGCACTGCATAACAAAATGCAAAACAGCATATCACAAAACAACACAACAAAATGCAACACAACAAAGAATGACACTCTAATGGGCACTCATGTAGATTGCTTGTTAATTTAATTTATATACTATATACAATGCTGGAAAGACACACACACACACACACACACACACACACACACACACACACACACACACACACACAAAAACACACACACACACACACACACACACACACACACACACGCACACCTCCCTGGTAGGATCTCTAACGTGTGGGGCCTCTAAGTACAATGTGTGGCATTCTGAAGAGTTACGATTCTTGTAAGAAGCCCAGTGCGACTTGCTGTGGTCTGCGGTGCATGTGGCACACGAGGTGCCCGTGGGCATGTGACATGGTGGTGGGTAGGTGGGTGGGCGGTGAGGGAAGGAGGGATGGTTGGAGGGAGGGAGGAGGGGCACAAGCGAGTGAGCGGACACTCAGATGAGAACAGCTCCAGAGGAGCCTTTTGTTGCGGCACGCGTGTCTGCAGGGCGCCCTCCCTCCCCTCTGCGGCCTGACAGCCGCCCCTAAAACTGTCAGCCCCGATCAGTCGCCCGCACCGAGATCTCAGCCCAAATTACAATCAAGGAAGCCCAGTCACTCTCACTGCTCTGCACCGCCTGCGGACGGCGAAAGGGGAAACACCAGCGCCGGGAAAAGCCAGCGAGCGGGCCAAGCTAGCCGCACTCCTCCACTCCACCCTTTCTCTTTCACGACTAGCAGGGCTGTGCAGCCCAGCAGCGCTGATGAGGCCCAGATCCGGCTCAGTTTTGGTCCGGATCCAGCGGAGCTCCAGCGCTGAACGGAGACACCTCTGGTTGTCGCCTGGTAGCGCAGCACGAACGCGTTGAACTTGACGCGAGGAAGGGCTGCCACCGCCATGCTACACTAGACGGTACAGACATCGCTGGTGTGGAGCATGCCCTGAACATGCTTATCCCCCCACCAAGCCTCTCATGAGGGCACCATCAGATCATGTTACACCACAGCCATGACAGCACGTCTTCTTGACGTCGGTGAACGCATTTCGCTCAATGTTCATTCAATTCGTTCTGTATGACTTCATTCTGTAACCATGACACTCCCGATATATTCTTGCCATAATGGGCTGAAAATTTCCATTGATCTCGATACTCTAAATGCCATTGCCAATCACTGAAGCCTTATAATATACCACTGTGTAAAATCCTTATTGCACCTAATACTTTACATAAAAATTTGATTGAGATGTAATCTTTGTGTGCTAACCATTAATGTGCAATGTTACGTTGACTATCTAAACTAATCCTATTAAAAATTCAGCAACGAGAACTATCATTAAAGCCTTGTGGATGCTATTGGACTTCGCTTCTCTCCCCAATCCAATTCTTAGTGACAGACAATAAAGCCATGACGATAATTGTAGTAACGACTGTGCAGACCGCTGTGTACTTCTGTGGCAACAGCGATCCAAGGGCTGTTCCCTCCTTCATGTCTAACATGGTTACCAAGGTGGAAATCGCAACTGAGACTGACACCCGAATCACAATATCCGATACAATAGCACCCAATGCTAATATCTTTCAAAACACAACAATATATAAACAACAATAATATCTAAAGCCAAAATAATCCACAGCAATGATATGATACCACTTGTTCAAGTGCAACGAACAAGTAAACTAGATAAAAGCAGACAGTTAACATTAGGTAAATCATTAAAAATTAGTTTGGGAAACAGCACTATCTACTTACTTATACTACCATAAGACAATTCAACAATTTAGTTCTACCTCAATGCCCAATACCCAAAGAAAGCCACATCCTCTTAACATTACTGATGGATCGGTAAGGCAGACTTGGATGATGTGGTCTTCCTCTCAACTTGGAGATCATTCATAAAAATCTCAATAAGGCACAAGCGATCCCCTCATTGCAGACACCTTCTGCATTCTTAATGTGACATCAAGCGATCAGGAAATGAGCACAGTACCAATCACAAACACCTACAAGTGAGCTGTAGAAACAGTAATAAAAAGGGTTTTACCTTTGTGCAGTTCCAAACAAATGGCCACCACTTTCGATGTTTGAAAAAAGATTGCAATTTTTTAAAAAGGCTGCGAGAAAATTACTTCTCGGCTCCTCTTTCAGTCAGCCCAGACACGGTACTCGCAGCCCATTGGCCTGATGTGCGGTCATGTGGGCGAGGGACCTGAACACGTGACGTTTCACGAAATACGCAGCGATAAAAATCCCCTCAGAACAAATTTCGCTGCAGCGAAACAGCCTTCCACGCCACCATCGTCTCAGGGTTAGCCGGCGTTCATTTACCAGGAAATATCGCCCCGACGTGAAGACCCTACGCCCCCTGGGCACGAAGGGGTGGTGCATCCCATGGATGTGGGCATCTGACCCCTTCAAACTGGCGACATGTCAGCGTAAGGTGCCCTGTACCGTCGCTGGTCATGCCCACCCCAGCTTCCTGTGGTCACTCTCTTCACCCCTCACACCTCAACATTATCTTCATCTGACTTTCACACGACGACCATCATTTGCGTCTCAGACACAATGCATCTGATCCCCCTTTTGTCCTTCTCCAACATACCGGCACAAAATGGTATATTAAGGGGGGGTCAGGACTGATTTAGCAAATCAGGGCTTTGTTTTTTTTGGGGGGTTGGGGGGGCTGGGTGACTTCCATCACTCCCATGCTGTCTAGCTGCCATCATGCTCTGCCACCACGTCTAATCTGGTAGCATTCGGAATTACTGGGGGGGTCCGTGGACACGAGTGGGATTATAAACCCGAGGGCTAATCCACCTCGGATGGACAGCGAAATGAGAATTAATCAAGTGCCACTGAAGCTCAACCACAGCAATGTTCAGCGCAAGGCTTTGCAAGATAGAATCTTCAGAGGCAGAGCATGACGTTTGGCTTGTTTTGAATTGCCAAGGCAATCTCCCTTGGAAATTATGTTTCCATTCTCCCTACATGTACAACAGTTCCCCACACTATTCAGAGTGGGTTTTTTTTTTATTGAAAGCAGTACACGACACTTACATGTGGATTACTTCAAGTATTACCTTGTACACTGCATGACAGAGAAAAGTAATGCAATGTATTACACCATAGCAGAGCTTCTTGGTTGGCAGCATAAATGGAGCATTTTATTCACATCCGATTAAATCAGGGAGTACACACATATGTGCATGCAACCAGAATCGCGGTCAGTGATAATGTGCACCACATGCAGCTTCACAGCCAGTGTAACACTTGACAAGTGTAGCTTTAAACATCCTAGGGCTCCATGGCACACTAAGAACCTCCTATTTCCTTGTGGTAGAGTTACCTCATATAACTTTGCCCACAAAATAGAAGATTAACACAGTAAAACTGGCTTAGATACACTTAACAGACTACTAACTAAAAACGAAAGGTTAAAAGGTTGCCTTTAGTCAGTCTTACCAGTGAGAGATTGAGAGAAGGAGAAGGGGGAAATCCAGTGGCAGCGACACAGTAGGGCCAAATATGGAAGAAGAATAGGGGAAGAATAAGCGAAAAAATGGGATGCCAGGTCCTATAAGTAAACTCAACTATTGCCCCCAGCAAGGTCACCAGGCTACCCTTTGTGGGAGGATGGGGTGTTACTGAGGGTGGACGGGTAAGGGAGGCTGGGGAGGGGCATTTGCCTGTTGTTGGGGTGAGGCTGAGTCTCATCATCCTCCCATCAACCTGACATGCTAACTGGCCTGGAAGGGCGTGATGGGGAGGGTGACTGGATGGAAGCTGGGCTCAATCATTCAGATGTGTCTGAGTCTAGTGGATAGCACTGATGACTGTGATGTATGTGTGTGTGTGTGTGTGTGTGCGTGCGTGTGGGTGGCCACGAACAGCCGAAGATTGAACCTAATGGAGAATTTTCAATGTATGTGTGTGTGCTT
Source organism: Clupea harengus (assembly GCF_900700415.2). Taxonomy (NCBI): domain Eukaryota; kingdom Metazoa; phylum Chordata; class Actinopteri; order Clupeiformes; family Clupeidae; genus Clupea; species Clupea harengus. The sequence continues at coordinate 19,495,626 of NC_045153.1, read as the reverse complement.
GAATGTGTATGTGTGTGTGTCAGAAAGAGAGTGTGTGTTTAGTGAGGGGCTCTGCTTGACAGCAGCGTGTCTGTGCACAGATAAAGCACTTCCTGAATCAATGAGCGCTACTTTGTCTGTTACCCTGGGCCTCTAATTGAGCCACAGTGCCCCTGGGTTTAATCAAAAACCTCATTATTGACCACGCAGCCAGGATGTGACAAGAGGACAGGCGCACTGGCTCAATGCCCCTGACACTGAGTGCCATGAGAGGCCCAGAAGAGTAATCCATACTACTGAGAATGATCTGTGCGTGTGTGTGTGTGTTTTTATGAGTGTGTGTGGGTGTGTGTGTTGTGTGTGTCTGTGAGTGTGAATGTGCGTGTGTGAATAATGTGTGTGTGCGTGTGTGTGTTTGTGTGTGTGTTTATGAGTGTGTGTGTGTGTGTGTCTGTGTGTGTGTGTCTGTGTGTGTGTGTGTGTGTGTGTGTGTGTGTGTGTGTGTGTGTTTCACAAACCTAAAGCTGGCACGTCAAGTTCTAAGTAGAGGTGGACCATGACAGAGGTGGAAAAAAAGCAGACAATCCTCAGAGGCTTGAGGAGGCTCCTACGATCTAAGTGTATCCTTCGGCGGTGGCACACACACACACACGTGCACACACACACACACACAGCACAACACATGCGGGCAGGTAAGTGGAACATTTTGTTGCTCGGGACACTGACTCAAGGAAATCATTTTTTGTGAACTACCCACAAAAAAGCTCTCGCATCACACAATACATTCTACAGCCTTGCCCCCACTCTAACGCGCTAATGGAAAATTTCGCCTGAACTCTCCATTTGGTCGCAGTCAATGCTTTCAAAACTCCCTTCCAGCGAAAAGCAATAGCGTTAGCTAATGACATCAGTTTGAAATGGAACTTTTAAGGCTGCTCCATCACCTTGCCGATGCTGGACCAGAGCTGTCCTATCAGAGGCGAGCACAGAGAGACAGCCTGGTGTGGCCCGTGTGATGTATGAAAGTGTATGACATAAATGTGTCATTCAATAAGCCATTAATTATGGACTAAATGTGCCATGAAGAACACGAAAAGACACACACCTACACGTCATACCCTCCTGTCAAGTCACACAGGAACGTAGGGCAAGATTTTCAGATGTAAAGCTATTATTCAAGTCAAACCAGACTAAAGAGGGTATATAAATTAATACATTAATGGCAATATCCTTGAGCATTCAAATACAAACATTCCAAGCATTTGTACATGTATATGCTGTGCATTAAGACATGTAATCTTACATTGTCTACACACCCAACAAGAAGACCTGTGCGTTCAAGATCCGAAATGAGTAAAATAACCGACACTCAACTTTGCATAACCCATGCTGAGAAGAAGACAGCTGGGATGATGATGATGATGATGATGCTGATACACCTCCAGGTCGTGAATAACAAACGCGTTTAACATAATGTGTGTTGGGTGTGTGTGTGTGTGTTTTTTTTATTTTTTTTTATGTGAAAGCCTGAATGACTGAACTCTCTAATATGAAAGCCAAGGGTCACGGCTTAATAGTTTCTGCTCTTGTGTTCCTGTGCTGTGGCTCCTTTGTAGCCCATGATGAAAGAGGCCTTGCAGAATGCCTTTTCCCAGTTTGTCCTTCATTACTTTATTGCATTTCTTCTCGTAGTCCTACTCAAGATCTCTGGGTCTTGAAAGCGTGCCTATTTTTTGGTACTCTGCAAGCATACCTAAAGCACCACATGGAATATGCACTTGGGTTTTACAAGAGAAATATAGACTATACAAATCATTTTGAACAAACATCAAAATTAAAATTAATTTTAATTGTATTAAGATAATGGTAACCGTTTGTTCACGACTATTAACTGCACTGTATATGAACAGCATTACAGTATTTTATTTAATTTTATAAAACAATATTGACCCGTATATTGACTGCACCCGTGTATTAATATCACAGTTTATTGAACGTTACCTCATGCCATGTAGTTATGGTGCGAGCACTACTAGCCATTTAAAAGTTGTATGAAGTAGGGATTGGCATTTCAAGCAAAAATACACCTACACACACAGAAATACCCCATTCCCACTCACAGTGAAAACCATTTCTTCAGCATTTATTTAGTTTTATGGTGTGGTGTGGGAATGGATGCTGAACATTTAAAGTTTAATTGTTAATTGATCCCCTGGCGACCTAGGACCATGAATGATGATCTTCTGACTTGCTTGCAGTGGGAATTGCGACTATTAAATTAATGTGTTAGAGATTACAATATCAGAGAAAGCCCTTGCTCAGTTGATGCCCCATTATTTCTCTCAGGATTGTTTAATGTCTACGTGAAGCCATTTAAAATCACTCGCGAGTGGTTGTGATCACTCTGAACCCAAGACTACCTTCTATTGGTGAGCTGATTTTGAGAAATCAAACTTTGCAGCTCACGTTGTGGTTCCTGGTTGCTATGGTTATCTAGTTGCTATACTAGCTTACTAGCTAGCTAGCTAAGGAAATAATCGTAGATGGCCAAAGAGCATTTTGATAGATAAAGAGCCATGAAATCCTTGTTTCTCAATATTTCCAACTGAAAATGGCAGAGGATTTATGTTGTACTTTCGGCAACACAAAACATACTTTCTTGAATTAAAAATTGAGAGTATATAAATGGGAAATCCTGGGAAATGCAATCCAATATGGCCACCGCAAGTGGTTTAACTGACTCAGCCTCCGCAGTTCTAATATTATTTTAACCATTATAGATACAGCTCTGTCGATCTTATCTGAATCACATATACTCTAATATACAGGTATTTGTGAAGCAAATTTCCATGACTTTCTCAAAACTTTCTGGCTTTATATATTTTTCAAAAAACTTCTTCAGGTCTGGAAATTGCTATTTTCAAATTCCATTACTTTTCCAGGTTTACGAACCTATTCCAGGTTCACGGTACGAACCCTGACAGACATTGTTGATTGTTTTGTGTCCTAGAGGAAACACAACAGCTCTTTTTTCACTTCACCTTTTCTGACACATCCTTGAGACAAACCGCACTACAGTATTTCCTACAGTATTAAAAAATGACATTTAACAACTGAAATATAAGAGATGTAAATATCCAACAGAGCTTTATGTTAGAGGTTACTTGTCTAAAGTTTTAATAAATACATTAGATCCAGTCTATTTTTCCATTAATCTAGACCTAAAGAAAGAAAATTCTACAATATACTGCATGGCTCACATGGGTGTTTTGATGTTATTATATTGCAAGCAGTTCAATCATTTATCAAACTTCCATTTGATAACAATTATCCCTAACATTTTCAGATGAATGTTGTTAAAAGAAAGTAGGATAAGTTCAACCATTAAAAATGTATGACCTTATGATACATTTTTGCAATTCCAACAGTCTCTCTTAGAATGAGAGGCACGGAACAAAACACTGTTATTTTCAGCGTAAAGAAAGCCACAGTCTTAGTAAAGTCAGATGAGGCTGACTTAGATTCATGGAAATCATAACGCCTTTGCTGCTCTGACATATATTTCTCTTGACTGTGCCCAAGTCCCAGAGGCTGCCACCGCCTCTCCTGCACACAGCCGCCGAGTTGCGCTGTCTCAACGGCTCCACTTCCTTACCACACTTTCACATATTAAACTGCAAAAAAGGTGCACTCACATACGCATACACACACACACACAACAGTCAGAAAAGTTTGCTGACAGCAACTCCCCACAACATCCCTGGCTCCAAATGTGGAGTGGAGTGTGTGTGACGCGTCAAAATAAATTAAACGTCACTGTTGTGCCCTTTGTCTACCACTTTGCAGTATGCTCCCCTCAAAATGGAGACTCTGTGGCATAAATGCAACAATGGACTGGGCAGAATTGTCCTTTAAGGTGTTGAGGGGCATATAAGATACCACCAGTTCTTCATATCCAAGTTGACCTTCTGTGGATATCCTCTGTGGAATTATCAAGCAGAACAATATGTACAGACGTAGCTCACATGCATTGTGAAGCCGCTCATTATCTAGTATACGTCACATCCAGTTGCTCTAGTCAATAAATTAGGCCCATTGAATGCATCTAAACAACATTCATCATTGTCTTAGCAGGGGACGGTGCAAAGGCATCGTGATGGGGGCTTCCTGTGGGAGACTGCTGTGTGCTAAGGAGAGGGCAGCGCAGCGAGATGTCTGCTCCAGAGGTCTCTGAAAGTCAGCTTCCAAAGGGCCCCGGCCCGCTCCTAGCGATGCCCGCTCATCACTCAGACACAGAGGCCCTGATTCAGGGAGACCTGGAGAGACTCCTAGGTCTTTTTTGTCCCGCCAGTTCTTTTCCGTCTCCTCCATCCCATTCCCCTTATGTTTATGGATGGGCTGTCATTAAACAACACCAACTCCCCCTCCAACTACTCCACGAACGGCAGTGAGACTAATGCAGAGACTCATCTGCCGTGGCGCTTTTCTGGAGGGGTTTGATGTGTGTGTGTGTGTGTGTGTGTGTGTGTGCGCGTGTGTGTGTGTATGGGTATGCGTGCGTGTGTGTGTGTGTGTGTGTGTGTGTTTGCGTGTGAGTGTGTGTATGTCTGTGTGCGTGGGTGTGTGAGTGTGAGAGAGACAGTGTGTGTGTGTGTGTTTGAGTGAGTGTGTTTGTGTGTGTGTGTGTGTGTGTGTGTTTGTGCACAAGTGAGAGAGAAAGAGGTGGGGGAGGGTGTGTGGGGCACTAACAAAACAAAGTGGCTGAGGATATTGCCATGGCGGCTCACTGGTGAAGTTCTCCTGGAGATGTTTCCAAACTCCCTCCTCCTCCCCTTTTCCCTGCATCAGGCGCAGACAGCCACTGTAGGTCACATGTATGAATCATGCAAGGCAGAATCCAAATGTCACTCACACACAGGCGGACCTGTGCAGACGCTGACAGCGTCGCAAGGGGAATGAATCATGCTCCTCCACGAAGGTCACACTGATCTTTAACACGGCAAGCATGTAAGAGACACAGTTCAACATGTCTGAAAAATATGCTTTTGAATAAAATGAAATAGCTGATGAATAAAATGAAATAGCTGACTGGGGAAATCATGTGAAATGTGCACAAAGTTGGAGGTGTGGGTAGAGATCATGGCAATATATTTTCTTGCGTAGAGAAGAAATATGGACTTCCACAGTGTGAGTTGCAGCTTAAGAACATAAAACTGCTGATCTCACACAAACCCAACCCCCCCCCCCCCAAACACATGCTCCCCTCCCCCGTTGTTTCTGGTACAAATGGGACAGTCTGATTTATATGCCTGATCTGAGCTTGTGCTGAGCCCTCCCAGTGAACATCCCCGCCACGGATGCATCGTCTGGGTCAGTCATTCTCTCCGGCTAATTCAAGGGTTGTCTGAACTGCACTGTGCCATGCCTGTGTTGGCACCGTTCACTATGATAACCAACACAAAGCACCACTGCACACTCCCTTCTCTACCCAGTGCAAAAATATGCAAATATTTAATTTTATCCCAAGCTCTTCTGCTAATAAATCACAGAGTGGTATACACTCTAGAGCCAAGATGGCAGCATGGATTGAACACTCACAACCCAGTGATGCTAATTTTGTCGATTTTATCCTTTTTTTTTACGCTTTTATCGTCTTAGCTTCAGATTGTTATCTCAGTTCAATACTAGTTAAAAGACGATGGGTGAATAGGGCAAAGAAGCTTCATCTGCCACCTCTAAAGCAAAAGGATCTCGGCCTGTCATTGCCGAGTCAGTGCTAGAATATATATATATATATATATATATATATATATATATATGTAGGTACACCTGGAATGGTCCATTGTGTTTGACTTCAATCAGCAAGTTGCCTATGGTTTCATCCGGAACCTCTGTAAAACTTTCCCTATTATAAAACGGCAACCTGATGCGACTTTGACCACGCCCCTTTAGCTTGAACAAAAGGCACGTCTTCCCAGATGTGACTCTCTCTGTGTGCCGGCGCCCACCTGGCAAGGACCTCTTCACCTCTCTCCCTCCGGGCATCGTCCGCGAGGAGCAAGCCTCTTTGACCTCCTCTCACCTCAGGCATCGCCTGCACACGGTGAAGAGCAACTCTCTTTGTTCTCTCGCAACAAAGAGAACTCACTTTTGTCTTACGGCCGACACACGCCTAAGATCTCTCAGTCAACTGACTGCTAAGTGAGACGAAGTAAGTTTAGCGAAAGCAGCTAACAAGAGCGAAAACTGCAACGAACGAACGGTCAAATCCTCCGACCTAAACTGCAGTGAAACAGACATCACAGCAAGGACAACTTTCTCCAGCTACGGACGGCATCATCTCTTCTCTGCCGTTTCAACATCGGACTCGCCAGCACGACCCTTTTCATGAAGGACTGGTAACTCTGACTATAACTGGGCATTTAGCTATCCTAGCTATTCACAACCTGGCTAAGCATAAGACTGTTTACATGCCATTGTTCATGTGTTTCATATGTTTTGTTTACTGAACGTAACTGTTTATATATTTTCATTGTTAGTTGGTAGTTGGCGTCGCCACACCATCTGGGTTATCGTTAGGACTGCTTCTCAGACACATCGGGTCTTGCATGCATCACTAACCATTTCCCTCTCCTAACATGGCATCTAAATCGCGCACGATTACATATATATTGGCCTTCACATAGCCACACACGCGAAGAGAATACTCGAACTTCGCGCTGCATATAGGCTCGCCCTTGTTCACATCACATGTATGTTCGCGTACGTGCACACACATGCACGCGGAACTACGGTGATCCTAACAGCGCAACCCCGAGCTCACAAGCTCTCACACACACTCCCTCTCTATTACACATACACCTATTCCTTCAATTCATTGGTTAGTTACATTTAGCTAGATTACATATTGTGTGTTATTTTCTTATCATTGTGTAAATAAATACTTTGATTTATATACGCTGGTTTATTTAATGTTACACAAGAATGGACGTTGCCAACCTCTTCTATTCAGAATTCTAATGACCTTCAACCATACTATTAGTAAGGTAACTTTGGTTGTAGTTATTAATTTAATTATTAATCAGAGTTCCAAATTGATAGTATAATATATTTTATGAGACTGATATATTTAACGAGACTGATTTGTGGATTATCATTATTTTGACCACGTGGAGGACACTACACTTTGTGTGGCGCCCCTTAGGTGTTCAACTTAATTGATCTGCCTTTGTGTTGAATGGTTGATACCTGTCCAATCGGGTGAGATTACCAACATATTGTTGCTGTTGCAAGGACAGCACCAGTGTGTCTTGGTGGCCCTCGCAAAGACGGTATCACAATTTACACACAATTGCACCCACATTCACCCGGCTCCTGCTCACAGGGTAAGTTACCTACATAGTCTGGTACTCCCATGTGAGGCTGGTACCAATTTCACCTACATATATATTGGCTTCATAAACGCAGAGATGAGTAAGATAAAGTCTGATTTCGAGAACAACTCTGGCATGTTGGTCAACCACGAGACGTCACTACTCTCCATGGCATTACTGATGGTGGATTAAGGGGATAGGAGCAGAAGGTGCAACATTCGCATTACCAGCCTAGCCGAAGGATCTGAGGGGTCCAATGCTGTACAGTTCCTTACACGCTCATTACCTATGTGGTTTCCCCCTCTTAGTGACCTCCAGAACAAGATCATGCAAGCTCATCGTATTTACAACAACAAACGACCCTCATTTTTAGCTTCCTCTGCTATTCCGCTCGTCAAGCCAATCGAAGTGCTACCAGAAGCCCCCTCACCATTGATAGATGGAAGATTTGTTTATCCCCAGACTATAGCAATGGTACACTTAAACAGCGTCAGGCTTTTTCCTATGCAATGGACGCTGCTCACACCAAAGGGCTGGAAATGTTTTGTGTTCTACCTTGCTGTACTGAAAATCAATGGAGGTGGTGGCCGAAGAGAAACCTTCGAGTCAGCTACAAAGGTCGAGCATTTCCTCAACTTGCTAATGACAGTAGGGGAGAAGGCCCTGACAACGGTTCCGGACGAAAGAACCATCCCTGAGGAGATCGAGTGCGGGCAGGACAAATGAAGTGAGCAGATTTAACCTAATACAGAATCGCATGATGGACTTTATCGTTTAAGCTAAGTTGCATTTGTTCATGAATGACGTGTTCTGCCAATCTTGTTCAACATCACCAGACACATCACATCACATCCTTGTGTGCAGAATGTCTGGCGTATACGGTTGTAGGCATTGTGCTATTTGAATTAGATAGTCTGTGAATGTTTTCGGAACTATAAAAACTGGTAACGAATGAGCTGTCTATTCTAGTGTGAAACTGTGGTGGGTTGAATGCACCTTTGTTGCATCGAAAAAAGATTGATGTGGCATTCCTTCGGGAAATGCACCTATTGAGTATAGACACTAGTTGCCTCGTTTTACTATACAAGTATGTCTTATTCAGATAGTACAGAAACTAAAGGAGTTACCATCATTGTTAAATATTGTCTTAAAATTAAAGCGTTGGACACATGGGTGGATGTTGCAGGCAGAATAGCATTTGCAACTTCAGAAATTCAAGGAAGGAAGGTAGCCCTCATTTCTGCCTATGCCCCAAATACATTCAACAAGGATTTTTATGATGCTTTAATGGAACAGATGCTAGAATTAAGGGAATATTCCTTCACTGTAGGTGCAGACTTTAATGCGGTACAGGACCCAATTTATGATCGATCGAACTCAACAGTCGCTAAAGACCAAGCAATGGTGACTAACACCCTGGAATCAAGGGCCAACAGTTTAGGTCTCGTAGATTTATGGTGTTTTTTTTCAGCCAGGTATAAAAGTTTCTCAAGAATAGATTTTCTTTTCATTTCTCCACAACTTTTCCAAAAATGTTGACAATAGCTATAACCAATAGCTCTTTCAAGACACAAAGGTGTTCTGTCAGGCTACCCTGGGCTGCTTGTCTAAATGTGCCACCAGATGGTGCTTCAATTCCTCTCTACTGTAAAATAGGGATAACAGATCACAATCACAAGGAATTTCTTGACTACAATGTTGGTTCAGGCCCAAGGATATTATGGGATGCAGTTAAAGGTTTCATATGGAGCAACACCACATGGTTTTGCCATAATTTACGTAAAACCAGATCCTTCAGACTACAAACTCTTTAAGTAGAATTTGCTAGTCTAAATTTTCTATTTTAATTACTCTACACAAGTCGCTCTACAACACAACTTAATAAGGGAAATCAATTATTTTAAAGCAAAAGTTATAATTTTTGATACACTGAAAAAAAACAGCGTTTTTATTGTCATGATGCCAGACCCTGCCACATAATGGCCATGAGAATGAGGTCCAGTCAGCACAACAATCTAATCAACGACACATTTCATACCTATTACCCCAATTTATACAAATCCGAGATTCTGCTAGACAAGGTTAAGTGCGATAATTTTCTTAGGCAGTTGGACCAGCTGGCCAAGGCAGTCTTGATAAACTCATCTCTTTGAAAGAGGCAGGATACCCCGTGAGTTTTATATAGAATTTTGGAGTGTTGTTTGGAATGGTCTGCAGCTTCTAGACATGATAATTGGTTCTGCAGAAAAAGGAAGCTTTGCAATGTTTTTAATGTAATCCTTATATCTTCACTCCTAAGGAAAGACAAAGATCCAACCAAGTGTGCTAGTTGTTGTTCCTTAGATTTGCTGAACCTTGACCTAAAGATCTATACTAAGGTGACTGACCAACGCATCCAGGATTACATGCCATAATTCATTAACTGCGGTGAGACAGGATTAATTAAGTCAAGACAAGCTGATAATGTCAGACACCTCATCCACATAATTGATGCTGCTGTAAACTTTCAGGTTCCAGCAGCAGTGGTTCTCCTTGACACAACGAAAGCATTTGATAGACTTGTGTGGTCCTTTTTGTTTATCCTCAGTCCTGGAGGCAATGGGTTTTGGAAAGGGCTTTATTCGTATGATAAAGGTTTTGTACTCCCCTCTGCACTGGTGCACACTGGCCAACCCACTCCCCTATTACTAGGTCATCCCGTCAGGGGTGCCCTTTGAGTCCTGCACTCCTCGCACTCGCTCTTGAACCTCTAGCCCAAATGATTCGACAATCTACTAGGGTCCTGACATTTCCCAGTTTATTTGTAATAAAACAACGTCCATATCTCAAACTGTCCACTGTGCAGAGGTGGTGGTCTCGCAGTCTCTTACTTGGCTGGACCCTCATACCCCTGTTTCCCTGTACCCTGGAACAGAATACTGTATACCCGTGGACACTGCAGGATACTATTTGGATACTTGTGAAGACATCTAAAAAACAATGTCAACAAGACTTTTGCCCCATGTCATTCAGACTTGGAGTTTAGTGGAGGCACAGTGCAAGATTTTTTGAAGGGGGTATACACTCTCACCCATATTTAACAACAGAGGCCTGTTAACAGGAGGGAGACCTATCTCTCCCACTTATTGGGGTAACAGTGGCGGTTTGTTTTAGTTACAGCTTAGATCAGCTCTCAAGGTATATGGTATCCCATAGCATCAACCCTTATCAACTCAACCCAACCTTTATCCACTTTATAAACTGTTTGCTACGCAGGGAAGGTCGAGGAGTATGGTGTCCACACTCTTTTATATGATATAGGACTGCTAACCCATTGCTACATTTTGGACTAAAGATGCATCTAAATGATCGGATTTGATATCTGAAACTGTGTCTGCAATAAAACCAGCCTTGATATTAGATGGTCTTTCAAGTATCCCCAAACGAAAAAAAAGTGTATCGACCAAGAAAATGGTCTTTGCTCTCTTTAGCATAAGACATTGAGTCCTAATTTCGCTGATGGGCAATGCGGTTGGCGACACGCAAAGTCTGCCACACTAATTTATAACCTGAGCAAGATTGACAAACAAGTGCAAGTTGGTGACCGGAAATTAGTTGTTTGCTCTACTGTAGAACAAATACTCAGCACCATGTGAACATTAATAGGGTAAGGTAGTATCATTGTAACTCTGATACTCAAGCCATTTATGCTTGATTGTGCCTTGCATTGTGTCAATGAAATTTAGCTACTATTCTCACTGTGCAGTTGCTGATGGGCAAAGCGTGTTCGCAGTGCTCGTTGCGCTATGAAATAAGAGCCCCTAGGCTTCTTTCCTTTCTGGATGTAATTTTTCCTGCAGCTGTCTACTGCTAGAATTAATGGCGCTGATGAGACCAGTTTGAATAACTGCCGTTCTGCAACCAATGCAGTCAGAGATCTCCTTAAAACTTACACAAATTGCTCCTTGACCAGTGGCACTTAAAATGAGAATCCTGAGTTTCCCTTTGTGTGTGTGTGTGTGTGTGTGTGTGTGTGTGTGTGTGTGTTTCTGTTTGTTTCTGTGTATGTGTTTGGGTCTATTAGCGTTTTGAGGGTGAATGAGGTGAGTATTTTTGCTTTAAATTTAGTTTTTACTTTCAATTGGTATGATGATGATGTTAATTGTCCTTTTTTAGTATTTATAGTATATAATTTACTCTCTCTACTTAGTTACTTGTTTAAAGCCCAGTAATGTCTTTGTTGTATATTTTCAATTTTTCCAATAAACATTTGATTGCAAAAAAGTAGTATATACTCTAAGGGAAGGGAAAGGTTTTCTCATTGGTTAAGAACACCCAGCAGCAGTGACCCAATATAACATATATAATAGTATTAACCCTTTCGAGACTCATAAGAGATATACATTAAGTAGAATAGAGTCCATGCATTCTCCTCATACATACTGTACATATGCATATGCTTGGGCAAATTTGTAAATTAATGCACATCTTTTTAGTCCTGATGTTGTTGTTGTTTTTCCACCCTTTCCTGCAATCGGAAGCTACGTTATGCGCAATGCCCTGCCTCAGAATCAGTCATCCTGCATCAGCATCAGCATCAGCCTGAGTCATTAGAAGAGCAGCAAAGCATCCCAGAGCCAGCAGTCTGTCTGAGCTGGGTGGTTAGAAGGGGCCATTATGCTAAATCCCGAGTCAGCTCCAGACGCAAGACACAGGCCTCTCTGAGGGCCAAGGCGGAGTGCACAACCTTCACTCACACACAAACAACACAAACAACAACGCAGAACATTTCTGGTCTGAAAACCACAAGACTACTGCTTATAGAATAAGCAAAGATGCGTATTGGTGTGTTAACAGAACCCAATTTAAAACCTTGAACTTCATCAATTGAGCATATGAGTGATGTTTTCAACTTGTTATCCAATTGGTTTGTCCATAAACAGCACAGAAAAAAGATTTATCTAATGATGTGGCGTATACTCAATGCCTTCCAAAGCTAGAGGGTGATCACAATAAACTATGTCAGTGCTCTTCATATTGTGAAATGTGAAACATTTTTACATTTCGTTTCAGAAAAGCCAGGATTAAGCTGAGGCAACACAACACTTCACAACTTCACAAAAAGATTTTGAAAGACAGAAGCGTGTAGTCGGGTGTCTTGTATTTCAGTGGTGTATTACTGTGATAATGTGCACTATTAATACTGACTTCATTAAAAAGGCTCAGGAGGCAGGATGCATTACCTTCTTTGCTGTGTTAATTAATAAGCCTATTTAGCATATGCTTTACAGCGATGGTCATTTGATTTGAGCTTCTTATACCATCACCACGAGATAAAGCTAAGAAATGACTCAGCATTATTCTGCTTGAGTGACAGATGACGATTAAAGCCACCATTTTAAGATTGTGTATTACTGTAATTTAAAGGACTGGGCTTGTTTAGCTGGTGACAATGTGAGTACAACCTATCTAAATCTAGGTGCCTATTTCGGTGACATTGATAGGTTTAAAATATACCAAGATGTTTTGTGTGTGTGTGCGTGCGTGCGTGCATGTGTTTGTGTGTGTGTTCTGTGTGTGGGTGCACGCTGTAAGTAAAAGACAGATGGAAGCTATAAAGAACTGATGTCCACTCAATAACTATAAGTGCAAAGTTCTCTATTGAACAAACGTGAAGGTAACACACAGGCAGGTAAATCCAACTTATCACTTTAGCATTAACATCCGACTAACGTATATCTCGCGTGATCTCATTACTGGTGACGTCACTCATAAGGTCACATATACATGTACACATTATATGACATCTCCCCTTTTCAGCTTGTTTCTTTCTCTCAGAACAAAACAAGACAATTACATTTCCTGACAACATTCAGAAGATACTGCTTTCATTAAATCAGCAAGACACTGATATTACTTATCAAACACTAAATTATCAAAATCAAAATCTGAGCATTTTATCAATTAGATCATTAGAACATTAGCTCATTTCACAGCTTCAGTAAACTTTTCAATTCACAGAATCAACAACCTTATTTTTTTTCTCTCTTTCTTTTCTTTCCCCTCCCCACAGTCCATAGCTTAATTACTGAACAAAATAGCAACATACAGCACAGTGAACATGTGACATTCTTTTTTTTTTTTTTTCACAGATTCAGTCTTTCCCCAGGTTTACTCTGTCTGCCAGACCGGGTATGAAACAGTCCATTCTGTGGGTCTGGGGGTTTGACAATGGCTGTTGGTGAGGTAGTGTCAGTCGTAACTGGAGGGTCGGGCTGCTGTCCAGCAGCTCCCTGCTGTAGTCCGTCTGGAGCTAAAGGGTGTGCAGCTCCAGCTGTTTCAGGAACATGTTGCAAGTGACGGCGGTTGCGTTGCAGTGTTGCACCCTGGGGTGTTTCAATGACAAAGGAGCGAGGTGTGATGCCTTCTCCAGTGACAATGGCGGGTGTTTTCCAGGACTTCTGATGGTCCAATTTCATGAGGACCGGATCACCTGGTTTTAGTGATGGTAGGGATCTGGCTCCATGGCGCTGATTAAAGTAGAATGCTTGTTTCTGTTTTTCCATTGCATCCTTATTCCTGACTAATTCCAGATCAGGCCATCGAGGCTGAAGATTGGCCTCCAGAGTCGGAAGAGTTGTTTTGATCTTCCGGCCCATAAGCAGTTCTGCTGGGCTTACGCCAGTGGTGGCGCAAGGCGCTGACCGATAGCACATAAGGGCGAGCAGAGGATCTTTCTGCTGTAGGATTCTCTTTGCGGTTTGTACTCCTCTCTCAGCATGTCCGTTCCCTTGGGGGTTGTGTGGACTAGAAGTGATGTGCATAAAGTCAAACTGTCTTGCAAACTCTTGAAACTCTTGGCAAGAGAACTGAGGCCCATTGTCTGAAACGACCTCATCTGGACAACCAAATCTTCCAAACACTCCTTTCAGCTTTAAAATCACCTGTGAAGCAGTGGTTGTTGGCAGGTGAAGTATCTCAAGGAACCGGGAGAAGTAGTCCGAGACAACAAGGTAGATGTGTTTGTTATGGTCACACAGGTCAATGGCGAGTCTCTTCCAGGGTCTATCAGGTAAAGGGGTTGAGATCAGGGGCTCCTTTCGCTGTGCGGGTTTCATCTCACGGCATACCTGACAAGACTGGACTTTGTTTTTAATTTCAGATGAGACGCCGGGCCACCACACAGACGCATGGGCCCGCTCTCGGCACTTTGTCAGACCTTGATGTCCGTCATGTATTCGATCCAGGATGTCTGCTCTCATGACATCAGGAATCACCATGCGGTTTCCTCTAATGATGATCCCGTTGTGTTCAGACAGTTCATTTCTGATGGGAAAGTAGTCTTTAATCACCGCTGGAACATTGCCTATATACTCAGGCCAACCGGATCTGACGTACTGCAACACTAACTGAAGATTGTAGTCAGCTGCTGTAGCGGTCTTTATGGCCATCAGTTTATGTGGAGTAGCTGGCATATTATCAACAATGGCTGCTATGTAACACGCTACATCTGAGTGAGTGTCAGCCTCTCTTTCTACGTACTGTAGCGGACTTCGCGAGAGTGTATCTGCCACTGTCAATGTTTTTCCAGGTGCGTATTCAGCTGTTGGTTTAAACCTCATCAGTCTCATGAGTAGCCTTTGGCATCGTATTGGCACATTGTCAAGGTCCTTTTTGTTCATAAGTGGCACCAAAGGTTTGTGGTCTGTGACCAACTTGAAGTTTTCAAGGCCACAGAGGTACTTCTCGAATCTCTCACACGCCCACACACTAGCCAAACATTCTTTCTCAATTTGGGCATATCTGGTCTCGGCCTCCGACAGACGACGCGAGCAGAATGCCACTGGTTTCCAGTCCTTGTCGTGCAGCTGCAGCAGTACCCCGCCAATGCCATAGCTGCTGGCATCAGCTGATACAGCAGTTGGTCGGTTCACATCGTAGAATTTCAGGACTGGAGAGGTAGACAGAATGTCTTTCAGGCGCTGGAATGCCTCCTGTTGAGAATGGTCCCACGTCCAAACTGACTTGGATCTTAACAGTTCATATAGTGGCTGGCCCACTGTTGACAGGTTTGGGATGTATTTCCCTAAGTAGTTAAACATACCCAGGACACGCCTTAGGTCATTCACATTCTGTGGTGGAAGGAGCTCACGGATTGCTTTGACTTTATCAGGGTCCGGCTTCACGCCTGATTTGTCAATTACCTGGCCCAGGAAGTGAAGCTGGTCTTGTCTGAATTTACATTTTTCTTTGTTCAGCTTCAGTCCGGCCGACTCAATCCTCTCCAACACCTTGCTGAGACGCTGGTCGTGCTGCTCAGGAGTGTCACCATACACTAGCACATCATCCATAAAGATTGCCACGCCTTCCAGGCCGTTGAGCGTCTCCGTCATCTTGCGCTGAAAAATTTCAGGCGCGCTCGTGATACCAAATGGGAGTCGTTTGAAGGCATATCTCCCAAAGGGCGTTATGAAGGTGGTTAATTTGGTGCTTTCTGGGTGGAGAGGAATTTGCCAAAAGCCAGAGGCGGCATCCAAAGATGTGAACATGGTTGCGCCACTGAGCTTTGCAGTGATTTCCTCTGCGGTAGGAAGGACATATCTCTCTCTACGTACACCTTCATTTAACCTCTTCAAATCCACACAGATACGCACTTTTCCATTTTTCCGTGGGACTGGCACCATTGGTGCACACCAGTCTGTAGGTTCAGTCACGGCTTCTATCACCTCATTCTCCTCCATTCGCTGCAATTCTTCTTTTACTTGCTGCAACATGGGCAAAGGGACGCGACGGGCCGTGTGCACTGTGTATGGCTGTGCGTTCTCTTTTAACAGGATTTTAACAGGTTCTGTTTTCAAGGTTCCAAGTTCACCGAATGCTTTGTGAACTTCTTCAATGCGCTTCACAAGCCCCATCGATGTTGCTGTCTCTGCTCAGCAAGTTATTTGCAGTTTTGCCACTGATGACGTACATAGGAAAAGTGTATGGCTTCCCTTTGTATTGTGTGCTAGCTAGAAATTTCCCTAAACAGTCCAATTGACCACCTGGGCTACACAGTGTGATATTAGACGGCTCTAATTTCTTCTTGGGAGTTAATTTGTTAAATGTCTCTTCTCCCATAATGTTTGCATCTGCACCTGTGTCAATCTTAAATTTGACTGATGCTGCTCCAATTGTTAACTTTATTGTCCATAGTTCGTCATTTCTGTTTGTGTTAGTGACTGCACCCAGGTAATACGGTCTCTGTGAAACTGTCTCTTCAGTTACTTCTCTCACTAATTTACTATAGCATTTATTTTCCCAGTGACCCACCTTTTTGCATCTGTTGCATGTTGAATTCATGGCTGGGCACCTTGCTGGATCGGTGTGTTTCAATTTCCCACATTTTCCACACTTAGAGTCTCCTTGCTCTCCACTTTCCCTCCTTTTGGGTTGCCATTTAGATTTCCCTCTGCCTGCTGCATTTCCACGGACCTCCTGCACCGCAGCGTGTGCTTCACCCTGCTGGTGAACTTGGAGTGTGACCTGATGGCTGACCAAGCGTCAGTTCAGCCATCAGTTGCAATTTGCGTGACAGTTCTTTATCGACAATGCCCACAACAATCCGGTCACGGATGTGCTCGTCTCTGTTCACGCCAAATTCACAGTGTTCTGACATCTCATAAAGGGCTCTGATAAACATTTCAGCTTTCTCACCGGGCCGCTGCACTCTCTGGTGAAAACAAGCTCGCTCGTGAATCACGTTGCGTTTGGGATAGAAGTATTCGTCGTATTTCTTTAACACAACGTCAAACTTTTTCTCATCCGCTCCATCCGCAAAGTTAAAAGATTTGAAAATGTTCTCAGCTTCACTGCCCATGGCATAAATCAGTGAACTGACCTGAACTTCGCCACTCTCTTTAGTAAGTTTCGTCGCCATCCGAAATCTCTGGAAACGTTGCTTCCAATCTGCCCATTCATTCGGTCGGTCGAAAGCAAAACTCTCCGGGGGTTAAACTTGGCCATCCTTTCGAAGCAATGTGTTCGTCAAACGCTTCTGACACCATGTAAAGAACTGATGTCCACTCAATAACTATAAGTGCAAAGTTCTCTATTGAACAAACGTGAAGGTAACACACAGGCAGGTAAATCCAACTTATCACTTTAGCATTAACATCCGACTAACGTATATCTCGCGTGATCTCATTACCGGTGACGTCACTCATAAGGTCACATATACATGTACACATTATATGACAGAAGCAGACAGAGAAATAGAGCAGGAATGACAAATTTACTCCACGTGAAAAAATCTGATTCTCTGTATTAGGAATAAATGAATAACAAAAGAGCACAAAGGCTCCATCTGGTAGGCACATCCAGCCGAATGATGTGGGTTAGGGGGGGAGGATACACTCACTGTTTCACTTCATTCGTAACAGCACCCTTGACAGGTATCTTTTCCCCCGAACGCTATGTTAATGGTGGCTCACCGACATTAATAGGAGTAATCTGCACAGCCCATCTTCACTCATCTCCAAGACACAGACGAGTTTGACTTCAACGGGCGCTCGACTGACAACAGCATCACTCAACAGCAAACATGCCAGGGCAGCAGAAACTGTAGAAATCAATGCATAGGTACAGCCCAGAGAGCTTTGAGCATGCTAACTACCATCTATGATCATCCATCTTCACATGGATCATATATCTTGTCATTCCTCCCTGCACGTAGCCTTGGCTTTAACAAACGTCAACTTGCCAAGCCATTGGCCACAGGGCCTGCATCTTCCAAACGCTTGCATATTTGTGCACCTCACATCTTTAGAGCAGAACATGAGAAATATGACTTGTGTTGTGAGAGGCTATGATGAGTTTCTAAAATATCTTTGTGTGTGTGTGTGTGTGTCTGTGCTTGTGTGTGTGCGTGTGCGTGTGTGTGTGCGTGTGCGTGTGCGTGTGCGTGTGCGTGTGCGTGTGCGTGTGCGTGTGCATGTGCGTGTGCCTGTGCCTGTGCCTGTGCGTGTGCGTGCAACAAACAACAAGGGGGGAATCAAGACACAATTCTTATCAGAGTCTCTCTAGAGGACACATGCAGCTGAAACCCCGTTCAGAAACAACATGAAGCATTGCAAGGAGAAAAAAAGATAAGACTTGTCCTGCCTTGTTGAGAGCAGCATTCTGGTCCTGATGCATTTAGGGGTCATATTTCTAAACACGCCGCTGGATTTTGCATCGGCTTTGGGCTTCTCTCTGTGGCACCGTGGCTTTCTTACGGGCTAATGTGTGGCACTAGTACCAGAGGCTCGACCAGAGTTATTTTTAATACGGATTCCACTGCTCGTGTTCCGTTCACCCTTGAGCAAAAGCTGCCAATGTGGCAAAACCAGTTGCGATGACAAAGGACAAAAGCCCCCTTGAGATTTACCTCTGAGGTGCATGAGACCCCGGCCTATGAGGGCAAAATAATGCGACGCAAAAGCCCCCTTGGTGGGGAGGGGAAGGAAGAATCAGCGAGGAAAGCAATGGAACAACCCAAGGCGATGAAATACAAGAAAATATCAACATCATTAATATGCAGTGCTGTAGCCATGATTCTGCCTGAGGTTTGAAATTATACCTGCTGTGTCCTCCTCCAACACAGAACCATATCAAACATGGAGGCGCAGTCAGCGATGTCCTAAATACCAAAGAAATAAAACTCCCCAGCAAATATGGCACTTAAAAGAGCATGAAAATCGAAAATGATCTTCAATCATTTCTTTCATTTTTTTGGTGTGACAAGAAAACAACAGAGATGGGAGAGTGAGGGTTTCTCAAAGAGATCTGGAACTGGCCCCGCTCCTCTTAAGTAGTAGGACGACCAATGCCAGGGTCTAACTCAGCACTCAGGAATCACAACCTCTTTTAAGAGCGAATATCCGTTCATTGGGATGGGAATGTCAGTTGTAAGCAATGTGAAAGCCTGAGTCAGAGTACTCACCTGAGTGAAACAGGGTTGCGGATCTCAGGGCATAAATGAAGAGACTGGCTGGCTGGACAGAGTGAGAGGGCAGAGGAGGAGAGCGGAGGAGAGCAGCTGTCTGCCTCGGTTGATCAGTTCATCAGCCTTTACACGCGTTTCCAGGTTGATAACCGGCCCATTCTGGGGTGAAATGCAGTGCATGAAAAAAAACAAAAAAAACATCAGAAAATAATAAAATCAGATTAGCCCACTGTGATCATCAAAGTGTTAATTAACCCCTGCCGTCAGTCTTGCGTGTCTGCCATACGTTGCACCTTGTCCGCGTCAGGGCTTCCGCAGGCCCAGGGGGAGGGGGAGGGGTTTGCCCCCAGAGCGTACACGTGGTGGAGCACAGGCACCATATGCCGCCTGATTCCTCCACCACACGCTTTGCTGACTTCCCTCATGAAGGGGAAGCCCAAACGTAATTAGGGACTGTGTCTCTAATGCGGTCTGCACTGAATAGAAAGGTAGGATTGCACTGGAGACAGCTTGCTACATCATTTCATAGCTAATCTACTATTTTTGGTCTCTTGTTACTGTGAAGTATATGAAGGTAAATCATAAAAAAAAATCAAAAAACTACATATAATAGAAATGACAAAGGGAGAGTTTTACAGGGACACATCAGCAGGGCCACTTTATCCCTAACCAGAGACATAATATAGTAGTGTACAGGTGTGTTATGTCCCTAACCAAAGACATAATATAGTAGTGTATAGGTGTGTTATGTCCCTAACCAAAGACATAATATAGTGGTGTGCAGGTGTGTTAAGTCTCTAACCAAATAGGGATCCCAAAAAACTCTCGGGTTTACTCTTCCAGGTCATGTGACCAAATGCTGTCACACTTCCAGAATACTGGGAGGATTCCGTCTGTCCAAAGCAGCTCCACCTTGAAGAGAGGAAGAGCAATATACAGTAAGCTAGTGATTCATTTTGACTCTGTAATCCATAGAATATTATAATTATGTTTCAGGCAAATGGAGAAAAGGAATTTACCAGATGCGATCACACTGCTTCCTTAGTGAAATGTGTGCATTAGAGTTCCACTTTAGTCAGGTGTGTATTGTGAAGAATCTCTGAATAAGCACATACACAGAACAAGAAAACACTGAAAACCCATAAGAAGTCAATCATGTCATATTTGTGAAGCTTTACATACATTACACTACAGTGTAGTGACATTATCAGTCAGGTTACAAATGAAATGGTTCTGTTCACTTTAACTTATACATGACAGGCAAAAAAAACACTCCGTAACATACATACTCCATAACATAATATAGACCATAACCAGGCATTTTCCTTACGTTGAATTCTGCTGGATTAGTGAGAGGAATCCAACTTCAACTTCATCCAGGAATAAATTCTTCAAGTAGTCAAAGACATGGAACAGAAAAAGAGGAATAAATGATCTTAGTGTTTGTCTTCATGTTCACAGCACCATCTAATGGCAATTTCTGAGCTGCATTGTCCCAGTGGAAGCTTTGTGAGAATATATCAGATGCCTGTCAGAGGCCTACATAAGAACATTACTTTCACAGAAACAATGGATTTCTCAAACAGAAGCAGACTAAGAATTCTCCCACATATAAATTACTTGTGTGTGTTTGGTCATTATAACAACACAGGAACATAAAATCACCTGTTCCTGACCTCAAGGAATGAATGGATAGGCTATGGTGGTAAGACTGTAACATTGTAAGACTGTTTTGGCAGGGTAGATAGGCTATCACCATTGTACAACCTATTCCCATTCCTCTCTATTAAGGAACTATTTAAAGGTATAAATATCAATCACTCACGGCTACTTTTGCGGTTGCAGAGGCAATGCATCAGGGTAGTAGTGCCCTCTACTGGTATTTTACTGTCAGTGTCATTCAAAGATGTTTCATGTTTATGACATTTGGACAGCAGTAAATTGACGTCAAAAAGACACAGATGTCTTGTTTAAGTTCACTTACAGTATCTTTATAGCGTGAGTTTACATCTTTTACAGTAAACCCTTGCAGACTTATAACTATGAGTTTATGAGTTCTCATAAAGTGGATTCGGCACGGGTAGTCAGCAGAAATATTTGGTCTGACAAATCCACCCCAAGCGGTCTGCCTGGAGAAAGATGAAAGACAAGCATTTCTAGTGTTTTCCATCCCCAGTCTGTGGACACAGTGCACGCATAGCACCGGAGTTAATCGCTTCCTCTGTGGTGGATGGCGATCTGATCTCTCATCTGACACGGGCCCTCTCGCTAAGCATCCCAGAGGTGGAATTCTATTACAACACAGCATGAAATTCCGCAAAGGCTCAACACATAAATCAGACCGTATTAATGTTTAATGATTTCTAAAAGCTAATACTCTTGCCTCGCTTTCTCCGTCATCCCCTTCCTTTCATATCGTCACCTTCGCGGATTATCACTTGACCCCCGCTCAAGGACTCAACTGCGCTGATAGAAGGCGCACATCCGTCAGATTAAGGCCAAGTGTTGGGATGGGGGGGGGTGACGTAGCCATGAAATGGAACAGATTTCACAGAGTGCCACCCCCCTTGATGGTAGGAGCAATAAGTGCCCCTTGCTTTGACACTCACAACCCCAACTAAAACACACACACACACACTTCCTGAGAGACAAGGCCAGCTATGCACAATATGTCAGCTCTCTCTGCAGGCATGGATTTAACCCACATAATATTGCACTAAGGCCAGGAAAGTGTGACGATTGAACGCCATACTTCATTGTACCTTAAGACTTCATTGTACCTTAAGACTCACTTCTTAATAAAACAAAGACAAGCCTTTACTTTAGCTGAGATAAATGCAGCCATGTATAGGGCACATAACCAAACAGACATCCTTATATGATGCTTCAAACATTAAAGCAATAAAGTATATCATATTTACCAAGAGCAAATGCCAATCTCGGAAATCTTTTTTTCCTTACACTAAATTATTAATAAGACCTAAACTATTTATATTGTTAGTATTAATAATGAATTACAGGCCTTTTAACTCTGTGCTTCTGAAGCCAGAAGCTATGGGAGAGAGGCGGCCATTTTTCACTTCTTTTGCTGAAGGGATACAAATGAAGAGGTTCCAATGCTGTACTATACATTGACAAAAACATTCCATGTTATAATTACACAAGCAGACGAGGTTGGTAGCAATGGAAAGAACTAAGGTCATTTAATGACACTGATTTTTTTGAGTTGAGAAACATTGAGTTAAGAAGTGCTTTAGTGTAGAGTTGAGAAGACAACATTATGAAAAAGGTTACACTTCAGCTGTAGGGTCAAATTTACTTTCATTTCCCCCCCTGTTCCTTCCTATTCTTAATCCTGCTGGGGAGTAGCCTACTTGTGGAAGGAAGTGAAGTGTTTGCGCAGAGTGCATTTCTCATCGGGTATCTAGAGAAGGACATGATTGATGTGGGAACACATCTTCAGGAAATATAGCCCTGATCGACTGCATCTCCACACCAGTACTCCAATTAGAGAGATGCAATTCCTCTTACGTGAAAGGAAAGTAGAATGACCGTGAGCCAAGCTCCATCTGTGGCTAAAAGCTAGAATCCATTGAAAGGGCCAAGAAATGACATTGCCATGATACGGTTCACATTATAGTATGTTTCTGCACCAACATTACATTCCAGTCATTCCATGCTGTATTGAAAATATACAACAGTCTACAATAAGGACCTGAAAACTTTACGCATGCTTTACTCTCCCACCAAACACTGAATAATAGCACAGGTGAAGGTCCTTGCTTGGCTCTAATGACAAATTGCTTTCCAAATCCTGCTTGAAAAGTTGTGGACTTTTCAAAACGCAGCTGCAGTTTCAGCAAGCTAAGGCATCGCGCAAGAAAGCCAACTCAGAGCTAAGGGATCATGCACACAAAACAGAGCAGGAAATAGCACACAGACAAGTTATGCAGAACTGCTTAGGCGCCACAAATATCAGTCCATGGGCACCAAGGTTGTCACTCTCAAAGGCCAAGAGGGGCTTATGATGATAACCTTTCAAAAGCTTTAAAGCAAGATCTACACAACACAGTGCTATATTTTTTACATGATTTTGAACTTTTAAATCCCCTAAAAGAGTGCGAATGCAGGGCTTAGCATAGTATTGTACCACTTTGTGCGCTTAACAAAGTGTCTGCTGATATTACATCTCTTCTCTCCTCTACGTGGTTTGCATGTGGAAAAACACGGACTTGTCTAACAAAGACATCATTTCTTATTTACAACATTTCCCTTGACATCAAGAGACGCAAAATAGCATTCATACCACACACTGAAAAACACACAAAAGACCTTCTCCTGTACATGGTGTTTACTGTGGCTTTTGTGTAAATGCACATTAATGGGAGGTTTATCAAAGAAAGGATTTTTTATTTACAGTACAATATGTCTTGCTCACTGACCTGTCAATTGACTTAACAGCTTTTATTGTTAAAAAAAATCACTTGGCATACTCTGCCTTGAATTTAATGCAAGGCTGACACATACCATTAGCAAAACGTACAGATTAATCAATAGTCGGTTCATTTGGACCTGGCCCCAGTGTATTTTGCTCTGTTCTATCCGGTAAGCCGAAACTTAGCGTTAGCTTATCTGCTTCATCTGCCTTCCTGAATGTTTCTGAGGAAGATGGAAGGATCTAAATGAATGCCCATCACTATTATGGGCCATTTTGTTATTTATTGTTACTCCAGTTGAAATCATAAAATGGCAGGCCTCTCTATTTAAATGCGAAGAAGGGCAAGAGTTAAGTTAATAATCTGGTTAATTTAAGTGCCCTCTGATAGCACTCCTCATTATCAGCATCACATTCTAACCTTCAAGTATCCTTCAGGCTAGCTTACCCTCCCTCTAGCACTCCAGCACTTTTCTGTACATTGATAATACACTATGTCTTACATGCCCTTGGCTTTAATTGCGGGATAATACTATTTCATAGCCACCTATTCTATGACCCTGCCAGCCTAACGCTGCACTATGCCGCGGTCAGCTTCTCCGACCCACTCCGATGCTCTATTAAACCTGGACATATTTATGCTCCAGGAGTGAAGTCATTTTGCCAGGCCACTGCAGTCCCCTTCGGGCTGCATGGTTCTGCCCTGAATGGGCGGCACAAGTGGGGATTTCAGTTTGGCTGAAATTGTGAAAAACTGCATCTCTGGACCATAGTTTGTGCTTTACAGCAGACACTCAGTTTTGGAGATGTAAAATGACTAGACGTCAACAGCAGGATGTCACTATTAAGTGTTAATATTGAGGTGTCACTATGAATTGTTACTATTGAGGTGTCACTATTAAGTGTTGCTCTCACATTCACGTGTACTGCCTAAAGATCCAGATATGTTCTGGTTCTGCTCCCACCTACCTAAATGCTCTTGTAAGGGCAAATGTTACACCCAGGACGCTGCGCTCGTCTAGTGAGCGTCGTTTGGCACTGCCGTCCGTGCAAGCACGGCAATCCAGACTATTTTCATTTGTAGTTCCACGTTGGTGGAACGAACTGCCTAGTACTACCAGAGCAGGGGCGTCTCTCTCTACCTTCAAGAAGCTTTTGAAGACCCAACTCTTCAGAGAGCACCTCCCCTCCTAACTGGCACCTGACTAGCGCTTAACTTGCACTTCAGCAGTTACATTCCTGCACTTCTTTTTCCTCTTTTCTAGGTTGTTGTTTTTCTAATTCTCATGTAAAGTAGTATTTATTGTTACACCATGCTTTTTTATTGCTCTTAGCTTGACTGTTCTCTCCCTTGTACGTCGCTTTGGACAAAAGCGTCTGCTAAATGACTAAATGTAAATGTAAATGTAATATGTAGTGCAGCTTACAATTTATTTCGGAAGCCCTGGTATTGATGTGTTGTATAAAACACTGTGCTGCTTCTGTGCTGAACCTTACTCATTTCACAGAAAGATACTGAGTGCATACAACCTATTTCTATTTTATCTGGATTTTTATTACCCTGGTCAAAGTGTAAAAAAACTGAGGGTCCTTGTGTTAAGATATGTTTAAAGGCCTACCAAAGTATTCTCTGGCATTGACATCTCAATCAGCTTACACAGGCTTGAACACGTGTTGTGTAAGTGGCCCAATAAAACAGAAATGAGAGGAGACTTGAATAGTACTGTGTATATATATGAAATCACTTCAAGAATTCACCTTATAGGATAGCTGAGTATTGGAACTTAGTGCTATGGTGTATATAGACGTTTTATCTCAATATCCTAAATAGCTAGTCAAACTATGTAATCTGATCTTATAACGAGGGTAACTACATTGTCTTAAGTTTCTGCCCTTTCCTTTCATCAATTATTTGAGTTAAAAAGGCAGTAATTCTTCTTTTAAGTCTTATTCTAGAAAAGTTTCATCCGAGTGAACGAACAGAATAGAAAGGAACTGGAGGAAATTAACCATGCACAACTCAGCATCTTCTTCTTTCAATAAACTAAAATATTAAATGAATGCAGATACCCTAAGCCCCCTGATGTGAAATCTCTGATCACTTCCTTCTACCTATTACTTTTTGTATTTCTTTCCTTTCTATACTCTGTATATTCAATTCAATTTCAATTGTATTTATATACTGCCAAAACTATAAAATTGTCAAGGCGCCTTTTATAATTTATCCCATTTATCATTCCTGTGAACGATATAGGAAGAGGCTTTGGTGCATTTGTTACCACATTATACATGAAAAGAAAAGAAAAAGGGGAAAGGACTTACAAGTAGTTTGCCTCTAAGCTAATGAATATCTCTTCATGATTAATGACTCAGGGCAGGATGTGGCAAAGTTCATGACCTTCGGTTCATATTTATTTACAAAACTCAGGCACCATTCCGAAGGTTTCTGAATGGAATGGTAGAATCACATGGAAAGCCCTTTCAGTGATAATTAAACAAACAGATTGTTCTCACCTCTTAACTTACTTAGCCAAATGATGTAGCTTCAGAGCGTCTCAGAGACAACAAAGGTACGAGAATATTTCATCTCGCTCAAGTGTATAACACACACACACACACACACACACACACACACACACACACACACACACACACACACACACACACACACACACACACACACACACACACACACACAGCACTCTGGGAGGGGTGAAAGGAGCTTATAATTCTCATTTGAATGTGCAGGTTAATGCTACAGCCTGAAAAAAGCATGCAAATGAGCCTTTTAAATGGGTGTGGGAAATGAGATATATGGCAACATTTACCAAAAAACCGCTTGACACATCCACACCTAGGCAAATGGAAGCGGTTTCCTCCACAGAAAAGAAATGACATTAAAACACTTTGATGATTTTGAGTCTTCAAAGTCTTAATCCCACAAAAGGCTCTTCTGGAAAAAAATTCAAAGGCACGTCACCCATATACCCAACCCCCACACCTTTCTTCTTAATAGCCGAGGAAAGAATAGATAGTACTATCATGCTACTTTACCTACACTGCTGGGGGGGTTTAAAGGGAAAAAGTGAGGGATAGTGTCATGGTGTCAGAAGGCGCTGCCTTACTCAGAGTGGCGATAAAGAGGAATTAGCCCGCAGATCAAATTGGGAACCTCGTGGGAGAACTCACTCCATTCTAAGTAATCTGCTGCACAGATTTGCCTGCAGGAAGCAGATTGAGTCTCAACTTGTGATGTGTGCCATTGAAAAAGAAAAAGGGGGGGAAAAAAGCCTGAATCAAAGAGCTGATATTAATTACATACCACTTCTGGGATTGAGGAAGTTGACACTACCCACCAGTGGAGTTTGGCTGCCTCTGTCACCAAATCAAAAGAAGATTTCATCTGATATATTTATCGTAACTTGCATCGTGCCACGCGCAAACAAGATGAGCATTATGTTGTCCATCAATCACTTGGAAAATCTGCAAGTTTTGAGGAATGCAGGAGAAAAAATCCAGAACACTTGTTTCCATGAAAAGCCTTTCCAACCACCATCACCCCCCTCCCTACCCTCCCTAAACCCCCTTCCCCCCACCCCTCAAGTCCCACACTGGTTAATACTAATTAGATTTTTGACACTTCGTCAATATTATGGGGGGATCCGTGGCAGGCCTGTAGGATATGTGAATGAGTGATGCGCACATCCCCTCTCATGTTCGCCGGGGGGATCAAGAGGGTGTGAAAGCCGACTTGTCTGTTACAGTAAAGAGGATGGAAATTCCGGAATACAGTGTATAATGTGATTTTAAGCTCGGGTTTCTCTGGGCACGGGGCACCGCAGCACTTCAACTCTCTTAATATGACCGTCCGGAACAGAGGCGCGCGTACGTCTGAGGCAGAGCAGGGAGAGGAAGTGTTTTCGCTCGGCTAATGCCTTGCCTTCTTCTTCTTCTTGTTTCTTTCTCCATCTGCTTAAGCACACTGCACAGTTACTGCTGACTTAGCTACGCAGATGCTTTGGGAAGTGAACGCAACCAGCCCAGGAAAAAGTGTGTCAGCAGGCAAGCATATTTGTTACAGAGAGAGGGCATGTCGAAGATCCTCTTTTACAGCAAAGGCGTGCGGCAAGCTAAATCAAGTGTGTGGATGCCCTCCATGCTCATTCAATCCCAGAAACACACACACACACACACACGAATACTCTCACACACAGAGACATACAAACAGATGCATACAAAGAAATAATACAATACAGGACAAAGCGATCTGGATTGTGAGGTTCTTAAAGTTCTAAAAAAGGTATGATAATAGCCTTTCTCTACGTAGTATTTCCGGAGAGCTAACTAGGCCTTTTTCAGCAGAAGCTCACACCTTTCCCAGTGCAGCGTTCCCTGCTGGGGACAATCTGCCCATTGGTAGAGGCGCACCGCAGCAGCGTGTGAGGCTCTGCCAAAAGAGCCGGAGGGAATCTATGGACACGGACCAAACCACGAGCAAAACAGTCTGATACACAAAAAACCCGCTGACACCTCCACACACAGGGGACCCTCAGCATCAATGTGAGTACCCCACCTACTCCTCACCGGAGGTCTCACCTCATGCACAGGGGGGCGGCGAAAAGAGATGAGGTCACCGATAGGTGAGGGGTGTTTCCTTCCCGTGGCCTGATCATGTGACCCGGTGACACACTCCCCTCATGGTGGGAGGCAGAGAAAGGGTGCTAGTGTGTGTGTGTGTGTGTGTGTGTGTGTGTGTGTGTGGGGGGGGGTTGTTTAGGGGTGTGAGAGATGCGCGGCAATAGGGGGTGCCTGACCACAGCGCTCGCAGTTGTGACATTTTTGCGGATTATGTCTAAATAAAGCCCCGGCTCTGCACGAATCACACTGCCACTGATCCTACGGCTGAGAGACAGAGCTGCCGAGGCTGTTTCCTCTTCCTCAGTGGAAATGAAAGAGAAAAAGAGGGAGAGAGCAAGAAAGTGTGCAAGAAAACGAAGGAAAAGAGAAAGGGGAGAGAGAGAGGAAGAGAAGGCGTTCTTCACTCGAGTGCCTCAGCTTAGCCTAAGAGGCTTGAATAATCAGTGGTTAAGCTGTCAGCCCTGCACTCGCACCTACCGCGCGCAACAAACTCCCGTGCAGTTTTAATCAAGCAAAAACGCTGAGACCCAGAAAGTATGCCAAGCCAGAGCGCGAGGGCTACCACATAAGATAAGCTTTTAGAGTCTCCATCACTTCCACCGCCCCGACCACCACTTCCAGGCACCCCACCTCAAGCGCTTCCCGTATATGCACACGCAGAGCACATGAAATATGTATAACACGACCTTAATGGACCGCTCTCTCTCTCTCTATATGCGAGGACAGGAGGATCTCTAAGAGCTCAGAGGAGCAGCGAAATCAGATCATCAGAAGATCAGCCCCGTCCTGCCCCCTCCCATTAACACCCCATTAGCTCAGCCGGCCTTTTGTTGACCAGGAAAACAACAGTCAAGTCACAAGATCCGCCATTATTGTTGTGTGTGTTGGTGTGTGTGTGTGTGTGTGTTTGTGTGTGTGTGTGTGGGTGTACGTGTGTGTGTGTGTGTGTGTACACGCACACAACAACCCTCCAACCCTTCCAACCCCCAACCTGGGTGCAGTTTTCCGACATCATAAAAATAGCAGCACCACCCAGTGCAACACAGGCACACACGCACACAGGCAGGCAGGGGGAGTGGAGCAACACAGGCAGCGGGAGGTAGAGCAGAGCTCCGCCCGTCCCCTTGGCTTCTCAGGTCCTGATTGATCTCACGGCCCATCGGCGGGTTAAATTACACTGCAGAGTGGTCCCTGCTAGGAGAGAGGGAGAGAAAGGGAGAGAGAGAGAGAGAGAGAGAGAGAGGAGAGACAAAGGGCTTGGGATTTCGCAGGCCATAATTCTCTCTCTCCGGCCTCGACTTTCAAGAGGTGCAGCGTTCAATTTCAACCGCTGGCTAACGCTTTTGCATTCTACAAAAGAGTTATTACATGGACCAGGCACTTTTAACTTACATGGGAAAATGGAGGAGGAGACCAAGCAGACCTGTGAAGGAGGCGTGAAAAAAACACTAGTTTTTTCTGTCAACATGAGGCAGCACTGATTATGAAATGCGACATGGTGAAATCCCCCTATTGAAGTCGAGCGTTCTTCACTCTCGCAGTCCTGTAAGCCCCACATCATGTATGGACTCCATTGGGACTCGGTGGTCTCTCACAGAGTCTCTGTGGCTTCCTGGCAAACAGGCCTGAGGCCGTCGCCATGGGAATGTCATGGGTCTTTCACGTAGCAGCACAGCCGAAAAGGCAACTCGGAAGTCAGGACAGCATGAAATCCGGAGAGCGGGACAACAAGCCAAAACACAAATGAGGCCAGCTGCTCCAAGAGCATCAGCAGAGAAAGGCAAACAAACAAACAAACAAAGAACAACCCAAAATGCATAAATAAATGTCTGCTTAGAGAAAAAATGTAGATCATTGGCAAGTCCAAGTTTTCCCCAAACTTCTGGGTTTCTTTCAAAGCTGGCTATAGAAATTTGGGAGGGGGGGGAAAAGAACCCACTGAAATTAATCTGGCATGCTTTCACAGATTTACGTCATCTTTGTCAACATTTCCAATTTACTGCCACAAGATATTGCCCATATTTCTTTGGTAATCCAGAGTGATTAAAAAAATATCTAATCTTTTGGGGATATTAATAAAGCAAATTTGATGTTTAATATCAAGCAAAAGCTATTGCAAAGAACCTGTTCATAGCATTTCTATCAATCCAGAACACTCTACATGGGACTTCCACTGCATGGCCATTTTGATGGACACGTGAGTGAAAAAAAATAAAACAGAAAGGTTTTTGCAGGCCAAACCTGAAACTCTCTTAATGTGCAAACAAAATAACTGCTGAGCACATTGTAAACGAATCTAAAACAAAACACTGCCCTTTCTCACCTTGAAACTTCCCAACAAAACTTCCACCAGGTTTATAATAAGGCCAAGTAAGCAAGCCCAGCCATAACGTGGCACCACCACCTCCCAGCAGCACTTTAAAAAATCCATTTCCCACAGAGTTCCCACCATGAGGAAATGCTGACAGCCCCTGACAGTAGCCCTATATTACTGTTCTGTCACAGAGGTGAGAGCAAGGCTGGAAATGTGGCCGGAGTGGGAATTGGTTTGCAAATTATATCGAGATCACTTCCCATGATGTCCCCACCAACATCTTAGCTTCACTCAGGCTGAGAAACACGCTGAGGTGGAGAGAACAGCAGAGGGGTAGGGTGGGGTTGACAGTGAGTTCAGCCACTCTGCACTAAATGTACTTTTTTAATTCATTTTCCTTCATTAGAGGTTGTGTTGATCTTTCAGGCTTTCATGTAAAATATTGTCGTAGGGTCATGAGTTTTCCAATGCATCTGTTAGAAATGCATAATAATAATAATAATAACAATAACAATAATAATAATGTCAGATCCTAATGAAGCTTTACTGATGCTCACAAGATTACTCACTTCATTATGGCAAGACGTTCAGTGTGTGTTGAACACTTGACTGCCTGTTAAACAAGGATCTGCTCTTGTTAGAAAAGATGATAGTGCTCAGTAAGGCTCTTACATTTTTATTAGAGCTCATTTGCTCACAAACGTGGAAAAAAAAGGTTCTGGCTGTGTGGAAAGGAATCTAACGTGCCTATTAATTTCCTAAATTCACTGTCTTACCTACTGTGTATGTATTACTAACAGTAGAAAGAGCAGAAGCAGTACACAGTCAATCACATCTTCAGTTATATCACCCCTTGGCCATACCTATAACTACTTCAGTCAGTACATCCACTAAATCTCTCTCTCCTTCGTGACACTGAATCATTACTTATTACCGTCGCATGACAGCAAAGGTACACTCAAACTTTCCACCCCAGTCCTCTAAAAGCCTCTACACAGCAAGTCTGGCTGAGTGTATTAAAAATAGAGGGTCCCAAAAAAGGACAGGCCTACACCTGTGAACCTGACAGGGCACGGAGCGAAGCCCTCTGAAGAAGCATTAGTCTTAGGCTATCAGCTCACTTAGCCCTTCCGGCCAGTATTGATAGGTGTATCACTTCAATCTCTCCCAGTGCCCATCCCCAGTAAAGTGCAGCGTAGAACGAACAGACAAGCATTTTTTTCCCCCTTGCTGTTGCCAGTGATGCTTTATAGGCCACGTTAATGTCTGAGTTACGCCGTGAAAAGCTTGCTTGATTCAATCAGGCGAGCAGAGCAAGTCGGGTTATAAAGTACTGTAATTACCGTTTGTGCAATGTCATGACGTTTGTTTTCTGGTGCCCTTTGCAAACTCAACGTTCAGATGAAGAGCTGCTCTGTGCTGGTGCCCACATGACGTTTTAAAAATAGTTTCCTTTTTTTTTCTCCTTTGCAAGTAGTAGCAGCAGCAGCCAACATTATCAGTCAATTAGAAAACATCAACAACGGAACCAGACCAGAGAGTAGACGGTGTGCTTCCACAGACAGCATATCAGGAGGACAAATGGCAAAGTAACAGACTGTTTACTTGGTTGTGTATCACTTTAAGGTTCCTTGCCTAAAGGGATTAGACGGTAAAAATAAATAAATAAATAATAAAAAAAGATGGGATAGATGAAGGGGATAGATAGTGGCGAGGAAAGTAGTAAGCACTCCACATGAACTGAGTTTTCAGGGAGAAAACAGTGACCTCCCAGATTCTAATCCCCCCTCTCTCAACATGCCTCCCTCCGAGAGGAACTGCTAGAGGGAGAACTTGAAAGCCAGAGAGAAAGAGGGAGAGAGAGAAGGAGAGAGAGAGAAAGGGAGAGAGAGAGAGAGAGAGAGTGAGGGAGGGTGTGTGCCTCTGTGTGTGCATGTGTGAGTGTGTGTGTGTGTGTGTGTGTGTGTGTGTGTGTGTGTGTGTGTGTGTGTGTGTGTGCGTGCCAGAGAGAGAAACAGAAAGAGAGAGAAGAAGCAAATTAAATGCAGAAAAAACAAGGATAGAGAGCAAGATACAAGCACCCTGAGAAGCACTTTAAGAAGGCAAGGCAGGCAGTCACATTTACAGTGGTGCTGGGGTCTCCCTTACCTGCTCAGCTGATGAGGCGGGATGGTGAAGAGAGAGGAGAGTCAAAGGGTGGAGGTGGGTGGAGGGTCCGGGTCGAGATCCGAGTAGGAGACGGGTGGTCCGGGAGGGAGGAAGAGGAGGAGGAGGGACGGAGTGACAGGGAGCAGGGAGACGGGGAGGCCAGAGGGGGGAGATGAAACGCTGCTCCTCGCTTTTCTCTCTCTCTCTCTTTATCTCTCCGGTGCACTCCCCACACACACACGCAACATAGACACACACACACACTCGCCACGCGCGCTCAGAGCGAGGCTCAGAGACCAGTCACCAATACCTGCAGTCACTCAAATAATGAGAGAGAAAGAGAGCCCTTGCATCCACACGCGGTCCAGCACAGCACGGAAAGCCCCAGCACCCCGCCCACCTGCTCCCCTGAGCCAATCGCGCGCAGCTGAGCGGTATCACTGACAGCGAATCAGAGCCCTGTCAGCCGGTGCCATGCCCCAGCCAATAAGTGCAATTGCTCATATCCAATCGGAATAATTACTCAGGGAGCAGCGTGAAGCTTACCTCTGAAGGACAGACAAACTGGTGCACTTAGCCAATAAGTGTGATTTAAGACCGCAACAGACATTAGAGTAATTAGATTCAGAGGCACTTAACCCAGCACAATAACATTGCATGCTCCACTGCAGAACTGGCAGAAAGCAAGCTCCAGAAAGAGAGAGAGAGGGAGAGAAAGAGAAAAGTACAGTTGAGCAAGCATCTGTGCAAGAATGAAAATAGCAGCAAATGAGAATAAACATGTCTAGTCTTGAGAGTTAAGACGTTATAGTTACACCT
Organism: Clupea harengus; assembly: GCF_900700415.2. Taxonomy (NCBI): domain Eukaryota; kingdom Metazoa; phylum Chordata; class Actinopteri; order Clupeiformes; family Clupeidae; genus Clupea; species Clupea harengus. The sequence continues at coordinate 19,461,976 of NC_045153.1, read as the reverse complement.
GCATCTCTATGGACACCATAGGATGTCCACAACTGTGTCTGCAACTGAAGGATCGGGGTTGGAGACCAACACCGGAATGGAGTTGATTTCGTAAAGTCTTATTTCATTTCAGGATCAATAGCCCAGCATGGGAAAAATGATCAATGGCAAACTGTCAGGATGAAAAATGAATAGCACATCAGGCATCCCCTTTCTTTCCTGCATGTTAGACTGATCCATGGGAAAAGCCAAAGTGACGTCCCATTTTAAACAGCGTGCAAAGACATGGGATCAGTTCGAATCAGTTTTGTGGTTTGGAATGCTGGACCACCCCCACACCCCCCCTCCACACTCCCAGTCGGAGAAACTCTAAACGGGATGAGGATTCTCTGTTGAGGCAGGGCAACAGAGCAGAGCTCCTACTCCTCCGCCGGACGGAAATGTGAAGAGAGGGAGAGAGAGAGAGAGGGCGAGGGAGAGAGGGAAAGAGAGAGAGAGAGAGGGAAAGAAAAGAGAGGGAGAGAGAGAGAGAGAGGGAGAGAGAGAGAGAGAGGGTGAGAGAGGGAGAGAGATATAGGAAGTACTTAGAGCTGTCGCTACTCTGTTCATTTCTAGGAGGCATCTTGATCGATCTGCCCCTCTCAATAACCGGAGTGCACTGGAACATGGTCTGATTTGCATTGCACGAGCCGGAGGATCCCCCCACTGTGACGCAGCGGGCGTCTGGCCACCACTCTCTGCTCTGCCTTCTGTTGAAGCTGACATCCTTGTCATGAGAAACAAAAGCTAGAGTAACGGAGAGAGAGAGAGAGGGGGAGAGAAAGGAGAAAACAACGGCCATTATTCGTCAGCCCTGTCTCCACCATGTAGATCACAAACACGCCCAATATGTTCAAGTGGAGGGGATAGAAGAGAGAAGGAAACATCCAAAGGCTGAGAGACAACAGAGATGGCAGGCTTTTATAGAACATGTCCCCTCCCAACACACACACACACACACACACACACACACACACACACACACACTCACACATCACGGCAGGCTTTTATAGAACATGTCCCCTCCCCAACACACACACACACATCATGCGTAGCCCCCTTCTTTCGCGTGAGCTGGGTGGGACGGAGGTCCATAAAAAATGCATGAGAGATGGGAGGGGATGTCACATTGGATATGTATTTCGCTGCACAGACAGCCGTGCGTAGAGAGGCAGAGAGAGGGCGGTTAGTGCGCGAGGTAACCATGAACCTGTGCTGAAGTAGGTGAATGGGGGCGGGGGTGGGGTGTGGGAGAGAAGTACATCATAACACCACCATCGATTCGAGATGCCGCCACGTTCAGAGCTTGCAGGATTTCAGAGATGCTGTTGGGAGAAATACAGAGGAATTAGATAAATATTTAACGTCTAGACGAGCAATGAAGAGGTCATTGTAAAACAAGAGTGCCAGGAAAATATTTTAGGTACTTCTGAATCCAAAGGAGCGACAGAATAAAGTGACTGAATAATGCATTGCTGGTACTTTGATGAGCAAACAAGGCTTGGTTTTAGCCCATGGAGGTGACCTGTGCCTTCTGTAGTTGCAAGATTGCAGGGAAAGATAGTCACCTCATCAAATATTAAACTGAAGCTCCGTAACGCTTGAAATGTCAGGATTCACAGGGGTGCCCGAGGGGAGAGGAAATCGTAATTAAGAAAAACTATCATTACTTCAAAGGGTGTGATTTAGAAATATGTTGAGTCTTTGTTGTGTGATTTGAAAATGTGTTGTGCAAAAAATTCACAACACATACAAAAATAAATGATCAAATCAAATGTTGATACTTTGTTGTTGACACCATCGTGAGCGTTAGATGGCAGATGTACTGACATTATTAAGAGCTTATTAATGTATCTTCCAGAACAGGCTTTTAGTACTCAAGATTATTCATTAGTCTGTGACAGCAGAGCCAGCCAGAACAGCAAGAATGATCAGGAACTGAAAACAAACCAGCCGACTGAATTGAAATGGAGGCATCTTAATCATCCACAGCCCATTTGGTTCGGTGGTACATTTATTAGAACATTTCAGCCAACAGTTTTCATTAATTACCTCACAACTGACCCTTGAAATACATTTAAACCACTGCCCTCTCTCAACTGTTTCTTTGATATGTCATAAAATAGCAATTAAAATTAAGCTATTAAATTACAGTTCATTCCTGGTTGCATTTTTTGGACAAAGCACGAGTGGCTTAATATAAATAATATCTAAAAACCAGTGTCATATAAAATATAACCCTCTTTATTTAAAATAAAATGATAATACAAGCCAAAGGCTAAAATAGACTAAGTGGAGGTGGGCTTCTATCCACTCTTAATTCTGTACTTTCAGAGCGCCTCTGGATCCTCGTGACTCACTAAGACAATATAAACACAGCGTATCTGACAGACAAGGATTTACTTCCACCCCAAATGTAATTAAAACCCAACATCTTGTCCCGCTCTTGTATCATTAGCGTCTGTGGGCCACTTGGACCTGCTTAGTTATTACTTACTCCCCTCCTAAATATAGCTTCCACCATGGCAGCGGCTGGAAGAGAGCAGCCATCTGCAGGTTCCCCTCACCAGCCTTTCCAGGCAGAGAGACTTATGAGGACACTACATCACTCAGCAAATTATATTTTGAGGGGGGAAGAAAGATTTACACGGGGCGAAGGCCTTGAGGAATTGCAAACAGCATGTAAGGCTAGTTTATTTTTCTTTCAGGCACAGGCAGCCGGAGAAGCGACTAAAGTCAATCACAGGTGACGCACTGGTGCCACTGCAGCACAAGCTACCGTGAAATGGAGTCTCGTAACACATGAACAGAATGGCGCTTTCTTTGTTTTTTTATTACTTGCGTTCAGCTGCATCCCTGCTATCCTGGGCAGAAGATAATTACATTTGCTCAAAATTAATGTCGGAGACAAGCCTTTCCACGTTTTTGAGTTTTTTTTATAGCCTACTCCACATACAAAAGGACGTTAAACTTAATATCAATGACAATAAACAGCGGCCCAGCTTTGGACTCAATATCTGACACATAGCTACAGTACACAGACTTGTTTATGAGATGTGTGTGCGTCTGCCAGATGGGGAAGAGAGGCTGGACGGATACTCTGCAGCATCGTGCGGCAGGCCCCCTTGTCACCATGACCACTGATTTGTTTCCAGGAGGTCTACTCAAGGCCACACAGCTAAATCCCATTGAGTGGAAAAAAAAAAAAAACACACACACACCCCAGACAGGCGAAGGAAAGGCTGTCACTGCCCAAGCCTCAGCAGTGGGATTGCAATCTCATTAGCCAGGCACAGCGCGTGGCTGTGCAACATGCAGAAATTATCCCCCGATCCCTGCTCAACAGCAGCCAGGCAGATGCAGTGTTTTACCACCAACGCCGAAGAATCTGGTTAAATATGGCAAAGCCAAAATCATGCTGTGTCAATCAAGAACAGAGCAAAAGAGAACATCTGTGTCTGCCATACCAGCGACATACAATACAGAAATTGCTGTATTATTTGAGTAATTATTTCTCCTAACTTAAGATGTGTTTACAGGTATGCTCACATTGCATCAAGCATGTGAATGTGAATGTGTTGGCATGCATCAATACATTTCAATTACGTGACAGGTAACGAACAACCTGTGACGTGTTAATATTACTCACAGTGGATGATTGATTCACAACAATCAGTCCAGACAGAATATTCTATGGCGGTGGGGGCATAAATGAAGAGTGGTGAGACATCTTGAACAGGTGAACATGTGGTGCCAGGCTTGCCCATCATAGTGACTGCCAACTGCCAACACTCCAACATTCACACACACACACCACCACCAAGTTCAAAGTCCACTCCAAACACAGATACAGAGCCAGGCAGTCCCGGTGGAGGATAACAGTTCTTGGTTGTCAGTGGAGGCGGTTCAGAATCAGACAGGGGCCCACACAGTCACTCTCCAGTTTGGGACACCGTCCCTTTGCGCCGTCTTGGATTGTACACCCACCCTGGTTCCAGCTGGCGCCCAGCTCAATGTGTGTCATAACTGCACTTCTGCCTGATCGCAGCACCTCGTATGAGCTCCCTGGCCAAGTGGTGGGCTCGGCCCATGGGACCTTGCAGCTCTACCACATACTCTAATCTTGGTGTCGATGACCACTCTCCGCCTGGTGGTCTCCCAAAGGCCAGGTCTGATGGGGGCTGCGGCTCCCTGCACAGCATGAGGGCCGCAGGTGTGACACCTCTTGACATCTACGCAGCTGTGCGATAGGAAAAGGGGACCAGAGGAAGGTGACAGTCCCAGGCTCGCCGGTGTTCTTAAGTCAGCAGAGTAAGCTGTGTGGCCAGTGAATGGTTCAACGGTTTTGACGAGGCCGTCACAATGGGGGTCGAGTAGCATTGTTCTTGTCTTTTCAATCCCCAGATGGCAGCAGACCTCAGCGAACATCTGGGACTCAAAAATCCCTGATCACTTTGCAGGGATTTCAGGGACCCCAAACCGTGAAAACAGGCCCTTCAGCAGGCAACTTACAATGACAGCTGTCTCTTCTGAGAGAATAGCATATGCTTCTGGCCACTTCGTAAAATAATCCATTGCTGTGAGCATATAATGGTTTCCTGCCTCTGATTGAGGAAATGGCCCCAGGACATTGATGGCTTCACATTTCCTTTGGGGACCCGCTGAAGAGCAGCTGGAGGGGAGCCCAGACCTATCTGTTGGCCCCACGGCACTGGAGTATGGGATCAGTTTGCTGCCTGGTTGGCCATTGTGCACACTGTTTCAGCCCCCATACAGGCCCTGCCTCCTCATCAGACTGCTGAGCTGCTAGCAGGTCAGTGTGGGAGACACTGGAGATGAGCTGCCAGGTGGTGAGAGCACTGACCTGGGGCCTCATGCACAAAACAAAGGTTGTGTAGGCACAAAAACATTGCCAGCTTCATTTCTGGCGAACACACGTTTCTAATGGTTTGAGTCAGGTGGCGACACTTAGAGACTATGCTACGACTTTGTTTACGAGTGTGTAGGCACACATGAAAACTATTACTCTTCAAAAGAATTTACACAGTACTGACCCAGGGCCCTTATTTGAACTATTGAACACATCAAGGTGTATGCAGTTTAATAAGTGGACCTGTAAGCATGCGCAAATCCTATGCTATGCAATACAGAGTCTGATAATAACAATGGCAGCTATGCTAATTAATATAAATAGGCCTAGGCTACCCCGTGTTCAGACTGAGACAAAATGGCAAAAGCAAGCAGTAAATCAACCAAAAAGGAAATTCCAGCGAATGCAAGGTGGAAGTGCTCTTAATCGATGTAAAGCCAAGAAAACTACATTTATCTGGCAATTTGTCATGCCATTAATAACAAAAGAAAACAGTTGTGGGAGAGTGTGGCAGTGGCTATAACTGCGGTGGGGTCAGAGAGCCGTACACAAAATAATCCTCAGAGTTGTCGAGGGTGATTAGCAACCACGGCGTCCTGATGGGCAGTTGAACAATTTATCAAAATAACTGCAAACATAAAAAAAAAAAAAAATGACATCAAATTAATCGTGTCCCAAGAAGCCACCCACCGCGCAGCCCGTCACCTTCGGGTAAATTAATCATGAGTTGATCCAGGCCGTCTTGCCACTATATTAGTCAGTCGCATTACTGCATCACAGATCATTTGCGCATTGATGGAATGAGAATGCTTTCAATTAATAAAGTTAAATCCCCCCCCCCCCAGATGCATTTATGTCTGTGCAGTCAATCGCACCGCTTAGACTGGAGATAACGGCTGTCGCTGCAACTTTCGTTTTAATGTTAGCCTGGTCAACCATATCAAATCGGAACTCTATACACCTGGCTGACATAGGGATGATCCTGATCCTGTCCCTCCTGACCGGTCTGCCAGTTCCCTCTGCAAAGCCCCTGTTGTCAAGAAGCCCGATGGTCCTCACAGCATTGCACTCAAAAACCAGACCCAGCGCAGCACAGACTTCCAAGAGGATTGCTCTTGGAAATCTGAAATGACCAGTAATAGTATTCAATCATGGGCCTACAAACTCCTAGGGAGTCCTACATCGGCGGCGAAAATGGCTACCGGAAATAGCAGCACATGTGCACTGTTGCATAAGCGGTAAAGTTAGCGGTAAAGTCCAATGTTACTTTTATTGAGATCAATATAGCCCATCCCACCTAAGCCTACATTGTGGGGAATTTGTCTTGGACTAGAATGTAAAATGTCCAAACTTAAGTAACATATGATTTAATTCACTTTAATAATCAAAATGTGTTTATTGGAACACATTTGCAACTTCAGAGCTAGGTATTGAAACGAAAAATCTTTGCTGAAATGTTAAAGGCTTCAGCAGACATTCTGGTACTTGCTGAGGTGTGGCTTGTGGGAGCTTAACAGATCAGCTCTATTCTCTATGGAAATAGAAGTTTTTGGAACAAACCCAGGTTTTCTTTGTAGGTAACTTCCACTCCTTTCCAAAAGAGCATAGACGACGTACTATGTGGAGATGTGAAAGAATGATCTTAAACCTTTAGGCTACTGCAACAGCATATTAGGTCAATCTCAGGTTACTGTGGTATTTGATGTTAATTATATTGAAATTGTATCCTTTACATGGGTTTTTGTACCTGTACCACCTTTTTTTTTCAATTTTGTTTTGTTTTTGTTTCCAATGATTGTTGGGGGGGGACAACTGTATGGTAGGGGGGGCATCTAAATTGGGTTCTCCTTTGGCTTTGGAGATGTGCAGCACTTAAGAAGTAGCAGTAGTCGTGAATGACAAAATTAATTTATTCAGTGCCTCAAAGAATTGTTACAGCACATACTGGTTACAAAAGTGTCGTTCCACAGGGTCACACTAGGTCATGCTAGATACATCCGTAGCACTACCACTGAGCTAGTATGGAAATTCAGCATGGTGCTATTATAAAGTGTCTTCACAAAATACACCTCAGCTTTACCTGCACCCCTTCTTCCCACAGCAGTCCTTTCATCAAAGTAGCACCAAATTCAGCATTAGACCACCATTTCCAAAATACACTGTAAGTTAGTGGTCAGAGAATTGATTCTGGAAATGCTTGCTGTTTGGGTAAACGGTAGATTGCCTTCCCCTACACAATTTCAATATCGACATTTCATCTGGGAAAGATCTTAAAACGTCATTGGAGCACCATGCTGAATTAAAGTGAATTGTCCTGGCTTGAGCCAGAGCATACTGTTTGAAACATAAAACGTAACAAATGGCATTGAGCTCCACCTGAAATGTAAAAAAAATCATGTTGTGATAGCACATGTACAATATCAGCATTTTTTCAGATTTTTCATGAATAACAAAAAGTTAAGTAAGTTCACACAATTTTTCTCATCAGGAACCTGTAGACAAAAATGATCATGATTTACATGTGTATACTGTACTAATAGTTTCACCAACTCTCTCCTGTGGAAATGATAGATTCTGAGAAAAAGTGCTCGCTAACAGAAAAATAGTGTTTTTTTATTTCTTTATTCATTCTCAAATTGAATTTATCAGTTATCTCTAAAGACTTCATTTCAAAATAAATATCTAATATTTTCTTTTATTCTTAGTGTTTTTTTCTAAGCTTTTCTGCCCCTCAACATCCCACAATTCAGAATGGAAAATTGGAATAATATAAAAAAGTGGAAAAAGTTACACAAAAATATGTTTGTTAAAATTGGTCGAATATACCAATTACATCAAATTAAGACATTTTCAAACGTAACATCGATAACAACAAAAATAAAAACAAACAACACAAACAATACATTTAATATACAAAAAAATGTATCATGGTTACACTTTCAAATCACAGCCACAAATAGCTGTATAGCATCTCTTCTCCGGCTCAGCCCCACAGTAGAAGTATGTGCCAGCACCCTCTCTAAGGGCAAACACCTTTCCGTCAGATTCATCTCTTTGGCATTGTGGAGGGGCGAAAGAAGTAGAATTCCTCTCTGCCTGAAAGACCCAGTTCCATCTGTTTACCTGCATGTTGTGCTGTAGCTATATGGTGGTGTTTTACACTTGAAAGGGCAGAGGTTTGTTAAGATGACATGGGGCCTGGCTGGGCATTGTTCCTGTTTTCAGGTTTTCCTGGACGCTAAAAAGGGAGAAAAAAAGAACTGGAGGGCTTGTTTTTGTTTTTGTTTGTTTGTCGTTGTTGTTGTTTACTTTTTGGAATGTGAGATGTAGCTGTTCTCGATGCACAGCACTATGTAGGAGCCGGTGCAGCTGCTGGCTGTCTGCTGAAGGAGCTGGCCGGACTGCAGGGAGGAGGCCAGGCCTGTCACTGCCCGGTCGCCTGTCCTCCACGTCTCACAGTAGTTGTCTGTCTGCCGTTGACCCCGCGGGCTGGAGCCGTGCCAGACCATCTTCTCTGGCCTAAAGAGACACGATCATTCAAATGAGCCATCTTTGATCGGCGCGATAAAAAACAGTAAGTAATCAGAGGGAATGCTCCAATTACATTTTGATATGCCTTAATTAACAATCAACCATCGTTTTGGCACTGATGATAGCGAGGAATAAAAATAGACTTCAATTTTGAATCTGAGCCAGGGTCAGGATTAGTTCATTCGTTGTTGAGAGTTGAGAGGCTTAGCCAAGAGTTAAAGTATGTTTGTTACCGAGTTACTAATAGTTTGTAGGCATGCCATATCCCATGTAATGGAATGTGAGAAGCGAAAGAAGTGCTACTGTAACTATTTGTGCCAAGCCTGATTTCTGACTAGTCTGATGTTTTTATCCTCCATTTGCCACTCATTTTTATAATCTGTGCTCTAACTGTTCCTTTGAAGGCTGAAGCTGAACCATGGTTTCAAAAAACTGTATTCCTAATCTGTCATTTGCTTGCGCAGCATTTATTTGTTAAGTTCTACCCAGGCTTCTTTAGCATGTCACAAAGCAAACGTGTGAATGCGTGCAATGCCAACAGCGTGAGATCAGACAGCCTCATCACTAAGGAAAGTACATGGGCCACATTTAAGACCCCTCATGTGCAGCTGCATCAATCAGACATTATTAAAGCGATTTACACTCTGGTCAACATTCATCAAAGCTGACAGGGCACATTTCTCAGGGTCGTTAGCCCCTAAAAGGTCGTCCGTCTCAGCCTCCACCTGTGCCACTCACCATGCACTGTCCCTGAGGATGTCTCGGCCATCAAAGGAGTAGATGGGAGCGTTGTCCTTCATCCTGCCCTCAGCCTCCGAGAAGAGAGACTCCCAGCTGTTGAACAGCACTTGGCCCTGCAGCGTATGGTGGAACAAGAACAGGTGGAACAAACCAGGAACTGGTTACCAAAAGGCTTTGTAGGCAGTTACCATACCCTCTCCTCTAGTCAATCTTTAACTGCTACAGTGGAAACTAGGGGTGGGGGGAAAAACCGATTTTTCGATTTCTCTCGATTCTCTCTAGAACGATTCTGTCTCGATTCAGAAAAGTTCATAATCGATTTTTTAATAATAATAAAAAAAAAAAATTATAATTTTTTTTTTTTTTTTTTTTTTTTTTTACACATTAATTTTGTGTTGAAATGCAAGCGGCATCGATTATTGCAGACTCTGAGTAGCAAACTCAAATGTTTAAAAAATTGAGATGCATCGATAATCGTTTTATCGGTTTAGAATTGATAATCGGTTTAGAATCGAGAATCGGTTTAGAATCGAATCGTTGACCTCTGAATCGGAATCGAATCGAATCGTGAGGTGCCAAGAGATTCCCACCCCTAGTGGAAACCCAGCCTGCATCAAGTAACATTTTAAACTAAACATTATATCAATGTGTACAGAAACAAGGCTACTGGTCTTTGCTAATATAAACAGGCAAACAGGCTTTGGTCATTTAAACAGGCAATATGAACTGAAAACATAAAATGCCACAAAAAGACAGACAAATGTACTTACGCTTCTGTTATTTCAATAACATGTCTACTTTCATAGTTTTCAAAAAGGGGCCTGTGTAGTGGATCAACTCTCGTACCAAAAGACTAGCTCATGTACCTTGATGTTCTTGATGGGCAGGTTCTCCCTGTCGGACTTGCGCACGATGCTGTAGAGGTCCTGTAGTTTGGAGGACAGGAAGGCCCTGTAGGTGCCCGCCAAGCTCACGGCACGGGCCTGTTGGAAGCACAAGAAGTCTGCCCCGCGGATGCCACGCATGTTGCCCACTTGGGGTGCATTCAGGGCTATCAGATGCAGCTGTAAGGAGGGACGAGGGGAAGATCAGAGAGGCATGGCATACTTCTTCTGCTACACAACATGGCAACCTCTAACTGTTAGGAACAACTAGTGAAAGCACATTGAAGGCAATAGTGCAGTATTACATTACAAGAAGGCAGCAGTTTTACACAAAACAGAATACAAGTAAACATCTGTTTCAACTGCATTGTTGACTGAGAAATTCTGCTGATCAGCTTGGTAATGTCTATTAACTGCACTTCCAGGTAACAGGGTATGAAAGGGAACGCTATGAAAAGTCAGGGTGGTTTTTAAGTCTTACCCCTGGGCCTGTAGTGTCCACAGGTCTGACGGGCTGGGGATCTGGAGCGGGCCTACGCACAGGGGTAACAGGGTAGGTGGGTTGCCTGGGGTCGGTGTGGGGAGGGTATCTTGGGTGCGCCTGCGAGGGGTATCTGTGGTCAGGATTCGAGGGGTATCTGGGATCGGAGTGAGGTGGGTAGCGGGTGTCGGGGCGCGTCTCTGGCTCGCGGGGGGCGACGTCAACGGGCTGCTGGGGCGGTGGCTGCTGGGGCGGTGGCTGGTGGGGTGGTGGCTGGTGGGGTGGTGGCTGGTGGGGTGGTGGCTCGATGGGTCGGGTGGCGCTGCCGGCTCCGTGGTCTGGCGGGTAGTGGATAACTGGGGGAGGCTGGGCAGCAGCTACCTCATTGTCCTGAAGGTGGGGCAAGAGGGACAATCAAGATTTGGTAAAAGGTCTTCGTGACTTCCAACATTTTGGCAATATTCTCAAACTTTGTTATGGTTTTTCAAGACTTGGCCCTAGTCCAAAAAGAGGTTTCACAAATCAAAAATGTCTGTCAAACATTGCTGTTTTGCTTAGAACAGGACACATGCCTCATGAGTTGATTTAGAATGATCATATACACAGATGATTTTAGATGTCTTTCCATTCTCTGAAGAGAACTGGATGGTCAACAAAAACAATGTCCTAAATTGTAGTCCTGCAGTATGAAAATTAAACTGACCTAGTTGAATAAGGGTGTCTAAAAATCTGCGGATATTAAAAATATATATTTGCCATACAAGTGTCTACCCATGACTGTAAAAGTGTTTTAATTTCTCTATAGATCTGACTTGGATCATTTTGTAGAGACACTAAAACTCACCAGACCACTGAAGAATGGCAGATAATCTCCAAGCTGAAAAAAATGAAAGACCATTAATAATGCTCAGGTGTGTTCAAAACAAACAGATGAACCATGTATGTACGCTCATAAATGTGCCATTAAAGTCAGAAACTTTACCACAACTTGACGGATGCCTTCTCGGACTCTGATGTAGAGACTGCTCTTTTCCACTTCAAAGATCAAGGTGCCCTCTGGATACGTCCTTGCAGTTGCAATCACCTCATATGACCTCTGAACGGTGACCTAAAGAGAAGCATTCATTTATGAAGAACCGTTCACTTAGAGGACCATGCTAGCAAATTAAGGAACAGGAGCACAGCATCATACTTCATGGTTAATGTGATTTACAGAATTTACAAATTCTGCTTACATGCTTGTAAATCTCACTCTTTGCTCTGTTGTGATGTAGCTAATTATTTTTAAAAGCATTCTTAGGAAGATTTGCTGCTTAGGTAACTAGGCCCTGAAAATGCAACTAGAAGTAAAATGAGTGAGGTGAAATTGTAAAGGAAGTAAAGGGTTAGTGTTGTAGGGTGCTGCAGGACCATCCCTGATACCTCATACAGACATACTGATCACAAGACTAACATCTAAAGGTTTTAGACTCATCAGTTGCATGCCTGCTTCTCATGGCCAAGGTCCCAGGTTCACAAAGTCCAAAGCACCCAAAGTGAACTGGTAATATGATGATAATGTATGGTATGGTAATATGATGATAATGTATGGTATGGTAATATGATGATAATGTATGGTATGGTAATATGATGATAATGTATGGTATGGTAAAATGATGATAATGTATAGTAATATGATGATAATGTATGGTATGGTAATATAATGATAATGTATGGTATGGTAATATAATGATAATGTATGGTAATATGATGATAATGTATGGTATGGTAAAATGATGATAATGTATGGTAATATGATGATAATGTATGGTATGGTAATATAATGATAATGTATGGTAATATGATGATAATGTATGGTATGGTAATATGATGATAATGTATGGTATGGTAATATAATGATAATGTATGGTATGGTAAAATGATGATAATGTATGGTAATATGATGATAATATATGGTAATATGATGATAATGTATGGTATGGTAATATGATGATAATGTATGGTAATATGATGATAATGTATGGTATGGTAATATGATGATAATGTATGGTATGGTTATATGATGATAATGTATGGTATGGTAATATTATGGTAATATGATGGTAATGTATGGTATGGTAATATGATGATAATGTATGGTATGGTTATATGATGATAATGTATGGTATGGTTATATGATGATAATGTATGGTATGGTAATATTATGGTAATATGATGGTAATGTATGGTATGGTAATATGATGATAATGTATGGTATGGTTATATGATGATAATGTATGGTAATATGATTACTCACAGCAGATGATTGTCCAGGGTGCCCAGGTGGCCCGGCAGGACCAGGAGGTCCAGGTATACTAATGGCTGCAACACAGGGAATAAAATATGAGTACTTATACAGATCTACAAGGGCAGCACATGCAGGCTTCTCTGAGCACATGGTCTGCTTATAGTAGTTCACAACCAGAAATGCTGTAGTCTCTCAGTTTGCTGCAGACAGGTAAGTGAGTAGAGGACTCACTGGGTCGGTAAGCTCCGGGATGAGAAGGTGATCCTGGGGGACCGGGAGGCCCAGGGGGGCCTTCAGTGCCTGGGCGACCATCATAACCAACTCCTGGGGTACCGGGTGGACCCTCGGGTCCAGGAGGTCCTCTGATGGAGTCTCCCTTCGGACCCTAGATAACAGGACCGTTGCTCACGTCATTGTTCACGGGGCAATCATAAAACACAGACAGTGGAAACAGAAACAGTGCTGCCGTAAAGCTACACAATCATTATTCTGCCCTCATTGTGGAACAATGGTGTTCACTTTACTGTAACGTGACTTGCATTGTGTAGCAACTTATCTGTTCATTTTCCACATATATCAGGACATGACTGATGCTCAACAAGTCCACGTTTTGAGGGCCACAGTCTTGTTCAAGGGTGCAGCTATATCTTCTGTATTTTTCACCAAGTCAGATCTAGTGGATCAGATTTAGTGGCTCTTACTGGAAGTCCTGGATTTCCAGGGGGTCCCGGATGCCCCTGTCCCCCTCCGTAGCGTGGATCATAGTATCCTCCTGCTGGTTCTCCTTTCTCTCCCTTCAGGCCGGTATCGCCTTGCTCTCCTTTCAATTTCTATCAGGACAAACATGTCAATGTTAGCTCCTCATCTACCTCAAGACTACAGGATGAAATAACAACCACACATTTCAAATTAATTAACACAATTTTGCTCACCCCTATAACTGAATGATAGTCGATGTCATAGGCAGTGCCTGCAAGCAAAAAAAAAGACAATTTAGAAAACATATTTCATCACATGTCATAGTACATCTTAGAAGAATACATTCTTCATTCAGACAAGTTCAAGTGACATCCCCAGATAGCAAATTTGTATATTACATGTTTGTGAATGGTGGTCACATATTAGTAATCACTTAATCAGAGAAGGAGATTGTAACAACTGGGTTTACACACATGCATAGAAAGCTGGTTGACGTAGAATAGAATAGAATAGGGTAGGATAAAGTATAATAGAATAGAATAGAATAGCATGGTAAGTGAAACCAAAAACACTATAGTGTGCTATGGCAGCCTGCTTATAATACATATGATTACATCGGATATATAGTTATATCATTTTCAAACGTCTACAGTAGCTAATCACGATGCATGTGAGAAGAGCACAAGTGTAAACTTAGTGCTGTACCTGGGGTTCCTGGAAGGCCGGCATCCCCTCGGTCTCCTTTATCTCCCTTTGCAGCTGAAACAGAAAAAGAGAATGTAAATGTTGTCCACAGTTTATACATGGAATGCTAGCATTATGGGTTATTAGCGTAAACAAAATACTGATCATGCCCCTCATGTCAAAAATATTAATAGCTATTCAAATTTCTCACCAGGGTAGTTCCTTGATGAATCATCATATCTCTGAAATAAAGAATGAAGTGTTTTAATAGTTGAAATTACACAGAAAAGTATAATACCATAACAATCAATGCATTCAGAGAATTTATATTTTCACATGCACGTTTATAATTTATATACACTATATCACTGTATATATCACTGTTATGCCACTTTGAACATCAAGTGATGTTGTTAGCTTCTGTAATGCTGTTTTCTAACATACTTACATTAAACCTGTCCAAAGGCTGAGCAGGACCTGGTGGACCAGGAGCCCCGGGAGGTCCTGGGGGACCCTGGAAATACACAAACCCATTGACTGTGAAGGTGTTTACCTGTTGGTTGGCTGCTGACTCAAAGTTTGATCCATAAACAAGGATGTGGTAAATTCTCTTCAAATTCCACCATAGCTATCAGAGCTGGGTAGTCAATAATGAACTGACTTTGCCAGCTGATTTTAAAACCGCTATAGCTAACCGCTAACCTCTATCTATAGAATGGGTGTAGATCATACTTACAGGGTAGGCATAACCAGATCCTGTTGATGGATCCCCTTTTTCTCCTTTGTAGCCATTAACACCAGGACGACCCTGATGGCAAGGAAATATGTATGATATACGTAGGATGTATGATTTGATAGGATGTACAGTATACGTTGAATTTTGTATGGTGACTAATGTCACCAAGATGTCTTTCAGAAGGCCCAGCCTGACTTCATGAAGTACAAGCCTAAACATTAAGTTTATTTTCTTATACTTACTGGTCTGCCAGGGAAACCGATTTCACCCTTTGGCCCTTCTGGACCATATTGCCCCTACACAAGGAGGAAGGGAATAAGGGAAATGTATTAGACTGTTTAATGGAACATACTAATTGAATTGTATTTGTCTGTTTAATGGAACATACTAATTAAAGCTTCGTTCAAAAATATATTTTGCATTAGAGGGCATCAGTCCTGTTATTGTTCTGTACATTATCTATCACTATTAGATCATGCTTGATCAGGTGAAGACTTATTTAATAATAATTCATATTTGACACTTACAGCTGGCCCAACTGGTCCAGGAGGTCCCACGTCTCCCTGCAGATATAAATGATATAGATTATTGGTCATGACAGGTTGAGCACAGTGTAATATTTAACGCATTTATGAACAAACCCTTCACTGATGCCAAACAACAAGGAGTCTGTTATAATGATATAGTATAGTTATATCATATTCTGTATTACTGCAATCACCTTGTGTCCACCCGAGCCAGCAAAGTAAATGGCATTGCCATCAGGCCCAATGATCGCTCCAGGATCTCCTTTGTCACCCTGGGAGGTGAAATGAAAAGCATGACTTATATGACACATTTCAAGATCATGAGCATGAGGGAAAAACTTATTTTTTTAATCTAAGCTCAGTCATCAAGCTCCTATCCGTGTCTCTGACCTTGATTGCAATTCCTGGCAGACCTGGATCACCTTGAGTACCTTTAGGTCCCATCGGGCCCTTTTCAAAAGGAAATAAAAATGGAGGATGTTGAGCGAGTCAAACACGGCTTGTTTGAACATCTGTTTAATCTCCTGCAATAGTGTGTTACGGAGACAAGCATGTGAGTGGAGGTGGATAGTCCAAGCTCAAAAGGACCAAATCCTGTCCAATGTTCGTATTTAATGCCAGCGGTTTGAGTCTCCTACTGAGTTCTCCACCAGGGAGTGCAGCGGACAGAGCGACTAGACCAATCAGATGGCTTAAGTGACAATGGACTAACATGGAGGTTTGGTCACTTTCTGAACTTGAAGATTTCCACCCCTTGGTCAGGTGAGTGTTTAGAGGTAAGAATGGCACTGTCAAACTTACAGGGAATCCTGCTTGACCCTGCAGTCCAGGATTACCCTGAGAAAGGCACAACACAAGCAACACACAAATCAAGACTGATAGCATTCAGACATGCATGCAGGTTATGAATATGTCAGGGTATTGCATTAATAAACCTGTAATGAGCTTTCAACAATGATTTAGTCCTATGGATGTGATTGTTCATTTTCTGTGTATTTGAACCAGTTTTGAAATTAATTTCAATGCAGCAGAACATCTTTCTTTGTAATAAATGTAAACAAACTTTCTTACAGAGATATTTCTGAGTCATCATTGTCTCAATGATTAATAACTCTAATCGTAATAGCATAGTCAAGGTCATGCTTTTGTGTGGAATATTAGCATTGGTGACACTAGGACCCAAGCACACCAGTGCCAATATCCCATGATACCACACTCATTCTCTAGTGTATTGTGGTGTAATTAAAATGGGGAGTAAAGCTAGTGCTGATATACTCAAGGACAGATATTATATAACAGCGTTTGGTATAATACACTTTCATGCAGTTTTCTTTTGTCTTAAATTTGGAACTGCAAAATAGACACACATGCATATTAAGAATGGAAAGAGACCGCAGGATTTTGAAATCGCTTGATATTTACCTCAGGTCCTGGTATACCCACTCCATCATGCTGTAGGGGGCAAAGGAGTAAATCAGTGGTCAGACCATACTCTGGTAATTCAGAGGCTTATTTATTTGTTTTAAACCGTAAATCTGTACGCATTACAACAAAGTTAAGTTGCATGTAGTGATGTATAACCTAGGGTTAAAGTAAAGTAAAACAAACATACACTTCCAGAATGGTAGGTGATCTGCCCTGGGGGTCCAGGCAGGCCAGGTGGTCCAGGAAGGCCGGCGCCATCTCTACCAGCATCTCCCTGGCAGGAAACAACCCAGCAGAGAATTCATTAAAGACACGCCAGGCTGAGATGTGACTACTGTGCTAGACGAAAGCCAAGCAAGTCATGCAGTAAAACAGGTTCTAGCCAATGGGAAGAAAATAAGAGAATCTCCTCACTCTTTCTCCTTTGTCTCCTCTGTCACCCTTTGGTCCCTGTAAAGACACATTGGCAGAATAAATAAGGGAATGTACTGGGATTCAATCAATCAATCAATAAAAAATTAAAATGCCAAAAATAGACAGTGGAAATAGGGCTCTCACCTGTGGTCCAGGAAAACCATCCAATCCTGGTCGACCATCTCTGCCCTGAGACCCCTCATTGCCCTTCTGACCAGTAAGACCTGGGAAGCCAGGCTTGCCCTGTGATACACGTGAGACCAAATTCAGTTCAGCAACTCGATCATCCAAGCCATTCCACATTGATGTATGTGAAATGTATATGCACATTATCTATTAGGTTAAAATAGCTATTCTTACCGCAAAGCCAGGAATACCAGGAGGGCCCTGAGAAAGAGGAATAAACAGAATGAATACAACAATGTAAGAGGACTTGTATGTGATGTCTAGCAGAAGGAAGAGGTGTGTAGCCATATGGAAAAGCACTGACCTGTACTCCATCAGGGCCTCTCACTCCAGGTCCACCAGCAAAGCTGCCCACCCCAGACCCCTCCATGTCATCCTGTCGAAAGAAAGGAGTCAGTATAGACCTACAACCAACTGTCTGACCTCGTTATGGTGACGCAGTCTGTTAAGCATCTCAGCTAAGCATAGTGTTCAGTGATAATACAGGGAGGACACTGATGCTTACAAAGCCAACACGGTAGCCTGGCCCAGGAGGGCCTGGAGGTCCTGGTTGTCCGACGGGTCCCATGGGTCCGGGGAGCCCGGCAAGTCCCCCCTGTCCTGGAGTGCCAGGAGTACCTTCGTCCCCCCTGGAGCCCTGTAGAAAGGAGACGCAAACATTGACTGACACTGGCAAACAATGGATCATGCATTCCCATCACTCTAAAATCAATGCGTGGGAATGAAGCAGAGATGGTCACCCTTATGACACCAAAACAGTAATTAAATGTGTTAAACACTCCAAATGAGAATGCAAGCAAGCAAGCAAACAAACAAAGACAGAGAGGTCCAGATGTTTTTTCTAATGACTGTTGTCCAAAAAACAAAAACACTGACAGACGAATCTAAATCTAGCAGAGAGGGTAAAAATCATGCTAGTGCTAGTTATTATGGCAAGAAGCTCACAAACACTTCCACAGACACTGCAAGGACTTCCGCATGTCACATAAAAGATCGCCTTCATCACACGGACACATGAGAACAACACTTCAAAGCCTGCGAGGGGGTACCTGCCACTCTTGAACATTAGCGGATGAAGATGCATAGTAAGAGAGAAGGTTGTAGAGATAGTTGGAAAAGAAGGAGCCTTGCTAGAGGGAGACAGGAGAGAGAAGAGCTTTGAAGCTCTATACTGCCAATATATACAGCAGACCATTACAAGAGGATCCCACCAAATAGGGGGGTGCAACTGAAACACAAAGCTTATCAGGAGAAGGCACATGTATTATTTACTTTTAATCCCAAGGCAGGACTAAGCCTGTTATAGATTGTCCTTGCTGTACATCTTGCAGAAAAGCCCTCAATTTTCAAGTGGCAGTGAGTGTGTAAATATAATGTCTGTAAATATGCATGGATGCCTGTTTGTGTATCCAACCCAGTGCTGACATGAGGGCTCACCTTTTCGCCAACTGCTCCAGGCAGACCCAAATCACCAGCATCGCCCTGAGGAGAAAAGCAGGATTTCAAATAATACCAAGAGAACATTTTATTTATGGGTGTGGGAAATGGGTACAAAACCATGTGCCTTTCAAATACTGCATATGACTTCTCTCATTAATTTCAATTCATATTTCTCCATAGTTGAAACATAACCAGAGCGTGTTTCACTAGTTACAAAGGCAAGAAATACAACTATAATCCTGATATTTCTTACCTTGGGTCCTGGTCGCCCTGGTAGACCTGGTTGCCCTGCAGGGCCAGGAGGTCCCTAGAGTTAAAAGAGTATGATGGCCGTGAGCAAAAATCACATTTGCATTGCATTTACCCATTTAGAAGAGCCTTCCATCCCAGGAGATATACAGTGGAAATATACATTTTAATCAGTATTTGAGTTTTCTGGGTATCTCTGGGTATGATCTTGGTATTGCTAGAACCTTGCTCTACTAGGAGAGCTACAGGAACATTATTGCTATAGTGACAAAGTAACTACGGTAGATAACTAGCTTAACAAAGGTAAATAACAGAAATAACTAAATAAAGGTATACCAATAATAAATATCAGCAAGTTACATACAAACAATTGTTCAGGCAACCTACCGATGCACCAGGGAGTCCAGGTGACCCAGAAGACCCAGATCCAGAAGACCCTCCATAGCCTGGAGATCCTGGGAGACCAGGTGGTCCCGGTGGTCCAGGCAGTCCAGGTGAACCCTGTTAAATAGACCACATCAGTACCTTAATGTGTAAAAAGAATCACTGCCATTGATGTGGTTCTGGACAAGAAACTGCAAAGAGGAGAAAATGCACACCATCCATAATTCCTGAAGAATTTTACTGCAGATTAATGAAAGATCTTGGTTATCTTGTTATTTACTATTTCTTAAGAAAATGCTTTCACAGTGACAAAACAAGATCTTGGTCAAGAGCTCACATAATGCAACTTTCAATCATTCCATATACAGGATGCTACATGGAATACACTTCTTTTTTTTCAACCGCTCCTGTCTACACTAAGAAACACTCCATAAATGGATTTGATGTTTGCTGTGCACCAACAAAATTGCTGACAGGTTCAACGTATGTTGATCCTTCAGAAACCAAGTAAATCATGGATTTTGTAATAATAAACATATCCCATGTATCTTTCACAGCTGAGGTGCTTCTTTGCTTAGAACATTCCATCGTGGAGGTTGACACGCTGCATTCTCTATCCGTTTAGGTAGAGGCCTGCATGTATCCCAGATGAACCTCGGATTGTTTATAAAGGTTTAGGTCTATACAGCAGCTATGCTAACAGAAATGAGGAGATCTATAGGCTTTATCTTATATGTGTAACAACCTACCCGCACACTCTCCAAATCAGGAAAGCCAGAACCCTCGAAGTCCGCGAAGGTCTGAAGCCAAAGGAAACACACATTAGTCTGAAACACTTCACACAAATGCACAAACAAACCTTGTCAAGGTGTGTGAGTGACAATGTGGGAAAGTATCAGTGAATTATCCTATTTGAAACACTGTCTAGTTTGCTAAGCCAAGGGACTAAAACTCACATGTCTGTCTCGGGATGGTCCCAGAGCAGGGGGGCCAGGGGGGCCCGGAAGGCCCCGGGGACCTGGTTGCCCCTCACCACGGTCACCCTAGAAACAGAGGATAGAGGGCCACAGGCAAAAGGACAAGTTGTGACTAACAGAGGAAGACAGAGATAATAATGTATCTTCATAGAGATGATGTAGTATTCATGGAGACTCCGATGCACTGTGCCCCCCATTTTACCTTCATTCCTCTTAGTCCGGGATCTCCTGGCGTCCCAGGGAATCCAGGAGGTCCGATAGGCCCCTGAGAAGGTGAAGAAAAGACGAGAGTTCAGTGATGTGCTTCAGCTCTGACGTGTTGCTTCTGTATACATGTGAGGTTCACTGTCAAATGCATTTACTAGGAGGACTTACAGCACTGCCATCTTCACCAGGGTCACCCTATAAACAGAGAGGAGAGTGTAGTTACCATGATGCATCTCCCCCTGACATGACCAACAGGGTTGAAAGCACCCAATCCATTGTTTTAAAGAAGGCTTCAAGGACACTGTATACACTGCTTTTGCTGGATGCTTGATACGGATTACTCAACCGACACCATGATGCCATCCCCAACACAGCCAGGTCCATGAAAGAGCTAGATACTCAAATAATGTCTTATTAAGGGTTCGAGAAACATTTTAGGGTACTGGGCACTGGGTATGGTGTGGCTATCCCTCTACTAATGTGGTTTCTAACAGTAATATATAAACTTGATGTCAGCATCCTGTACCTGTGCATTCAAAACCACTTTCAAAAGCATGCTGACTTTTTTAGGACATTTTGTCAGAATCTTTTTCTTCAACAAATCTTTCCTAGATTCCTAGAATTTCTGATAAAAGATCCCAAGATGTTTTACCCTTCTTATCTCATGTAATGAATTTCCCTTTGGAGGCACAGTTTATTGACACGCATGTTTCCTTACATGTGAAAATAGATCCGTGGATAATGGATCAGTGCAACAGCGCACACACACACACACACACACACACACACACACACACACACACACACACACACACACGCGCGCGCACACGCAAACACACACACACACACACACACACACACACACACACACACACACACACACACACACTTGACACCCACACTTGACACCTCTGGCAGTTATTCTCTCCATTCATCTCACACCTGAACTTTACTCTTCCCTTTTCATTGCTGAGGACTGAGAGTAGAAAATGATACAGAGATGACAGGTGATACTAGCACTTTGTCACATGCCATGAATGAGAGTGTCAACTCAGGTCCAGACTGCATACCCAAGGGCTCAATGCTTTCAAAAAAAACTGTTCATCTCCCAATGTGTGTGTGTGTGTGTGTGTGTGTGTGTGTGTGGGCGTACGTCCGTGTATATCTGGGTATATCTGATACATTATTTCACTAACTGACTGCAAACGACCCTACATAAGAGTTCTGTTTACCCACAAAGGACTAAAACATAGAGTAACATATAATGTAACCCACACGCTTAAGAGGATTCACTGAGTAGATACCGGAGAGGATAGACTGAAAAGACATGGTTGAAATGTCAAGAGAACCTGTGGTTATAAGAAACATCACTTACAGGTTCTCCATCGTTTCCAGGCAGACCAGCAGAGCCAGGTGATCCTGGTGGTCCCCTGGGTCCTGGGACCTGAACCCGTGAACCGTCGCCAGGGTTCACAACCTGGGCTCCCTGTCCTGGTGGCCCAGGTGGTCCAGGAGGCCCAGAAGAACCACGGTCCCCTTTAGGACCAGGTAATCCAGCACCCTGTTTCAGCAACATACATTCACTCGATCATCAGCTTTCAAAGGGATACCTGGACTTAACATATAACAGTATAACTCTACTGTGTGAGTATATTTCTTAATTGTGTGCTGTTCCATATGCAGAGCAACAAAACTTACCCTGTCTCCTTTGGCACCCTGCAAAAAACACACACATACACATATCAGTGAAAACTCATCATGTCAACATAACCCAACTCCACAGCAGCAACTTTCACATTCATATCATAGAGTCACTGGACCAGGACAGAACACAGCAAAGCTGCTGGAGAGTCATTTTAATATGGATACCACAGCAAGTTGTCTAAACATAAAGCCTATACTAATTTCCATAATTTTACAAATAATTATAAGAAGAATGTATAGCGACCCTGCTACTTTGTAATTAGACCATTGTCTAATTACAGCTAACTGATACTTTATTGACTTTATTTTGAATGCTACAACTCACAGTACTCAATTGTGAAAAATGTAAAAAAAGACACAGTGAGCGACAATGTGACCACATCGAAGTGTTTGTGAAAGATAATCACCTTCTCTGTGCGCCCGCTCCCTCCTCCGCCGTAGCCACTCTCTCCCTTCGGCCCAGTTGGACCGCTGTCTCCTGTGTATCCTCTGTCGCCCTTCTCTCCTTTCGAGCCCGCTCCGGCCGCACCTGCGCTACCTGCAGACGCAAAACACACATCAGCACA
The DNA here is from genome assembly GCF_900700415.2 of Clupea harengus. Taxonomy (NCBI): domain Eukaryota; kingdom Metazoa; phylum Chordata; class Actinopteri; order Clupeiformes; family Clupeidae; genus Clupea; species Clupea harengus. Next base: position 19,438,966 of record NC_045153.1, on the reverse strand, counting down.
ATCACAGCCGCAGACCACTTCGAGATCAATAGCTCATTCGGCACGCGCAGGGATGCTGTATTCATTACGCAGTACACATCTCCTTCATTACTGCGTGTAGGACGACGCAGCGTGTGTGAGACGCATGATGGAGCACCACTCTCTTTTCCTCTTGCAAGGAAAGTAGAAACAAAATACAACAAAATGAGAAAATGCATGCATGACTGCTCCTGCTACATTCTGTTTGGTGTTAACAGTCCTGCTTGAAAGATGCTCAGTATAAGCCGTTAAACCACAGAACCATTCAGAGCTGCAATATGAATGTGTATCCTTTTCTGTTCCAAGACTGGACAGTAACAATAATCCTTGACACATTGCAAAGTCTTACCCAATAGAGATGCGATCAATAGAATCTAATGAGGTTCAACTGGTGTCACTTTCAAAGTCTATCTAACAGGTTTAGGAGATGATAAGGACTTTGTGTTTGTTCATAATATTCTGCAGCTATCTCCAGTATAGAACATTTACAATTTCATAGATTAAGTAACTATACTGACTTCAACCTTAAAGGTAATGGACTGGTATTTAGCAGACGGTTTGATCAAAAGCGACGTACAGACAACCTGCAGCGATCGGGAATCGAGCCTGGGTCAGTGACGCTTAGTACTGCACCACCATACACACCAACTTTAATAACAGTTATAGTAGAAGATAAAGATATATGGTAATTATGCAAAATTGTTCCATTCTCAAAAAATCCAAAATGGTTCCATTCACCAAAGCTTGGTGAAGCACTATAAACTACATCATAAACTAGAGCTATTACATATTTATGTTTATGTTTCAGACTGGAATAAAATGGAATTCTATTTATTCAAAATGTAACACATTTTATGGGATTAAAATCAGCGACTGACAGATCCAGATGATTAACTGTGGTCTATGATGGAGGCCTTTTCTGTTTCAACATGGCCTCTAGAGGGTGCCAAACACCACATTACTTCCACCTGAGTGGTGGTGCTATTCCACCCCAGCATGTCATCAAAGCTCCCCGAGTAAAAACAAATACTGTTATCTTTCCCAGACATCTCCATGATAACATGACTCAGAAGAGGGATCAAACCTGCACTAATAATGAATCACTAATACACACACACACACACAGATGACTTGGCACTAAGCTAAAACCACATGCTGACAGCGGAGTGCTGTATGCGTGTGTCTCTGACTCATAACGCATAAATCCTAGCACACAGCACAGCAGAGTAATAATCCTGAGCACTTCAGTGATGCTGGTTAAAATTGAAAGTGTGGGAGTGGCCAGGGTGTCACAGAAGGTCCCAGGTGAGCGGGTGTCATGGTGATGGTGTGGTGGGAGGAGTGTGCCTCGCCAATGACTCACCGGAGTGTCTGTGGCCGGAGTCGCCTTTCGGTGATGTCACTGGGGGCTGTGGGATTGGCCGCAGGGTTGGAGGTGTAGTCTGTAGGGAGGGAGGGGGAAAAATGTTGACATCTCAAGACCTCTGTGCCATACACACGCATGCACACAAACATACACACGCGCACGCACGCACGCACGAATACACACACATTCATGCACACAAATGCATTCATCAGTACGCCTGCACACACACCCAGACATACTCTCTCTCTTACACATATACACAGTAACGATGAAAAACATACAGTCACTGTAGTCTCTCTGATTCGGTGTAGGGTCTTTGAATCAAGGGCTAGAACAATGAAAAGACTGCAAGCTATTTTCTTCATGTGAGTCCAGTGCTTCTCACTCACCATGACAGCATATCTGTTTCAGATTGCATCTACTCAACGTATGGCTTGAGTTCAACCGTTTCATTTGCGAATTATTATTCTCCATGCGTTAGGGTTCCCTTCTAGTGCCTCTGTTTCTGGCAACCAGACTGCCATGATCAGCATAAACCATAACAAAACACATAAACTGTTCACTGCGGGGACCGCTGAGCTGTTTCAAGTCTGCCTCAAGTCTGGCGCCAAAGGTTAGCCATTCTTAGATACAGACAGCTAGCAGTGGGGGATCTACAGTATGGGCGAGCATAGCGTGCAATTAGCCGCTTTTTTTTTAAGCAACGTGACCCCTTGAGTTGTGAGAGGATTAAGAATCCACAGGTGGGAGTAGCTGACCCAGCTCGGGCAGACAGACAGCAGCAGTTCAGACTCCAGGGGTGGAGGTCTGGAGGCCCTCTCTGATCCTCCGGCTTCAAGCAGGGGCAGGAGATGATAGCGGGGTCGAGCGCTCCCCCTCCAGTGGGCTAATTCAGCCTCCAACTGCCTGATGATGTTGACAGCCAGTGAATTGGTCCAGGGAGGGCGAGCACACCACAGAGGAGGAATGTGAGGTGTGCTTCAGAGGGCTGTGCTTTGGGGAGAAGAGGCTGGAAAGTGCAGTGTGTAGTGTGTGTGTGTGTGTGTGTGTGTGTGTGTGTGTTTGCATGAGTGTTTCTCTGTGTGTGTGTGTGTGTGTGTGTGTGTGTGTGTGTGTGTGTGTGTGTGTGTGTGTGTGTGTGTGTGTGTGTGTGTGTGTGTGTGTGGGGTGGGGGGTAGGTTGCCAAGGATCTGCCATCACGGCTAACTACTACTCTGGGAATTGAACGAAAGAATATTTGCTATGATAGAGAGTCCTCTTCCATCCTTCAGCTCAGAGAGAGATAGCAGTAATAGCCTATTCTCCACTCATTCTAAACAGCAGGTACGGTTCTCTGAAGTGCCAGAGTAGGAGATATAGGGAAACATGATATGAGACGACAGACAAGAGGAACCCTTCGCTGTGGAAAGCCAACCAACTTTCACCGTCAGCCCTCACTTCAATTACTGTGACACGAGGAGCCTAGCACGAGGGGAATTTGGCACATCGGTGGGAATTATTTTGTCATAAGGTGATGAGTTTTATAAAACAGACTTTCTAAACCCTCAACCTCTCGTTGAAGTCATGACAGCAGGAGGAACTGTGCTCAAGAGAAGAGACAGATTATGATGATGATGATGATGATGATGATGATGGCTACAGCACTCATACTGACAGCCATGCTCACGCCATCAGCAAACAAACAAAAACAAACCAAGAGCACACTTCTCAGAAGGTGTACAGACTTGTATCTTTGTGCAGTCCGAGGCAACGTAATGAAGTTACGAACATATGTTTACTCCGCTGTCACGAGCTGCCGCACAAGTCTTGTTTTTTTTTATGAGAAACGACACAAAATTAGATTATAGACGCTTTCTTGCCTGTCAGTCTGTCATGCCTGACACATGCCATTTTCTACCATTTTCACCGCAGGAACATGCTTTGACCTAGAAAAAAAGAACTAAACTGAAGCTTTCATTCACTGCGCAAGGTATTAGGAAAATATCCCAGGGGCACAGTCCATCAATCTCATACAGATTTCCATCTAAGACAATGGAAAAAACGTCTTATACGTCTGCATGAAGTGAGCGTGGTGATATTCTGAGCTCCCATCTCCTCTTGCCTGGGCTTGTCGAACAGCAGAATCCACCACTAAGCAGGGGCTCAAAATACATACTCACTGTATTACAACAGGAAACAAAAAAATCAACATTCCTTCTGAATGTGCAGGACCAGCTGTTGAACGCCTTTAAAAGCCTCAGATATACAAATAATTAATAAATGCTTGTCAGAGGAAGGGAAAACTCCTCCATAACAAAAAAAAAGACAGGCTTCAAAGCAGGCTGGAATGAAACTCTCACAGACCCACACTACCTCAAGCATGCCAGGAAAAAGCAAGTGGCCAACGCCGCCCCCTGGTACCTTAACCCCCTCCCCGGGATCCTGAGCCTTAATACTGATTGAGGAAACAGACAGAATAACAAAACAGAACCTCATGGCAGAGGCTTCCACATGCATACGGACCCCGCAGGAGCCACCTGGTTTTCCCCTCCTCTGTAATTGGGTCGACGTGCACAGGCACAGGCCCATGCGTCAGCTAGGTATCGGAAAAAAAAGGCGGCAGGGTAATTTCGCCTCACCATAAACCCTCACTGTCTGCAGACACCTGGCCTACGAGGTGAGATGATTAGGTGTTGTTTGCGAGGCCGTGCCACACATTGTATATCTCCGCGTGTGACCTCCCTTGACATAAAGGGTTCATGTATTTGGAAGTCCAGGTCAAAGAAAGTCAGTTTGAAAGCTATTACCGAGACTGTGGGGCTCCCCTCTCCCTCTCCACTTCCGTAATCGCCCGAGGCCTGCAGAAATGGACAGTGATAGGAGGGGGAAAGAGCATTTTTCAGTCAGGGTCGTATTGCACAATGAGAAATTTACAATGAGAAGCCATTCATCATGGTGTTATCCACCTCTGCTGGAGGCCATGCTGGCAGCATAGATCTTATTGACTGACAATATACTTTACCCTACTGATGACCTATGTAGGGAGAGCATTCTTTCCAGACAGGTATGTCATTCCATATACCACCCAGTAGCCACAGGGTGTACTATTCATTAGCCCCCTTGACAGAAGGCTTGGCCCCTTATAACTTTAGGTCAAAAGTGGTGGTAAAAATATATGGAACTTAATTAAATCTTTCAAAGCTTTATGTGATAATATTTCTTTCCTTGCTGACTGACAGGTTTGAATACAGGACAGAACTAAGGAAGATGGATAACATGCAAAACGCCTGTGAGAGGTTTAGTTTGGATGAGATCATAATGTCACTGGTTATTTCTTGGCATTTTAAAACATGTCTGAGATTCGGTGACAGGTCTCATGTGTAATATTTGGAAAAGGCAACCATAGCCAAGACGAGGTACTCACTGCGTCTGAGTCATCTCCATCTTCATCACATTGCAGCTCTGCAGCTCGGGGATCTCCGATGACCTTCAGCTCTGAAATAACACCCTGAAACACACACACACACACACACACACACACACACACACACACACACACACAAGACACATTTCAAGAGATGTTTCATGTCTGGATTTCCAGGTGTGACGTCATTCCCATCATGCCATGCTCCAGCTGCTTGTTTGCTACACTCTCTCTGAATGTTCTCAGTGTCGACCTCACGAGGCCTCGCCCGCCATAGAAAAACTGATAATGAGATAATAATTTTCCTCAGATGTTGGGCACTTCAAAGGCATGTTTGGGAGCCTCTGTGTGCCAATGCCCTGGGATTTTCCCCTTTGAAGATGTTTGTCTAATTACTGGCCCAACAGTGATAACATTCACACTTACATTACGGGCGGGAAGAATTACAATCACATTCCAATATGTTAGACTCAAGCAGCACACGCACTTTGCTCCAATGGTGATACATCCGTCCAAGGCCGTTTGGAATATGCATTATTTGGGAGGTTATTTCACACTGAAGTCTAAGACCTCCCTCACCCCACAGCCTGAATACACTTTTGTCTGAGTCAAAGAGTGTGACCCCCTCAAAGTGCAGTGAAGGAAACTTTATGACGGTTTTAAAAGAGCTTTTGTGACTCAGGGAGAGAGGCTATAGAACGTAGCGCTTTAGGATTCAAAGGAAGGATCATGCTAAGTGGTTATCAGATGGCCACGATCAGACACAGAGTAGTCCTATCTTAATAAGCGCAATGACGGTTATGACTGAAAATCTCCACAATGTAATGGAAGTAATCGTGTCTTTAGTATCTAGAGTGGAACTTGAAAGAGCACCATAAAATAGAAAGCATACCATGCTACGCTGCCCACACTCAATCTGCTTTCTGCCATTCTTTTGTCAGGCCATCCTCTCTGGGAAGGGCCGGGGGCATTCTTGTTGGGCAAAGAGCATCACTATGGCTTTGAGAGGAAAATGCACGGGAGGAACACTGAAGCTCACAGGAGGCTGTGAGAGACACCCACACACCACAGAGTCCAGAGACTAGACAGTCTGTCTGTCTGCAGGTTTCAGACTCACGGCTTCTTTCTCCTTTGGCCATCCAGATCTGGCCGTGGCTCTCCACAACTCAAAGAGGCATCCACACACCAGTGATCTGTTACTAATTGTAAGTAGTGGACACTATTAAACCTTCAGCCATTCAGCTCCCTATTCAAATGAGAATGTTGAAAATAAGATTAAAAGCCTTGGGCAAAATATGCTAATCACCCCACTGTCGCCACGCTGTCGGTTTTTAACTGTATTATTTCAATATCTGACAACTTCTGAAAAATTAACCCTGCAATGTTTACATGAACAACAAGTTCCATCCTAATACATTTACTTCAGTCATAGATCAAAAGTGTGGTCTCACAGCTAGTTAAAGCAAATCTTTCCACTAAATTTCGCTCAGTTGTTCTTGACGGAGGAGGATGGGCAGAACTCCCAGGACCATTCAGAGGAACCTGGTGGGCAGCCTGTGGCCTTTACTGCAGTGTGATGCTTGGAACCAAATGCATTACACTGGCAATAACCCAGAGTAATCATATTTAGCCTTGGGTCTAAATTAAACCTCTTGTTTTTTATATCTATTATACTCTCTGACTCGCTGTCTAGTTGTCCTTCCCTCTGCCTCTTCCTCGCTGTCCTCCTCTTCTTTATCTCCTCTCTCTCTGTGTTCCTCTGTCAGTGAGTAAGTGTGTATGTGTGTCAGATAAGATAACGTGGGTGTTCATGTCATTTGGCAGATGCTTTCCAGTGGTCGTTTCCGCCACTAATAAAATAATCAGTGGCATAATTCCTCTGTCTAACTTTCACTCTTGTCTATTTCTGGCCTCATCTGATTACCTCCGTCAGGTCAGAGTCTAGCTGTCTGCCCGCTCGCTCTGATCAGAGTGGAGGTTAAAGGGTCAGCTGCTGGCATTACAGCCCCCCCCACGGCTTGGCAGTGCAATTAACTCCAGTGCTGGAGAGCGAAGGATGCAGGCTGGATGTATTTTCTTTTACGGCCTCTGCTCCACTGTTTGTTTTGATTGAAAGCGGGCCAATTTGACCGATCAAATCATGCATCTCTTCCCTCTCCTCTGGTTTCTGTTCCATGTGCCTGCCTCAGCTAATGCTGAAGTACGCAGCCCGGTGTGTGTTTTTCAAAGTGCATTGCTGCTGTCTAATTTCTCTCCTTGTTACTTGCCTTTCCCTTAAAGAACTGTAAGCATTTTCTCCAGAATTTTAAATGGCTTGTTGATGTTGGCATTAGCCCTGGAGGAAGGCATGTTACATACCAGGAATTTATCGCTGTCTGCCCCACCGGCCTGCCCAACGAAGATGCCCGCGCCATTCTCCAGATCCATGTCGTCGGGCGAACGTTCGAAGGTCACGACCTGTGGCTCAGAGTCACAGTTGAAGAAGAGCGTCACTGTGTCCTGGTTGACGCTGAGGGCGAAGCGGGTCCACTGGTCCTGCATGGAGGGCACAGTGAAGCTGGCCGCCAGGTAGGAGGTGGTGGAGTCGGGCTCCGTGTAATAGAGGAGGATCTGCTGGCGGCCGCCCTGCACGGCTCCTAGCTTCACGCCCACGTACATGATCTGCTGCGTGGCGTCGGTGACGGAGAAGATGATGCCGGGCCGCGTGGTGGTGGGCTTCACGTGGAACATGAGCGAGAAGTCGCGGTAGAAGGGGTTGGGCAGGTGGGCGTGCGCCAGCTGCCCCGTGTTAGAGCTTTGGCTGAACACGTAGCCGGGGCTGTTGTCCGGGCCGTAGACCTTCTCGATGTCGGATGGAGGAGGGTTCCCGATAAGCTGCAGTAGGGACAGTCCATTTTCCTCTGTGGACAGGACAGGACAAAAAAAATCAGTACATGGGCATACACCACTGAAAAAAAGAGTAAGATAAAAAAAATGTGTAAAAGACAAAAGGAGCATAGAGACATGGGGTAACTTGGCTAGGAGGAGGGATATGGGACATGTTAGAAGCACTGAATTAGTTAAATACACACTCGGACACAAGTGAGTTTCACAAGGTGACTTTGTGGGAGTAGACAAGGGACACACCACTGCTTTAGTACTGTCTGTTTAGTGTTCGTGACATGGGTGTATACATATCTGAAAAGGAAAAAACGTAGAACATTGTCTGACTTTACAATGAACGGTTGCCTTTTTATGCAGAGAGCAGTTCAACACTAGAGTATAGCTTCAAACAAAACCAGAATTGGGATGGAAATATGCCTAAAGACTTGTGTTAGGATAGTGTAGGTCACATGGTAGGGAAAGCATTGACTGACAGGCAGAGCTTCAGTGATGTCACTTGCTGTGGCTAATTAGGTAAAAACACACCTGTCCTGGCATTCATGATTCACAATTAGTTTCCCTCCTTTGGGTGATGCCACTCTTGAACTTTGGGGAATTGAGTCATTTTGGATTACGTTTTGCTTGGAACATCACCACCACTACAACTACAAAGCCACAATCCTGAACTTACTGAACGCCCCGACACTTGAGCTGGCCATGGGAGTGCAAACCAACCAGCCATCAGTTAGGTGACCACTCCCTGAGGATCTGCCAAGCTGACACACACACACCCTTATCCACAAATGTCAAACCTGCTTCCAAGTATTGCTTCACACAGAGAAAGTGTGTAGGATTAGAGGCTAGGTTTTTTATTTTTACTTTTATTTTATGTTGTGCATGAAGAGGGGAGCAAAGATAATAAACCCCTACACAACAGCTGGCTGGCAGTTATAGCTCTTAGCCTTTGGAGCAAATAAAGTAAGCCCCCTGGCTTCAATAAACACAGAGGAATGGGAGGATTGTCATTCCTGTTCAAGTATGAAGATTTTACTGTTCTTATTTTTTTTCCCAATACATCTCAATATAGATTGTCTTGGGAGAGGAGTGGAAAGCTTGTTCTCTTTGCTTTTTAAATAGAAAAGGCTATAAAATTGAACATCAACAATGATGTCCTAAAAAGGTAGAAGATGGAAATATACCCAGGGCTTGGCAGAACTAATCCAATACCATTTAAGTAAAGAACCAAAAGCTTTCAGTCAATACACGGCGACACAAATTGCTCATTTGGTTGAAAGCCATTGCTTTGACGTGGGTTGAAGTACTCTGCTGACATGATAGTAAATAGAACTGTACAAAATATAAAAAAGTGAATACACAGATATGGCCTATTTTTTTATTTATCTACTTATTTATTTCTTTGTTTTTTTTCCACAAATGACCGTTACATTTCACAGCCAGTCACAGTGACAAACCTTCCTTCTTCTTCTCAGGAAACCAAGCTAAGACACTGTGGAACACACAGTGTTAATCCCATGGGGAGCTGCATCAGCACTTATCTAACCTAGGCCACCACTGCACTCTCAGGCTGATGGGTCAGATGGACTCCTTCACACTCACACCGCCGCCACTCACCACAGGATCCCCCTAGATTAAGGAGGCATCCGAGCCCGTCGGCAGATAACTAAGTAGGACATGGAAAATGTGTCATCCCTCCCATCAACCCCCCCTGCCCCCCACCGACCTCTCTGCACTGTCATGTCATCGGCACAGAACGGGGGCAGCAGCTGGACACCAGAACACCAGAATATCTCCGCTCCTACAGCTATCGCCCATGACGACAGTGATGGAGGGCAGGCTCATTATTAAAGAAGGTTCAGAAATAACAGGGAGGACAATGGCCTGAGTGTCAGAGGCACCAACAGAAACCTTCCATTTCCACTGTGAAAGTGGCCCTGGAGACACAGAGAGAGATTTCCCATGTATTTATAGAAAGACCATCTTTTGAGTTAAGCAACCTTTTATTATTAATGATTTCCCAGTTATGTCAGTTATGAATGAATGAATAAATGAATGAATGAATGAATGAATGAATGAATGAATGAATGAGCTCAGGAATGAGAACCAATCCAACATGTTGTTTTTAAACTTTACAACAAACAAAAAAGCAGCTTGCTTTGATCAACTCCGAACCTTACAAACACCATCAAACAGCAGCTCGTGTTTGAAACTGATAGTTTGAAATACATACCAGGTGGCATGTGACCTTAGTTATTAAACAGGGTTCAAAGGCCCCTTGATAGCCTGTGAGAGCTACATCATTAGGAACTGCAGATGGTGTCTTTGTTGCAAGTCAAAACATATGAGATCCTCTGCCACACAACGCAGCCATGCCCGTGGCCTCGTGGCCCCTCCACCAAAAGAAAACAAGCGTTTCCGAGACTACAACTAGTACACAAACACGTACGGCCCCGCAGGCACTTCCCTGACAGGATGAAGTTGTCTTTCTTAACAAGGCCCGGATCAAACGGGGACAAAATTAGCCAGAAAAGAAGGAAACGGCAAAACTACGTTGATGGAAACTCAAGGAAACCTGGGGGATCTCCTGTTCCCCAGATGGTTTTGTGTTGGTGTGTGTGTGTGTGTATGTGTGTGTGTGTGTGTGTGTGTGTGTGTGTGTGTGTGTGTGTGTGTGTGTATGTGTGTAAAAACAGATCATGGATATCAGCACAGCTCTGTGGTCTATATACTATGTCTGTAGCCTCCAAACACTGTTTTTGCTTTGTGTGTGTGAGAGACCTGAAAATAACACTTTGGGGAATCCTGTGTCCTTGACTGAAAATGTTTTTGACAGTGTGCAGTAAATTGTGATTGCAAAACCCAGATGTTTATCGGAACAGAGGGAGACTACAACTCTCTCAAGGCCTCTGAAAGTGTGTACTCATGGATTGACACCCCACACACACACACACACACACACCCGACATTTCCCACACACACACACATACACACACACACACACACACACACACACACACACACACACACATACACACACCCACAACTTTTGGCCTCATACTACACTAAACTCATCCAATGCTTCATCAATGCTTCATCTTCTATTCTCATCAAATTAAACAGTAATGCTGATGGTAACCGCACTAGCACTGCATATATTAAACACTAGGAAGCAGAGGACAGTTGAACAGCTTAAGGTGATGGATTCCTGGGCAAATTAAAGCAGAGCACAGGAATGTGGGAGGTATGTTCAAAACCAGCATGTGGCTTCACTGTGTGTGAGCATCACGCTCCCTCTGACAGGCCAGCCTTCACTGCTGCTGTTGTTTCTCCTTGTTATTTCTTTTACATCCTTCTCCTCTGATGTGGTGATCTAATTCTTTTTTTGACTTCCACAGGGCTTCCTTTGCCAGCCTCCTGCACATGTCTCTGCCCTGGTATCATCCCCAACGCCACCGCTGCATGTGTTCTGTCCGTGCATTCCGACGCAAGCCCTCATTTACAGCGCAGTCTAATTATTATGCTGTCCAGATGTGCATCTTCTCTCTTTCTTTCTCTTTTTTCTCTCCACCACTTTCACCCAAACCAACAATCAGCAAGGCCAGTCATCAACAAGGCTGGCACACTGCCTGTGTCAGTCGAGAACACTGCTATGCATATCTACATGATAACACGGGGGAATGATCCAGAATGACATAAAAAAAATATGTGTAGAAGGTTTGAGATGACACGGTACTAAATCAGTCCCAAATGTGACACGCATGTCATTGTTTAGTCGAACTGAGCCAATTTCTGAGGTTTGTATTTCATCCAGGAGCACAGACAAGCAGATCTTCTCAAAGCATCGACAGCACTCTAAGGTAACTCTGAGGCCCAGAGGCAACTGCTGCATATGCCCTGACTATACAGCTAACATGTCGCAACTGTTACGCAACTTCTATGAACCAGGCAAACCCTTTTTAAAAAAAAGAAGAGAAGAGACACCTTCATTGTAACATGGGTATCAATGTGCTGCAATGAAAGACATGTAGAAGTGAACACTGGCTGATTCATTTAATCAATACTGATGTCTATGGGGTTAAACATTACCTTGTAAATGCCAATGTCTATTCAAGCATGAGGCCGTCTCCCTTGTTCTTAATCTCTGACAGCTAAATGACTCAGAAGAGTGAGAGGGACGGAGAGAAAGTGCTAACCCTGAATGGGGCCGCAGGAGTTTATGGCTCTATTTTGTTCCATCTGAGTTCATTCCATTCCCGCTAAACACAAAAGCAGAGCTGCCCCTGTTTCCCATCACTAAGCAGAGAACAGGGAGAGACTAAACATATCCAACTGGAGATAGGGTGGGTATGCCTGATAAAGCAGTGAGGTTGTGACAAGACTCATCTCCATGTATGCTTACAACTCCCCCAACTCACTCACCCCCCACCCACCACGAAGCGCTTCCAGGCTTCTGAGGAGATAAGTGGGGAGATTGAGGCAAATGACAGTTGGGGATTTCAAACCGAATATCCTCAGACCACCCCCCCTTCCCTCATAAACTCGTCTCCAGGCAGTGCCGCTCCTGAGCTCTCCATGAGAAAATGCGGAGCATCTGGAGGTTCTAAATTACCATGGAGAACTGAAGGCCCCTGTGGCTATGTTCAGCCACCAATCAAAACACCTCCCTGGCGGGGGATCCTTTCACACGGTGTAAGCATCCCCGCTGACGGCTAAAGACCCGTCTCTGAGAGGGGCAAAGTTCAGCTGCGGAGACATGGAGCATGGGCCGCACCGGCTGCGTTTGCCCACGCATACCACCAAACACAAACAGGCACAAGTGGATTAAGTGAGGTGGTGAGTGACTCAGAGGCCACGGTGTGCTGGCCGGGTTGCCCTGATGTTACATTCTACGAGTAAATTTAATTTGGGTCATGGACAAGGTTCCACTGTGTGATGCTGACTTGTGTGAAACACTTCTGTTGTGGTATGCAGCGGGTGTGTGTTCAGCCATGTTTTACATCGCCCTTATTTCCCCTGGAATTACACTTTTTTAATCTACAGAGATTTTAGATTTAGTTTTTTTTGTATCAGGTATCAATCTTTTTTAAATCTCTTGTGTAGTTACATGTTCACAGCAATACAACATTGCCCTGAGTTTGAGAAGGTTTTATATTTTATGGATTCGAAAACCAATCCTGATACTAGTCCTGAAAACTCTAAAAGTCTTCATATGTAAGTAATGATACAGAATGGGAAATGAATCAACACCTCCATACTGTACACCCAGCTGGACCTGCGTGAAGCTACACACAGTTAATCAATTTTCCCATAAATCCCTGCCTGATGTTCAATACGTGCAGGGATTAAGGAGGCAAAATGTAACCAAGTGTATCGGTTTACTCAGTCAAATCTGGGATAATCATTGAATAACCTAAAGCAAAAGATCTGAGATATATGTGATTAAAGGCATCTATTCCGTGCAACGCTTCAGTGGCAACCACGGCAGAGTTCCAAATCCAGATCCAGATGTCTGATTGGACGCTGAAAAAAGAGACCACACAACCCCGTAGTCTATGAAAATACCCAACTGCTAGCTCTTAACATGGATGAAGTATATGGCCATTCAAGAGACACACAAGGGCTATCAAGAGCCTATCTGGCGGCTATGGATGTGGAGAGCATTTTCCCCCTTAATTGAAGCCCTCTAAGCACTTCTGCTGCCTTTTCTTTGGCAGATCCCGTTGGGCGAGGAGCCAGCAACGAAAGCAATGGGGCCTCATGCCAGACCAAGGCATTGCCAAGTGACATCCGCAAACACTTCCAAATGCCATGGCCACCACAGAATACCAAACAATGCCACATCCAAGTACAGGGCATAGTGGTTGTGTGTAAATGCATAGCTTTAATGCTCGAGACAGACACAAAGGATTCTTTCTCCTCTCCCCGACGGATTCCAAGGGCATGGTGCTTTTCATGTATATTAAAGGCCAGTCATCTTTGCCGTGATGTTATAAAACTGTGGGCTTTTCCTCTGACCCTGGGCACAGAGGGCCTTACATCCTGTCTGAAGTCTGGTGCCAATCAGACGCCCCCTTGTTGCAAAAGGAACACGCCAAGGGCCGCTGGCCCTCCTCCCAGCCCCCAGCTCATCCACAAGAGGAGCTCAATCAGCATGATCTTCCCACGGACAACTATTTTTTCTTCTCTCTCTCTCTCTTTCTCACTGTCCTTACTCTTCCTTTTCCTCTCTGTCTCTCTCTACACCCACCACCTCACACACACACACACACACACAAACACACACACTCACACACACACACACACACACACACACACACTCACACACACACACACACACACACACACACACACACACACACACACACACACACACACACACACACATCCATGCACAACCGCCTCCCTGACATCAGAGCCCCGACAGCGTGTGCATGACCCCTTAGTGATGCATGCGCCGAGGCTGGTGTTACATCCGTCTCCTACAGAACGCTGCCTGAGTTCCACCTCAGAAACACAAGGGCTAGCGATGACAGATCCCTCCATAGAGGCTCATCACTACAACCTGACAAGGAAGCCTTGAGGGCACTGATATGGCTGCACCACTCACTCTCTCTCTCTCTCTCTCTCTCTCTCTCTCTCTTTCACCCTCTCTCTCACCCTCTCTCTCTCTCAAACACACACAGCCCCTGCTGGAGCAGGCAGTAGAGAGTGACTGCTATGCTGAGCAGGGCGAGGCATGGTTGTTGGTGAAAAAGAAAGAAAAAGAGGGAGGGGTGGGGTGGGGTGGAGGATGTGGTATTTCAATGGGCTATTAAGTTCAGTGAAGAAAAGTTAATTAACAACAAAGCCAATTGATTTTGGCCCAGAGGCACTGTTACCACAGGTTTGTAACCATCAGCGAAGCCCAAAGAAAGGCTAACGTGATAATCTATAAATGTTAACCTGCAAAGTTAACATTATTAGCATTTCACTGCCGTAATGATTTGCTCACAGGGGAGTGGACAGTTTTCTCCAGGGGCTGTCACAAAAATACCTGTGGAGTTCAAATTTAGAACTAAAGTCTGAGTCTATAATGACTTTGGCACACAAGGAGCGAGGTAACCCGATACAACTCTTTTGTGCTTCAACAAAACGCTAGCATAGAGAATTTATTCTGGCTTTGGGCTTGAATGTCAACCATTAATCCATATCACGGAGTCAGTCTGTAGTATCACTGCGAGCTGATTTGGGTAAGTGTTTCCAGATGGCGCTCCCCAAGGCCATGTCTAGTCTGACAATCCCTTTATATGTGAGCTGTTTCAAAAAACAAAACAGAAATGCTCATGTCTTCATACTGACCTGAGGGTCAGACACATTTAGCATTTGATGACTAGAAAAAAATCAGCTCAAAAGCATACTTCAGTCAAAGTGGAGATGCCTGCAGGGCAAAATAACTCTTAATATATTCAGCTACACTTTGTTATATTGCAATGACATTATGTCTACTAGAGGCTCTCAATACAAACATAAAAAG
Source organism: Clupea harengus (assembly GCF_900700415.2). Lineage (NCBI taxonomy): Eukaryota > Metazoa > Chordata > Actinopteri > Clupeiformes > Clupeidae > Clupea > Clupea harengus. The sequence goes on along the minus strand of NC_045153.1, from coordinate 19,423,786 downwards.
ATAATGCACAACACCTTAAAACACTTGACGTTGCAGAAAACTCTTGAGTCTGACTCAAGCATCACCCCACCAGGATGTGGAAGGCATGAAATCCACATTATCCCCCGAGTTTCATTTCACATCTTCAGCGCAGCGCAACACATTCTTGCAACATAGGAATAAATCAGACAGCTTAAGAAACAAATCTGTCTCATGTTACATGCAACATGCCAGAACCAATTAGGTAACTTGCATCATTACACTCTTTAGACAACAGCATGCTTGCAGGGGTTTGGCATTTGCAATGTAGAATACCAAACCAAATGAGTTCCATGAAGACGACTGCAGCACAGTTTGGAATGTTCACAGTTCTTTGGAATGGGACATGGAAGTTAAACATCTCTTCTTGCAATAAAAACACCATTCTATGCTCACATGTACTTCATATGTGTAAGGCAGAAGAAGGCATTTCACCATGAGCATATCTATATGGGGGGGGGACGTGAAAAACTTAAAAGAATGTATCTTAGTTCATGTTATCCTGCTGAGAATTGTGCATCTACAGGTGTTCCACCAACTTTGTCGGCATTTGATAACCTATGCCCCTTTCAGAGAGTTGTGAAACTCTAGCTTTCAAGAGAATGTGACGACTGTAGGGCATTTTAATTGCAAGATATATGGCCTGCAATCTAAGGATGACCTTCACTTAAACTGGCCTGTCTAATCTCATCACATAAAGCAGCGTCAAAGTTCGATTATCTCAGTGCTCCTCAGTTTACAGTACATGGTTAGACAAAACAGGAGCCGAAAGCTAAATTCCAACCTGTCCTCTCTTATCTTAAATGTGTGATTTTTGCAAGGTATATCAAATATTGTTATCATGGAATGAGATACTTTTACAGGTTCATTGTGGAATTTCAGCCAGTTTCACTGAATTGATTGGGTTATGAAGAATGTGTGTGCAACACTTGGTGAGTGAGGCGTTATCAGTCACATGCAAGAGCAAGAGGCATATACACTGACATGCAAGCAGGGCAGGCAGCTGAGCTCAGTTCTATGCAGTTTCTATACGTTCCCGGGGCCAAGCAGGTGAGGTGAATGTGCTCAGACAAGGAAACACTTACTAGCTACATTCCCTGCGCACCCAACCCCAACCCCCACCCCCAACCCCCTTCACCACTCTAACACCCTCTTAAACTCTGGGTTATGCAGTTGTCCAGCATGACACAACACTTGGCCAAACAAAACAATTAACAACAGGTGGATGACACACACGCACACAAACACACACACACACACACAAACAACACACAGGACACAACAGGTGGTTGCTGGTTAAAAGAATGCATCTCTGGGGTTAAAAGGAGATGCATTCTAACCCGCCGTTACCTTTCTGGTTACTAACTGACAAGCACTGATACCCTTCATCACCACCATCATCATCATCACCACCATCACCACCGCTCTCCTTCTCTTCGGGCAGAAGGTGGCACTCCACGGCGAACCGACCCTCGGGGAGGAGTGTCCAGCAGCTGTCCACCAGGACCTCGCAGAAGCTGCGACAGGGCAGCTGGGGAGGAGGAGGGGGGTGCCCACCGCGCCCGCCGCCTCCCCCGCCGTCGCACCCTGGCACCAGCAGCAGGCAGAAGAACCACTCCAGAGCGTGGTGACAGCGCGAGCGCAGCAGCCACGCCCACTCAGACAGCGCCGCCTGGACCTCCTCCACGCTGGTGTGATTGAGGAAGTTTGGCACGGCGAATTGGCGCGCCGCCCCACTGACACCTTTCCGTCCGGCGCAAAAAGGCAAATCGGAATCTAGTGGCAGGCAACGCGGAGTTGCCCAGGTGGGAAGAGTGGTAGGGGGGAGAGCGAGAGCAAGAGCGTTCTTGCTCCCTGTTGTTAGTAAATCAACCGGGACAGAGTATTCTCTGGAATACTGCGTCGTGTTACCATTGCTAGCATGCCGACTAGGAGTGGAGCTAAATATGCTACTAGTACTACTGCTGCTCAGCTCACCTGGAGAAACATTCAAGTTTTCTCTAGTCTGATCATCAGTTGTGCGTGGGAAATCAGTTACAACACTTGCATGTTCCTCTGCTACTCTAGTGTATGTCTCTGTAACACTTCTCTGTAACTGGTCCACATTGGTTAAGTCTGATTTCACAGTAGGTCCCTCAGTATACACATATGCATTTCCCTCAGTTAAACTAGCAAAATCTGTGGGTGTTACCCTGTCAACCTCCTGTCTTTCCCCTATAGAGACCACTGACCCAGATCCATAGGCAGACCCAGACCCCAAAGATTCAACTGCAGATCCAGATTCAGATCCAGATCCTAACCCAGACCCAGACCCAACCCCAGATCCATCTCTGGGTTGATTCTCCTTTACCACTGAACCATCTGGACCGGCTCCTGATCCTAAACCTTGAAAAGCCTCCGAGACACTACCCGGCTCCTCTCTCGCAAAAGCATCCACACGTTCACCGGCGCGGTCGGCACTTGTACCTTTTCTCCTCTGGGTCTCTGGCCTTACATTGGCCGGTGTCGCTGTCTGTTTGTCGTCCTTCGCGCCTTCCCACCAGAGCCAGCCCTCTGAGAGCCCCACGCACAACAGGCACAAAAACAGGGGGAGGCCCAGCAGCATCCCGAGTTTAGACATCCCGCTCACTTAGCAGTGATTCAGCAGCTTGGCCCAGCTCCTGCGGATTACTGTGACATGCCCTAGCCTCTGATCCACAGACAAGACTCTCTCTCTCTGCCCAAGAAGTGTGCTAGACACCACACACTACTCCTGAAGCAGCCCAGGGAGAGAGAAAAAAAAAAAGTTGAGAGGAGTGCCATTGAGAGTGGGATTGGGAGGGAGGGTGGGGGGCTTACTCCTTATTGGCCCATCCTCAAGACCTTTCCTCCCTCTGCTCCTCCTCCTCTTTTGTCAAGGCATTGAAAGAGTGTCTCTGCTGATAGATAATCTTACAAAAAAAGAGAAAGGAAAAGAAAAAGAAATGGCTAGTAAGGTTGCTTTTGTTTGCGAGGGGGTGCTTTTCAGTGCTTGGAACAACCTCTGATGAATCTTTAGGTTTGTTTTCTGCAGAGCCTCTGTGCAAACATGATTTGTAAAAAGAAATTCCCCACGTGCTCATGAGGGAGGAGATAAAAAAAGTCAAACACTGTGGGGATTACTGAGAGCATGACAAATAGGGCTTTTTAGAACTGAGAGCCTGTGTTCATGTTCCCTCTCAAAGTTTTCATTTAACTTCTGACTCAGTTGATCCACTAAGAGACCTCCAAATGCCTCTGAGTGCTAGAATACCTGGTGGTCACGTCAAACACACACTTGACCCAAGTAATGCAACAATGCACTGAAACTCAGGAAATGCATTAACCATTTGCTGACCTAATCAAAAGAACTGAACTTAAGAATGCCAAAAATTCTAGGAAAAAAAGACATGTTCACTCCAGTGCAAGCAAACCATCCCTATATCCAAACATATTGGCCAGGGGGGTGGGGGTGGAATGGGGATGTGAAAGAATTCCTCAGTTATTCAATCACTTTCTCTGTACAGCGACAACCCCCCACCCCACCCCACACACACACCCACCCCACCCCACACACACACCCACCCCCCACTCGTTCGACATAAATCTTGGTCGCCAGGCTGCACCTCACAATTACTTTCCAACCAAGCCCGCCTCCTGCTTTCTATTACATGGCGAGTGCAGTTACAGAGCAATCCAGAGTGTGCTTGTTCAGACTGGTACGGACAGGCCTATGGGGTCCGCTGCCGATGGAGGACCCTTTGCATGTAGTAATGGAAGCTGAGCCGTGGAGATTACCATGAAAGGGATAGAACTCTGTTGTGGGCTAACAGAGCTGGCTTTTAAAAGAGAGAGAGAGAGAGAGATGTGCAATGTTTGATCTTGAATGCCAAGGCAACTTGTTGAGTGAGGGTCACAAGTAGAGGGAGGACACACGTCACTAAACCAGGGATTGTCTTCCACAAAGATTGTCTTGTCTTGCGAGGTGTTAACGTGAGTAGACCTAACAATAGCCAGCCTGACTCTTTTTTGGCACAGGATTGGTCCGATCACATGGGTGACCCATTTTAGACTTGGGTTGCAGATTTTCTTCTCATCCACCTCCAAAAAGGATCACAGGAAGACAGCTATACAAATGTTTTCTGTTTTATTAGAAACATCCCTGAATGGAATCAAATAAATACACTGCAGCCCCTGTAGTCAGAGCAGGAAAAGCCAAACGCAAAACAAATACCCTGACAAAGACACAACTTACAACATCAACACAAAAGACTCAAGACATCCACTCAGGAGACAAATACTCACACACAAACTCACTCAGAAAAATGGACCTGACACAAAAGAAAAGTTATAAATATATACCTAGATATAATATAATATATAATAATATCTATGTATACTGCACACATGCGGTAAAGCAGTACAGACTCCAGCATGCACATCTGGGGGGGTTCCCCTCCGCCCCCAGCCTCCTACCGCTCAGCAGCCAGCAGATGAAGCAGAAAGGAATCCAACAGATTGATTCAGGAGCCCACGCTTGGGACGCCTGACCCCACTACACCCCTTTGGGAAGAGCAGGGGAAGCCACCCCCTCAGCCTGAGGCAGCGGGTACCGCCAAACCTTTGGGAATGACATTAACAAGGGCTGATGGTGGTGCACTGCACAAACGCTGACGGTGTGCACTGTTTGGGATCAAATTCGGCACAGTGTCCAGGGTGAATGCTTTAACTGACATTTTTCTTTGAAATGAAATCGATCGAATACTCTCTGACTGCCTTACTCAGTTCAAATGAAGTAAAACTGCTGAAGGAGAGTTAAATCTGCTTTATCTCTTAAACGCAGTCATTTAGGAGAAGTGCAAACATGCAAAATTCCACTAAAACGATCCTCAATGGCGACAAATGATCTCTCGCAGGACACAAAAGGCAAAAAAGCAACATTTACTGTACCATGTTCATACAAGCCTATGGCAATGTCAAAATCCACAAACCTGGCCCAAAGACATCTGGTGCCAGGTCAGGTCAAGGACTCGAGTACTTAAAAAGGCTTGGTCAAGACAGTTTTAGTTTCAATTCCAGACAGTGATATTAACGAGTGAGGTGGAAACCTGAGGAAAGGAAAGTTTCGAAGTGATTGCTGTTCCGGTCATTTTTTGGAGGAGGCAATCAGCCCAAAAACAAAAATACTTGGATGGCCTGACGAGTCTTTGTACTCTGGCAGGCGTTCTAAACAGTCGGCTCTCAGAACTCGAAAGCCAAGTCATTCATGTTTCTCTCCTGATAACAGACGGGATCCTCCTCCTCCTCCTCCTCCTCTGTGTCCCTGATTAACAGTGAATGAAGATGTCAGCGTGCTTTTGCCCTGAGAATTCGATGTGTGTTTTAGAAACAGACATAGACCTGGCCCTCTGTGTTCTCTCTTTCATGTCTGTGAAACCCTCAATAAGGGCCAAACCTCACACTGACACTGTCTGCACACTGCTTTGACTGTGTTAATGGGGCTGTTGGTCCATGCCTGGACAAGACAGTGACAGTATTTCCCTTTGTAGATAATAATTACATCAATGTCGATGGAGAGAAAAAAATCTGGATGAATGTGAAGAGCTGAGAATTTTATGAGTAATTATGTAGCAAGGGGTGGATTATTTTGGTATACTTTTCAAGGAGTTTCCTCTGGAAGGCTTAAGGTGCAGTCTGTCTGTACCCTCTTACACTTGAGTTCTGTCATGGAAAGCCAAAAGCAAATCATTTGGAATGCATGTTTGTGTAAATCCTCACGCTGAGACAACGCTGTCTCTGTCCATTGTTGAGGGGTGAATGTTCATTAGCAGAAATCCACACAGCTAAACGCACTCACCCCCCCCCCCAAAAAAAATAAAATATATATAGCTTAAGCATCAGCAGCTCTCAAGTTCCAAACGCAATGCGTGGTGGGAAAGTTGTAAAATAAATTAAAGGCTGAAGCGCAATTCGGTACAGCATTCTGTATTTACCCATCAGAAGGGCTTTGCGAGACTCTTGTAATTAAGTCGAACATGTGCTGCACATCATAACAAATCTCCCTATCCTGCTTCCGTCGCCTGCCCAGCTCCTGCCTCTCTCTCTCCCTCCCCTGCCGAGCGCACCAAATTCTATAAATCTATTGCCCACATATCAAATAAAAGTTTCCGAGGAATGTGCAAAAATGGGAGGCGCCAGATCCATAATCGTGCAGAAGCAGATGTGACTTTTATTATGGCCCTGCCGAGCGGTGGCTGACAAGGCAAAACTATATGGATTAACAGTGCAGCTCCACGCCGTCTCCGCTCATTCCCCGGCGATCGCGAGGCGGCACGAGCAGACAGCTGCATTGGCTTCCATTAATTTAGAGTGTAAACAGTGAGCTCTATATGCGTAAGTGCAACCGTCGGACTGATAAACACTTGCTCCTCCGTGCGGAGATCCAAGTCACACAGCTGAGCTTAGCCTCATCTTCGAAACGGCCCTTTGGGTCAGCGCAGGGCTCCTCTTACTCAAAGCAAGCGTGCAGGGGCGGACTCCTTAGTACACACACACACGAGTATCATGTTTACATACCGACATATAGGGACTCACACAGAGTAGACCTATGGCGTATAGGGATCGCCGCAGCCTCTTTTCCCCTGACCTGTTTCAGCTTGCGCAAGAAACAAAAAAGGCAATATCCTGCGGCCACACAATTAACTCTAATTTAAGAGGCTTACAGCTAATATGCAACGCACTGAAGAGCTGATGATTCATTCCATAGGAGGGGCGTCTTGAGGTATAGACATAATGCGTGTGTTAATTACACACTACAATTACAAGCATCACTTTGACTGAAGTACCTCATTGAATCATCATTAATCTCTACATGAAAAACAAACAGCATAAGCCCTCTAAAGCCATCAGTTCCAATCAGGAGTTCTCAGTAACACAGGAAACAAGGGGAAATATGAACAATGGTGAACTGTGTGCATGCAGTCAGGATGTTTCACACTGGAGGCTCGTGAACTAGTGTGTAATTAATTCTCACTTTGCTGCTTGTCAGGTTACACTTCCCCTTTTCGTCCGTTCAGTCAGTTTAAAGCCTTCCCCGACCCCTTTGGTTCAGACCGGCCGTGACCCCCCGTCTCCTCCCAACCCCCCCCCAGACTGAGGGACATGTCCTGAGATCCTGCCGCAGGACATTTTACAGCCACACTGAGACTCATATATCGAATGTTTCAACAGGTATTTCACAAGACTATAAATTAAGCCCCAAAGTATAAGGGCTGACAAAGGAAAGTATTCTGGAGCAAGTACTGGCACAAAAATGTTAGTAGAGATAAATGTATATGGGGATGCTTAACCAATAAAAGCCATAATTTTGCGCAACTGTGACTTACAAGAGTCTTTCATGGGTCAGATTATTTTTAGTGCACACTGGAAATCCCCTCTCTTATTACATCTTCAAATTTATAATACAACACTAACCGGAACAAGAGCTCCAGCAATGGGCTGTACAGGCCATCTATGAGAGGACGAATGGCCTCATTAACACCCCCCAACTGGAGCAGAAGGTGGTATCTCAATAACTCAATAGGGCCCAAAGCTGCTGCAATAAATCAAACTCATTCCAATTTGCCGTCATTTAGTTTTAAAAATGTTATCACTAATTAATACGTCAGAGTACAATTAATTCCATAGAGAGAGAATTACTGCACGTAATAATCTGGTCAGTTTGTAAAGGTCATGTGTGGAACTAGTATGCAACTAGAAAGAATCAATTAAACGTTTCTGTCTGTGGGGTCACTCTTGGGTTATCCTAAGGTGGGTCTGTGGCCAGCGAGACTGAAAGAGGGAAACAGACATAAGGTGGGCCTGTGTGACGCATGGATCACTGGCCGCTGCCTCAAACGCATGCCATGCTCTCTGGTGACCCCCGCTCACCTGCCCAGGGATCTTTTGGCAGGGCCTTCTGTGTTATTGCAGCCTCCTGGGGCCTGTAACCTCTGCTGGCTCACCCTGTAAACCTGGGTCACGCTGAACAAACAAGCCCACAAGGGCCTCAAGCAGACACAGACTTCAAGCCTCTCTAAAAACACAGGCACACGCACACACACACATACACACATACACACACTCACAAACAGACACACAGACATTTTGTCAAACACACACACACACACACACTTTGTCAAACACACACACATGTGCGTCTCGCATGACGCCTCCCCACAGGTCCCTGGCGGGGCTAAGCGATGCCCTGCCGGGCCCCGCAGCTGCAGAGGGCCGCGGCTGAGAGCCACATGGGGAATCAAAAACAGCTCTGTCCGAGGAAGCCGCAGACTGAAAAACAAAACATAAACACTATCGACTCAGAAGATGAAATCATGTGAGAAGAATCATCCCACCGCCCCACCACCAACTCCGAAAAAGGTTATTTCCTTCCCTACAGCGCCTCTGCAGTGTTTTGTATGAAGCCAGAAGAAAACGGAACAGGGTTGGTGTGTCTGGGGAGGAAAACAAGAGTCCTTATGGTGCAAAGCTGCCTAGCCTCAGAGGCCTGATGGAAATTATGTGGGAGGGTAAGGGGGAACTTGATGAGCTGTTTTAGTGGTCTCTTCACCTGCCAGTGTCATGATAAGCTTTTTTAGTGGTCTCTTCACTGTCCAGTTTCATGATGAGGTTTTTTTTCTCTTCAGGACACTGTCATTGTCTTCCCATTTAGAATGACCTTCAATTATATTTCCAAAACCACATCTACATAAAACTCCTGATCACACAGCAGGCAACAATAGACATTCCCTACCTCCTCACACACACACACACACACACACACACACACACACACACACACACACACACACACACACACACACACACACACACACAATCACACACTTAAACACAAGCAGACAACTCTCTATCTCTCAAATCAAATCAAACGATGCTTTATTGGCATGAATGAATGAATTCTTTGTTGCTAAAGTTCAAAGGTTGAAATTAGGTACCTATTTATTGATTTTAAATTAACATTTTGTAAGGGTGTAGTATTATTGAATCTATACACCCTTACAAAAAACAAGAACAAACTAACAATAAATCAACTAAAAGTATCAAAGTTAATCTAATTCAAGTAAGGTAAGTATCATGTAACAGAGTATAACACTTACACATAAACTATAGATCTGCCTACCCTACCAACACACATACACACACTCTTTCTCTCTCTCTCTCTCTCTCTGTCACACACACACACACACACACACAAACACACCTCTCCTGGCGGAGGGCAGGGTGAGCCTCTCTTCTGTGAGTGTGTTCACTGCTGGCAGAACAGGAGGCAGGTGGTCCAGATAACTCATATCTCATGTGGGTCTCAAGGTTTCCTCTAATCTCCATCTGATTGTGTACTGCTGACAGATTTAAGCTCCATCTTTGCAATCCATCTTTAGAATATCTGACAAACACACTAGATGACTGCATACATACACACACACACGCTGTCATGTTCAAGCAAACGAACATCTTATCTGCAAAACAACATGACAGCCGCTAATTAAAATGCTTTTTGGGGGTTACAAATTCTGATGGTAAAACAAATTTAAGTGCATGCAGTACAGACAGATCTATCATCGGATGGCAACCCCTATCCAACCGCCCCCTCCAACGCCACATAAATATCCCTGTGGTTTTGTTCTGTCTACCTTCCGAATGACGTTTCTGAGAACCGCTAAAGATAAGGAAGCGCACAGAGGGATCTCTCATCCCACCAATTTGCGCAGCTGTCCATTAGTGGAACAGGGTGGAGCTCCCGCTACAATGTCCAGATGCACAAACAACACAATCAGCTCCTGTCCAACCTGATGACGTCATCTGAAATCTAATAGAATAATCATAAATGCCGTGATAGGTGTAGGTTTGAAAACCCCAGAAAGCTAAACAGGATGGGATCTCATGCTTTATCTATCATGATAACATGTTGATAATAAATGTTTTGTGAAAACCTTTTGCCTGGATGTAAAGAATGCCTTTAAGACATGAGGAATGCTCATAAGATACCTATCTACCTCCTAGAGCCTTAGAGTTTTTAAAGTAGACCCTTGATGGTTCTAGATGTCACCCTTTTTTCCAGGAGAATGCGGCCCCCGCATGCAATTTGAGGGGTCGGCTCCTGGCGGTGCGGCCCAGACTGAGGACTCTCCCAGGTTGCTGCATACTCAGTGGTGCATGTCTGGGCGCGTGGCGCGGTGACTGATGGAACGGCTCCTCCTCCCAGGTCATTAGGGGCACGCCAGCAGTGATATCATGGAGGGGGAGGGGGGGGGGGAGAGAGGTTGGGGAGTGCATCGAGGCCCGGCAGAAAACGGAAAGACCTCCGAGATACCTGACAGGGACATGTCAAGGCGACTCTGCCACACGATCAGAGGTGGGGGCTCTCTCTCTCTCTCTCTCCCCCCCCCCCCCCTCTCTCTCTCTCTCTCTCCCCATCTCTTTCTCTCTCTCACTGTCTCTCACTGACAAACGTCTCACAGGCATCAGTCAAGACCCCTCTCTCCTAGATAAACACATCCTGTAGAGACAGCCCCATGTGAGAGCCCCAGAGGGTCTACAGCACTGCTCAGGCAAGCAGCGGCAGCTCCCCCTAACTGGGGAACATTCCTCAATAATAGCACAAGATGGTGGCTAGACAACATACAGCACACATACGCCTCAATGGTGGTGTGAAATCAAGGGCAATTATGGCAAGCCTCTTTCATCCCAATCTGGAGGAGCCACACGGAGAGCCTAAAGGCTCGACCTAAAAACGAATCATCTCTTAAATCACACATGAAGTGTCTGATAGAAAATGTGTAGCTAATTGATGAAAGTGATGATTTTGCAGTACAAACATGCACACTCAGACGAAACTCCCAAAGACATAACCACACGCACGCACACATCCACACACACACACCCCAAAGTTTAAAACGAATGCCTTCTGAATCATTTTCTAAAGTGTTCCATGCTGACTAACCCAATGCCTGATGCAAACCATGTTGAACACAACAATGTCCATACAGGCCATTTCTGCAACAGTGATGCCCTTTCTGAGGAAAGACAGTATTTTGGATAGTTGTCTCCCTCTGCTGTGGAAAACAAATTATGCACGCTTTAAAAAAAAGTTGTGATGTTTCACTACTTATTAATAATCTTTCACGGACAAAGGCATTGTTATTTAAATGTTTAAATTAAACATGTTTGTGTTAATGGTTAATGTGTTTAATTAATGCATTTTGAAATAAAAAAATAAAAATTTCCCAAACCATGCTAACATCAGCCATCTCCAGCAGAGGGGGCACACTTGGCCCTTTGAGTCCAGACCTGCATGTTCACTGCACACCTTTTCTGTGTTCGCTATCTGCTTCTCATTAACAAAACCACCAGGTTTATGTGGCTCTTCAGGGGAATACAATCTCTGGCCATTTAAGGACACTGACTCTCACGCACAGGGTTATGTGGAGTAAACATGAACCAAATAGGAATCTGGAAAGCCTTGAAGCACTCAGCAACCATGGTCCGCGGGATGGTGGTGTGTACGTGTTAAGAAGGACCCCCCTGCCCCCATTTTTTGGCCGCTGACCCAGATATGAAGATTATGGTGCCTTGCGCTTCCATGCTGCACTTCTCCACTGGAATAAGTAAGATTGGGATCAAAACTTCCCAGCGCAGGAAACGAGTGCAAACACTCGCACAGCATGCACATAGCCGGTCAACAAAGACACACCTGTGCAAACACATGCACACACACACACACACACACACACACACACACACACACACATAGACAGATGCAGGCTGTTAATAAGGCCTGTCACCATATGACTGTATTCACTGACACCTTTGTCGGGGGAAGCGTGTGATCAGTGGAAAACAGATGAACACAGAGTGGCGGATACACACTGATGTAACATTCTCATCATCCACACAGGGTGATACCACCGCCCCTTATCTAAACTTCCTATCTCAGTTGACAGGATGGGTAGGCTTACAACATATAATTACACCGGTGCGGTTTCCATACAACCATGTTCTACATTGTACTGTACAAATATGAACCCACATATATTGTGTTTACTGTGAAAATCTAAGTTGTTATAATGAATGCAGCCAGACCAGCAGAACCTGGATACAAACCAGTCGTTTGTTGATTCTGAGAACACTATCCAAAGCCACAGACTTGTGATTTTAATCTCAGTGTTTCCTGACTGTGAAGTCAGCAACCTCAAAACTCATAATTAGCTACTCAAGGCCAGGCCACTAGATGTCTAGTATCGAATGCGGCTCATACTTGCCTAATGAAGTGTACACAAAGAGTTATAGATCTACTCAGCTGCTAAAACACCCACTGACCACCAGGGGGAGACACACAGACCCTGCTGGGGCTTGAGGAGGTGTGTTCCTGAGAGAGGGATTTGAGTGCAGTGGTCACTGTGACCTCATGTGAGGGTTGCGGCTCTCCTGGGATGCTGTCATTAACGGCGCTCAAGAGCAACTCTAAGAGAGGGACTCTTGGGGGTTTCACTCAGACGAAGGGCCCTGGCCGAAAGGCATAGGGTGGAAGAGGGGAGGGACGTGGGAGAAGCTGTCAAGCGGGGAATTAGTGCTCTCCCATACCTTGTCAACAGTGGGACTCGGTGCCGAGGCTCTTGGTCAAGCTAATTATTTACACGCCCCTGGAGACCTCAGAGTCGCACCACCTGGAATCCAGACATGGGTTTGTCAAGGACCAGGGTGTGTTGCGGAGGCCACCATATCCAAAGGTCCCGAGGGGGGGAATTCAGAGCTGCTTTATGTTTACTGAAACTCCAATGGAGGCTTTCTCAAATGGAGATTATACTGGCGATAAGATAAACATGCATATGAGAGGGGGAAACCAAAAACATGTTTACAAATAAGCCATGAAATTTGCAGTCAGCTATAGCAAAAGAGGGCTCATAATTCTGTTCTGAGGCCACATCAAAGCTCTGCCACATACCCACACACAAAGCACTCATACTCACACACACACACAAAAAACCAAACATAGGTAAGATCCCCATCACTACCTCATTAGCTGAAGAGAGGAAGGCCAAATTAAACTAGAGATGTATTTCCACAAGAAAAGCGTGTGATTGCTGACCAGCAGCAGAGGATTGGTAACCCTTGCCCAGCAAACGACAGATTATACCCTAACACCCAAACATAGCCCTCTTGCACCCCACGTAAATGTCAGAAAAGCTTTCCCTGTACAACTTTGCCGACTATATCGCCAGAAAAGTGCCACCTGGGCTGTTGGTGGTGTTTGCAAGGTTATTGCATGCCTTTTAACATGTGAACTCACTAGTTTTACACCAAAACTCCTTACCACTGCTGTAAGTGTAAAGAATGTCAATGATACTTGGATTACTTGCTTTGAAAATCCTCAAAGTAATTTTAATAGTCTAACGGAAGACCTATTACTGTAGTCTTCTTCTAGTCTTCCAATAAGTCCTCTTTGGTAGTACTAAGACAAGGAATGGACCGCACTCTATCTGTCTTTGAGAAAGCTGACTTGTGACAACCAGAGTTATCTGTGTGCCAGAGGGATGTAGACAAACATTACATTTCTACCATTTGCTCTCTCCAGACTAATGGAAATCTCGCAAGCTGAACTGTGGTCAATGGCTGTGTCACACATGCACAAAATATTTCGACAGCTGCAAACCTTTATTACACATGTGAACATCATTTCGCTCAAATCGTTTTACCCCTAAATTGATCCCACACTATGGAGCACTGTGAGTCTATCTATCAACTTGTAGTATGGCTCCGCTCCCAGTTTAGTTCGCAAGTTTACTGTAAGTACCGACCAATCAGTCAGCAGTGGGTAAAGAAGACTTGGGTGTTGATGTCCAAAATGGTGTAATGTTATAATAACGTTACCATAGCTTACAGTCTCAAACATGTCAGTCACAGTGGCGTTAAAGAATCGGCGTGTACGAGAGGTTAATCTTTCTCCACAAAAACTGCTTTTCAGCCAAACTGAGAAACTGGCCTATCTGATCTAACATTAACGGCGGGGTTTTGTAAAATGATAGCACGTCAGCCAAGTCTCTCCTAGGATCAATAACTAAGGTTGAGACGTAACTTTTGTATGGTCCGTAGATGTAATAAATAGGTACAGCTTGAGCATGCATTGGCTAACAACAACAAAAAACAAGTATTGAGTGTTCACTGTGGAAGAGTTAGCTAGCTAAACACACAGACAATGATTGAGGCAATTCACATTAAATTAATTTGAAAGTTTTATATGAGCTTATTCAAGCAATACTTTTTCTAAATGGAAAATGCCGCTCACACCTTGTGCAAAGAGTTAACATCTTATCTATGGTAAGCTAGTTGGTTTGTTGCAGTATAGGCTGCTTGTTATTTGGATAGGGATGGACACCATGTTTTAGGTAGGCTTAGCAGTATTCAGCGGACTCCATGTATGATCTGTGTGCAAAACTCTTTAACAATTATAGACTGTTATTAATTTGCATTGGTGGTGGTATCTTCATTTATTTGAAGTGACGTTGGGTGAGCTGTAATGTATTTGAATGGCTCTGTTTAATGGTGCTGCTTGAATATAAACAATCTCTCCAATTACCATGATATGACACAAACCAGAACATTTTTGATAACACTTAGATATGTAAACATTATGACCTGGTTGAAACAAAAGATAAAGCACTATAATCTTTCATTTAAGGTTTAGAAAAATCTCTGATATCTCTCTGCTTTCGCCCGGTCAACTGCTTGAAAGTAAACAGTGCTAACCACTGTCCCACTAAAACAGTTCTGGAAAATTTCTGATAACCAGCCTTATAGCTTACCAGCTATGCCATAATCTTTGATTAAAGGTTCGGGAAAATCACTTACCACCAGCCTGATATGTGAACGTAGTGGTGGTTGAAATGAACGATTATAGAGCTACCATCGGTCTACCTAGTCTACCTAGCTTGCAGAGTGAGTAACGTCACAATAGGTGAACATTCCCTTATTCATTTACATGGGAAAAAAATAGGGATGAAAAACGACAACAACAAAAGAATGTCGTTGCAACAATCATTCTAAGAGCACTACACAGGACCAGGACTGATGTGTCATAGATGGAGAGGTGTCGATATCGCAAAAGCACAAAAGTAATACAAAAAAAAAATCACACTAATGATGGGGTGAAAGTCCCCTAAAGTTGGACATTCCTGTGCAGTGGCCTCATCATTGTCACTCCTCTTAGCAACAAAGGGCCACATTGACCTCTGGCACAAAAATCCACACCTGTCACTGCAGCACAAGCTGCCTTTAAAACACCCATCAATCTGCCCTCTGAAAGACAAGCCCTCCACCATTTTAAATCTCCATTGAAAAGGGAGCGTTGGGGGGAAGGGAGAGCCTGCAGACAGCAGCTGTTTCTAGAGACCTTGGGTCTTTGAA
The DNA here is from genome assembly GCF_900700415.2 of Clupea harengus. Classification (NCBI taxonomy): domain Eukaryota; kingdom Metazoa; phylum Chordata; class Actinopteri; order Clupeiformes; family Clupeidae; genus Clupea; species Clupea harengus. The sequence goes on along the minus strand of NC_045153.1, from coordinate 19,408,312 downwards.
GCACCACAACTATTTGGGGGATCGCTCACTTTTGAACTGCCCGCTGTCAGTGCAGTGGAGGAGGAGGAGTCCACGGGACTCTCTGAGACACACACCCGACAGAAAAGGGGGAGACAGGACGCCCCATTCAGTTAAACAGTCAATCGTCTTGCTCCTTAGAATAAAAAAGGTCCTTGACCAAAAAGCCCCACTGACCAAAGCAGGACGCTCCCATACGGGCACGAGCAACAGCTGAAGGAGAGACCATTGTCTGAAGCTAATTCTTCAAAACACCACATCCTGAAGGTTTGTCATAAACAAGTCTACGCAGCAGATCCGAGGACATAATGGGGCTTTTGTGTTGAGTGACACTGAAGCACCAAGCAGGCAGGAGGGACAGGGACCAGCGAGGAGAGGACAGGAGAGGAGAGGAGAGGACAGGAGAGGAGAGGAGAGGAGAGGAGAGGAGAGGACAGGAGAGGAGAGGAGAGAGGAAGCGGTCAAAATAACAGGCTGTCATGGCAGCGTGTGAGAGGAGGAGAGGCGCCGACACACCACGGCTGTCAGCCCTCCATCACTCTCACCTCACCACGGGAGGACGCAGGTGTTGAAGTCAGGGATTAACATCTGGATCAGAAGGGGCCAACACCTCACACAGACATCTGTAAGGACCAGTTTCACAGAGCAGAAATACAGACTGGCGTCCTAATTTCAGCCTTGACACCACTGTTGTCTTTGCACATCCCTATCACTTAGTGACTGAGTTAGAGCTGACAATGTGATTGTCCCCACAGGGAATTCTGATGTGTGCGGTATTTACTTTTTAAATCATCTGTTTCCTTTACATGTAGTCATCGGAAGGGTATGGGAATGTGTGGACCATTGTCTTATAACAACATGAGGAATGGGGGCTGAACAAGAGCACTGGAAAAGTCTTGGGGTTATGGAAGAAAGACAATGCAACAATCCATCAAACTGGTAAGACATGACTAGCCACAGGGAGAATAACTGGCCTCGCTGTGCCCCTTCCTACACATATTCTTAAGAGTCACTTCATAGGAGGTCCTATGATCTTTCGTTTTATTTTATGATCTGTCAACAATCTGACAGCCCCTTCTCCCCCCAAATCTATGTACCCCTCTCTCTCCCCCTCTGCGTATCTATCATTTTACAAAAGGCAAAAGTTTACCTTTAGGTGCAATACATTCATTATGGTCATTACGGTAAGACCTCACGGACTTGGCACACTTTTCTGTGGCATTAAACTTCCCCCCATTGCTCCACCCTCCTGAGTGTTCTAATTCAACCCAGAGCCGTCTGCTCCCACCTCCGCCTAGCCACCTCTGTCAGCATTTGAGCACCACTTTCTGCCATGCACCACTTTAAGCTTTTAATCTTTGCAAAAGAGCCATGTATGTTGTGACCACTTCATTAGGAGACAGGGGGAGCTGCTTGGCACCTATGCGGGTCCCTCATGACTACATCCTCACGGCTGCATAGAGGTACATTGTGCAGCCTATATTTCCCCCCCACTTTGTAAAGGTTTAAGAAGTTGTGACGGCAAAACAGTCATCTTTGATGCGAAGGGCTTCTTTGTGGCAACCTTAATCGCTCTTCCTAAAAACAAACTTCACTGGGGTTAAACTGTGCTTGCCTTCCCTTGACAATTGCCCTGCAATGATGTTTTGTGTCTACCCTCATCATTTGACCCCTTTTAGTTTTTGTGCTCTCTATGATGTGGAAACTTTTTTTCACATATAACACCCAAAAACCTTTAATGTGCAGCACTGTCAAGTCCAGGCTTTAGAAAGATATAGATGCTTTCAGCACTTGACGGGGCTGCTGTCGATGTGTTACGACATGATTTGGCAAGATTGGTATCATCATTTTTGCACAATTAAGCTTGTCTCATTACCTGTCCAATTTTCCATGACTCATTTGGAGTGTCTGACTCGCTGAACACACAAGCTCTCTCTCGCCACAACTCCACATATACCCCTTTTCCATCAACATGAACTAGGTCCTAGTTCTGGGCCGGTGCTAGTGCTAGTGTTTGAGTTGGTTCAACTTGTGAATGTTCGGTTCTGGTTTGCTTTTCCACAGGCTACAGAGCCACCATAGAGCCATGTCATTACGTCATTGTATACAATTGTATACGTCTCCGCTTTCCCAGCTACGCTAGCACCAAGCACAACAACAACAATGGTGGACTACCAAGCAAGCACAGCTACTAATTTCTCACATCACTGTGAAAAAGTGGTGTGAAAAATTAGTAGCTATGCTTGTTTGGGTAATGCTAGTTGACCAATAGCTAGCTAGCCCTGAGTGTTATGATCGTAACATTGCTCTGTTGACAGCTTTTTTTAAATGGTAATCACAAAGTTTTTTTTTGAGGCCTTATGTGCCACGAGGCACGCAAGAGACTAGAGAGAGAGAATCACAAAGTTTTAGTTGGTCTTGTTGGTCATGATAATCCCGCTCCCAGCCCCTGACGTAAGTGGTCCTTGGTTCTAGTGTTTGTACTATTCTGGAACCAGTTTTCCTGGCCGGGAGGTGGTTCTTTGGCTGTTTAAATGCGAAGAACTGGTTCGAGATTAGGCATAGCTCCGAACTAGCCCTTAAACGGCCTTGATGGAAAAGGGGTAAGTGTCACGACTTCGGGCAACCGTTTGGCACATTGGCAGCCTCTGGTGGCCAAAGGACATCATGAACTCATTTGTGTCCACATGTGCCTTTGTTGTCTTTGTGTGCCCTCACCTGTTCCCCATTGTGATTTGTGTTCTCACCTGTTCCCCATTGTGTGCTCTCACCTGTTTTGCGTTTTGTGATTGTCACTTTTCTCTATTAGCCAGGGTATAAATACCTGGCTAATCTCTGTGGCCCGCATCGGGTCGTTAGAAGTCTTTCCTCAAGGACACGCAGCCATCGCAAGCACTCAGGTGCCGCTAGTCTTAGCTAGTTCCGGTTGGTGTCTTGTTGCGGTTCTCACACCGCTTCTGTCTCTCGTTGCGGTCCCTAACCGCTTTCGGCTTCTTAAAGCCTTCATCAGGTAGCTATTGTGAAAGCTACATTTTGTATCTTGTTTAGTTTATGGCCTTTTGCCCTGTTCATATCCTCTGTGCTTTTGGATTATCTCCTGAGTTTGGATTATCTTCTGTGTGTTTGTTTCTCGCTGTTGAAGCATCCTTGTTTCTTAATAAAAGAACCATTGAGAACATCATCCTGCCATTGGGTCCTCTCATTAGCACACTGGGCTAAGCGCTGGTTCCCCACATCCAGCATCTCGGGTTCAGTCCCCGAGAAGAGCCTGACAGTAAGAGAGTAAGTTTTGACAATCTACCACACACCAATCCACATATCTATGTCGAAAGGCACATTTCACAGGCAGGCCATATCTCGCACGTCTATCCAAAACACTGGAAAAGAAACAGCACAAAGGCCAATGCAAGGGTTGAGGGTTGAAATAACGAAAGGCAGGCACCGGACTTCAAAGAGGATTTGGAAATGTCACGCATCCCCAGCTCCTTTTGACTGAGCACAATTAGAACAAACAAGGACTGACCTATGCCAAAACTAATTAACTCTGACACAAAACATGGCTGAGGAGCCAAGCTATGAGCCGCAAGGTGAATCACTACTCTGTCTGGGGATTTCACCTATTCTGTGGTAACATGAGGGGAAATCCAGTACCAGTACTGTTTATCCAACTCAGAGACTCGGAGACTTGTTATTTCTTAACATTCGACAGCAAGCACAAACATTTACACTTTATCCCAACAAATAAAGGTTGAACACTATAAATAGGTTATGCAAACCATACAAGCCTGCCCTAAATTCTTCTCCAAGCCCTCTTTTAACTCAATCCACCTATGCACCATCTATGCAGTTGAGCAAATGAGTCTCTCTCATTCTCGCTCTCTCTCTCTCCTGTTTCCCTCTCTCTCTCTCTTATTCTGCCTCACATGCTTGTGACTAGGAGTGTGTGTTTTCAGCATACAAGGCACTGGGTCATTACAGCTGCCACACAGGCAATTTCTGCTTCTTAATCCTGAAACGAGACTCCTCAGTCACCCCCTTTTAACATCAAGCACCAACCAGCACCCCAGCACCACAGCACCCCGACGCATTGTTCTGCACCCCTGCCAATGAAAGGGAGTCATTTCCAGTAGCTTTACCACACATCTAAAGCCCCTAAAACAGCGTGGACTGGTCCATCAGACAACTCCTGACTCTGTGATTAGGCTGTGAATTCTGGATCTGCTAGAGCGCTCTGACTTTTTCTATCCATTCCTTTTATATTAATTGGGGGGGGGTGAGGGGCGTACTAATGAGACTCTGTGTTGGTCGGTGGCCAAGACGAAATCTCCTCTGACCCGTTATTGCATTTACATAGCACCAAAGCCCCAGTGTCCGAGGGCATAAACTCAAAGTGTGGATATTTTCACTAGCTCATGGCGCTAATGAAACTAGGCTGACAGGGCAGGGCAACACACTGCGCAGAACACGGAGGCTTAGACTCTTTCAAGCGACTCCAGCGGTGGGGTTAGGGTGGTGGTGACGGGGTTTGGGGGAAGGAGGGATTAGTCAAGATGGCTGACCCGTCCCGATGTCACCTGACCCCCGAGGTCCAGCTGTCTACCACCCCACACAGTGAGTCACTTTCCCTGGGGAAAGAGCCTGAATCATAAATGCATGCAACAGGGGCCTGTAAACATCCACAGCTTCAAAACATTCCCTCCACTCTATCTGACTCACTCAAGAGACCTTTGAAGTTTACTTTTTTCGAAAAGTGTTTTCTTTTTCCCCCAGAATTAGACGGGTAGGCTTGTTTTCCTGAGACTGTCCCAGGAAGTGGATGGGAAGAGAAAACGCTGTGGTTTAGATGATGGGTCATCCATTTCCCATCAGCAAAACCGTAAGCAACACAATGTTTTTGTTTTGAGACTGGAGCTTATGAAAGTGGGACTAATGACTATACTCAGACTGAGAAGGCCTAATTCAAAACACCATCATCCCGATAAGTCACCCATGAGGAGGCCGACAGCATCCCACAGAGATCCACATCCGGATGGGAGCACGGAATGGGAAAACCATTGATGTGACCCTTTGACAGAATATTCTTGAAGGAAAAAACAGGAATTCCTGGACAGCGGGTGGTGCTTCAGGACTGCAAAAGGACTGCATTTCCCAAAAACCTTCATTGTGCTATGACCATCACTGAATGATAGGTAGACTATCATTTTGAAGACTCTCTTATACAAAGCTATGATGGTGGTACACCAGCGATGCTTTTGGGAAATGCAGAACAATGAACAGAGGAAGAAAAAGAGGACTAAGGGCCAGGAGAGGAGAGGAGACAATTTGAGGAGACCTTTCTAGCCCCTGTCCTCTTTGACACTCTCTCGCTCTTTCTCTCTCTCTCCTCTTATCCAAACCCCAAATGCCCCCCTGAAGGGAATACATTCCAACTTAATTATCCTACTGGAACAAAAGACCCCTCTCTCAAAAAAAAAAAGACAGAAAGAAAAAGAATTCCAATCATGTTGATTCAGGCTTGGCATTACCCCACTGGCATATATGAATGTCCACACAAGAATGGCCTAAATAAAACCGTCTGGAGACTTCTGCATGGGTAGTTGTGGTTATGGATGATAAATGAGTATGTATGATACAATTCAGAATGTGTTTACAATAGCTGAAACATAAGACGATGGCCACGCACATGAAAATGGTCCAGTTCATATAGTGTAAAGAGTGTGCACTGGTGATGATGGTGTTTTCACTTAGTCCGACACAGCAAACACATCTAGAAATCCTCAGTTTTCTCTTCTAAAACTGCCCTCAAGACGACCACAAGATAGAGTGAGACATGAACTAATTGTCTTTTAAGCTTTTTCACGAAACATAGACATCAACCAGATGTGGCTTGCAGGGACTACCCAAGATCAAGGAAGTTGTTCTCATTATTAGTAACTGTAAGTGAAACCTGGCAGGTCCTCCTGAAAAAAACCCTGATGTGTTGTAAAGCAATACCCTACAGTAAGCAAACCCAGTACATTTTGGGTTTATGTGCATGGGATGCTTTCTGTTTTATGCCTTTCATACCTGTACAACAAGTTACTGATAAGTCTAAACAGTTACAATAAATGCACGCAAGGCATATACTGAACTCTAAATACAGAGACAATATTGACCTTCAGTGATAATATCCTTCAGCATTAAGCACTACCTAGAATCAATTACTTTAGTTTGTTTACTTTGGCTCAGTCACAGGTACAACAATAAATATCACTAGGAACCCACAGCCAAAGGGCCAAATGTATTGCACTTACTGTGCAATGTGATAAATAACATTTGTTTTGACATAATAGTTAAATAAAGACTTCTCACTATTCCTTCTATTTATTTCACTGACATTATTTCACTGTAAATGTGCTCATCTTCTACTTCTGTTGAAGATGGTTAAGGGTGAGATGATTCTCAAAGGTTTATTTAAAGGTGTTTCAAAGTAAGCCAAAGATGGAGGTTGATTGAGAATGGCTCCATCATAGGAGATAGGGTGACTCCATCATAGATCTAATGGATGCTGTTAACTGTTGACTATGGTATGAACGGTCCATCATTATAATCTAAGCTAAGCAAAGATGTACCTACAAAATGAATTCATCTCATCATTTGTAACAATCAGCATTGGGACTCTGAATCAATGAACCAATGCCTGCATGCTTGTGTTTGTCCCTCTGAATTTCTCTCCCTCTCTCACTATCACTCTCTCTCTCTCTCTCTCTCTCTCTCACACTCGCTCTCTCTCTCTCTCTCTTTCTCTCTCTCTCTCACTCTCTCTCTCTCTCTCTCTCTCTCTCTCTCTCTCTGTCTCCTGCCTGGTGCTGAGGTGAGCCGAGGGCTCTTTTGTCCAGCGGATGCATTCCTGACAGGGACTGTGCCTCTCTTAGGAGATCCCCACGGCCCTGGCGGAGTGGGCGCTGGGCTAGGAGGCTGACCTCGGCCTGAGCTCCAGCCTCCGTGCGAACATTTAAGCCCAGCGGAGGGGTGCAGGAGATGAATAACCACAGAGATAAAGGGCCTTGTTCTACATGAGGCGAGAAAGCAGGGGCCCCCAAAGAGCAGGCCCCTACCGCAGGTTTGGGGGTGGGGGAGGAGGCAGGCATTTTTTGGCAAAGGTAGATGGGGGAGGGGGGCTACAGTAGGAGGCCAGGGGGGTGTGATTCCCCCACTTTTTTCTTCCCTCTGACAATGAGCCATTCATGGCGGAATAAATAAAACAAAATAACAGACAAAGCAGCACAACAGACAATTTGTAACAAGGACTTTCAAAGCTGTAATGGGGGCACAAAGGGACCGGAAAATGCATTTGTGCATTCGAAGCAGTCAGCAAATTGTTTGATGTTGCGACAATAAGACTTTATGTTCAGCTGATAATGAGGATTTAGGGTTAAACTAAAATGTTACAAGCTTGTTGAACAAAAAATTTGACCACCGACACAACTTGAAGTGGATGTGCCCATTTACTGGAAAATTTCATGGGTCCCCGTGGAAACAAGTCTAAATAAACACCAGTATCCCACTTGTGTTGTCTTAAAGGGACTTTGATGATGTTTATATGCTGTGAGTGACAATACTGACTGATTATCCTGCATGTTATTTCTTAGAGAATCTTCCTCGTCAAACAGAATTTGTTAAAAGCAAAGGTCAATAACAAATTGCTGTTGGAAAAACAATCCATGTTGGGGATTTAGGGTTGCTTACATATTCCCATAGGAAAATGTTTGTTCTCAAAGATGTATTTTTGATAGCTCAAGAGACCTAGATGTGAATCTGAGAAACAGGAGATTTAAGCCTAAATCGTACACATTGTTGTGTAGGAGAAACTAAGGAAATAATAAGGAATTCACAAGATATGAAGGTACAGGTATGAAATTCACATTTTTTCTTATGGCCATTTGCGACATCATTCACAATAATAACAACTACATGAAAAGTTTATTAAAAGTTGTGAGTTATGGCATTTCTGTCATGGAGTTGTTTACAGACCGAGATGCTAGATAAGACATTGGCTGTGAAAAACAGACTAAATACTGTGACGTTTTTCATTAGACTTGTCTTCGTTGGAGATTCTAGACAATCTGGCAAAGCTTTAGCTGGTTAGTGTTATGGCTTGGATGTCTTGTTAATAAGCAACCTCTGTAAATGCCCATGATGCTATTTAGCACAAGATCAGATGGATTAAATATCATTCTGTAACCCAATAGTGCAGCTAGAGTGGGCAGACTGGCAGACGGAATGCATGGCAGGAATGTGGGAGGGGTAAGGTACACCTGATGGGTCATGGCAGTTCCCTGCTTGAAAGGTCTTTTGTTACACACACACACACACACACACACACACACACACACACACACACACACACACACACACACACACACACACACACACACACACACACACAGACAAATCAACTCCCAAATCTCTCCCCAGCTCAAAGTCCATTCCCCACCTCTACCCATTTTCTCCAAAAACTCCCTCTGTTAATCTCCTCCAAAGGGCCAGCCTCTGCTGAGTTTATTAAGGAATAATTTGTTGCCAGTGTACTTTTCACCTCATTGTGAATTACCAGCGATCTCTAAAACGCCTGGCAGGCAGCCAAACAGCCCATGACTCCTTAGAAGACTCTGCAACCTTTGTGATCCTTAAGCTGTGGACACTGGCTGCCTAGAGAGTGCAGACGGTGTGAGAGAAAGAAAGAGAGAGAGAGAGTGAGAGAAAGAGAGAGAGATTGAGAGAGAGAGAAAGAGAGAGGAGGCAAGCAAGCCTCAGCCTTCCCCCAGGCCATGCATTCTACACAGGACTCAGAGAAAGCTCTACCATTGTTAATACTGCCGGTATATTGTCAAAGAGCACATCAAATCAGATTAGCAAGATGCTCCACAGTAGTTCAGCTTGACAAGAGTGCAAAAACAATACAAAAGCACACAAAGCAGCCCCATTTTTGAGTGAGGTGGAGAGAAGTACCCAGTTTCATCACACCTCCAACAGGTTGCAACCTGTTTTACAATATGGACCTGGAATAGCTGTAGCACAGGTCCTATCTGAAATGTACAGTGGTAGCACTGTGTATGGCTAACAAATCCAACAAAGGGAATAAGCATCGAATCAACCCAATAATTGTTAATTGCAGTTAAATAGCTAGAAACATACAGATTGAGAACTGTACAGAGGTCACTGCTTACATAAACTTCTTGCATAACACAATAGCAGAGCATTACCAAATAACCACATGGTATCTCCATGAAGCCCCATTGCAAATGTAAAGGTGTATATATTAATACATATTTTAATACATAGATATGTTGAGAGATTGATTCTATGTGTTTTCACGGTTTCAATATTTGTCATTGAGAGCAACAATAAAACTTGTTACATGTTTGGCCAGTATGTGTTTCTCATCAAAGCTGACCAGGCAAAATGAGGTTTACTATTCTGTTTATATGCAAAGGCAGAGGGACAAGAAGAAGTTTAAGAACCCACATAAACAACCGAAAATGTCCTTCTGGAATCCAGGCTGCGTGATAGACGAGTTATTGAGAATGTATTCTCCTGAGACCTGGCTTAAAGCTTTGCTCACTGAAAAATAAACCTTTGGACAGATCAGATGGGCTTTTCTGTGCAAAAATGCTGTATTAACAAAACTGTCCCATTGCCAATGATGACATAACTAAAAGCCTTGTTAAATGGAATCCAATCAGTTAAACAACTCTATAGAGTCCATCAGATATCAGTAGCCACACTAACGTTTTTAAAGTACTAATTAGTACAAACATCGGAAAATGTGGGAAAGGATTTTTGGAACAAGAATCACAAACAAATAACATTTACGTTTTATTTGGTTTCAAGGTGGAGTATCATGCTGACTCTGGCTCTGACTCACAACTGCGGTTTCACAATGGCTTCATTAAGTTGGCCAGAGACTGGGCTGGACCATCAAGCTCCATGTTCTGGACCATCAAGCTCTGTGAAAAACTGCCTTGCAGGGGTCTGGAGGGGAAGCAATCCATAAAGTTAGACTCACACTTGACCCCGGGTTCAGGCGGGGACCCCTTCCCCTCTTCTGTTCAAACAGAAACCCACCAGTTCACCAGCGCCAGGAAGCAGGAGAAAGACTGGTTTCATCTTGATGCAATTCAAACACACAGACTTCCAGAAATGGCCATCAAAGACACCCAAGAATGTTACACTGGTGAAAAATAACTTCAGGGCCCTGACAAAAAAACAACTGTGCAGCAGACGTGGGAAGGCAAGCCATCGCATGCAGCTTGCAGCTGCAAGCTTACTGTATTCTGCAACATTAGTTTCCAGTGTGTGATCTGACAGTATTCTGCATTAGTCAACCACATGTCAGTTAAAGTTAAAGTTTTGTGGATATGCTAATACACCTTTTATCTTCAGACACCATCCTAACACACATGAACATAATGAATGTATGTACTATACATTTTGGTACTATGCATCATGTATGTATTAGCTAGCAATTTGACCTCATTTCATATATCAATATCAGAAAGGTCACCACAGCAGTAATATACTGAGGTATATATATAGGACATTTTTTAAATGTCATGAAGTCTCTCAAGACGAACGAATCTGCACTTTTGCGCCAGTGGGGCTCAGCTGACCCTCTAAGTAGACAGCACTGGGAACAGACCCAGCCATTGTCACCTTAGGAGGAGTGTGCTTATTACACCTCTAATCCCTGCCACCTGACAAGGTAAGGCCGCCACACCGTGAAGTCACAGGATTCCATTAGAGGAGAGGAGAAGGGGGCCTGAGGCTTTTTTGAGATGATGTGATGTACATCTGTGAGGTGAACGCTAAGACCAGGCTGGCATTAATAGCCCATGGTGCACTCATAGAAATGACACTCCTTCACCTGGTTAAAGAAGTACCCAACATTTATGAGAAGTCAATCTGGAAAGATTTTAAAAAGACTGAGCCTACATAAAAGTAAATTAAAGACCATGCTCTATGAAGAGCTGGAATTAAAGAGCCTTTGGACACAAAATACTGTATGTCGAACGGGCCTCCAGCATCTGACAGGAGGGAAGTGTTTATTCTGGCAAAGATGTATGAATGGGAGGCAAGAGAGGGGGGCGACTACATAAGAGGGAAGGATCTAAATTGTTACAGCTGGGAAGGGGGCTATCTGAGACTAGAGGCTGCTTACTGAAAGCCTGTCATAGCGCTGGAAAGGCAACAAACACAGTGTCAAAGGTGTCAATAATGAAACGCAGACCCGAGTGACATGATACAGCACAAGGGTTATTGACGACGATGGTTGCATTAGTCTGGTCTAAAAGGCACTTCACATTCCTGCAATCATTCATATCTAATGAAATAGGGGCCCTTACGCACTTTGAAAGACTACTGACAAACCAACCAGGCATTCCACATTCCCAGCATTCCCTTGTCAATCAGTAAGACAGATTGATTTGACTGCATATCACCTCAACTAGCGTCAATGATAAGTCTCATGGTTTTGCAGTGACTGCAAACCATGGCTCAGGGCAATAATTTCTCGGTATGATAAACGGCAAACCCACTAAATACATACTATAAGCTTCTAGCCTGGCCATCTGGCATTCTGGAATGTGTCTATGCTTTAACATCAATATTGTTTTGTACTTATGTCTCCTTTGACAACTATATGCTCTGAAAGGCATCATTTTATTTGGTCTTGAGATGTTGAGTTTTGTCAGAGAGAGTAGATCATTAAACATTCAACGATGCAGAAAGTCTCCCTTGGTCACCAACAGCCAGAATATAATTAGGGTTGCATTCTCCTTGTCTCATTCCATCTCCTGGCCTCACGTGAATGCCTACTGAACAATAAAATGAACAAATTATGAAGACCTCTGATGGCTCCAACACCTTTTGTCTATTGCAGGGAAGATTGTAGATTATATACTGCATTACTGTAAAATGTGTAAATAAAAGCGGTATTAAATGTCTAATAATGTGGTTTCACCACAATATCAAGGCCTTCTTAATTTGAGACCAAATGGCCTAAACACAGCTTGTGAACCACATAGTTTAATGTGAAAAAGGAACATTTTCATGGGGGGATGCTTCATAGAGTATCCCATTGCCAGCCTTAAACCATATGAAATCCTAAACACCACTGACAAAATCCACTACATATTAATTTTGACACTTCTTTGTTGTTTAATTAGAAAGATTAGATTTCAAACACCACTGTCTTTGGTTGTGGTGTTGAGGGGTTTTAGGTTTTCACACACCACCAGACATTTAGGCCTTGCTCGTCTGTAATTATTCAGCTCTTGTAATTACACCCAGATTAGAACCCTTTCCACTTGGGGCTTATCCTGTGTCCCTTTACTTAGAAAAAGAAAAAACGTTCAGACGCTTGACCATTTACAATCCTCAAAAAACTCCCTCTGAAAAAGGATCCCCTTGATGACACTTCTTTGCAATTCCTAGATGTCCTCCACCCCACTGGAGATATGGCACTGCACCTCCACTCATGCGGAGGCACCAAGGAGGTGTAAAATGTCATATCTCAGCTCTCCCACCCCTCCTCACACAACAGTCTCCTTTTACTGCAGCTTGGGGCACCTCAGCAAATACTGACATTTCCACAGTATTTGCACATATAGCAAAAGTACATGCCTATGCAGGTACGGCTCCTTCTCGAAACCTTATGCAAATTCCAGACCCATTGTCAGTAATAGTGTCTATTCACTGCTGACGTGTGAAGGTGCGGTGCACTCCATGTGAAGGGGAACGCAGATTTAACAGAGCAGGGGCTATTAAACACAAATTTAAGAAGTCCATAAGCGCGTGGTTTCAAAGCTGGCATCAAATTCCAGGGCACTGAGAATGCAACAGTCCATTCTTCAGTGTTAATCCCTGTTGCCTGGTTACTGACTGTCAAAGAAATCTTATACTCCAGGATTAGTGGGCAGACGGTGACCTTTTCTCTGATTTCTTTCTGGAAGAACTCCTGACAAGTGAAATATACTTCTGATGACGTGATGACAGAGGAGTGCTGGGTGCAACCTTCAGACAGACAATCTCAAGCAAGTCAAGCCTAACTTGCCTTAAACTGATGCTCTAATCCACTATAATGAGGAAGTAAATGACTGGGGGGGGGGGGGGGGGGGGGGGGGGGGTTCAGGGGGTGGAATGGAGGGATGATCTTTTAGCCTGCAGCAACATCACAGGTCTGAGATCCACCAGGTCCACAGTGGCAAACAAAGAGGCCCTTTCATCACTGAAACAATGCAAGTCCTTCAATTAGCAAGGACCAAACTGAATAGAGTGCCAACCTCATTGTGTAAGGCCAGGACTTAAGCAGAAAAGCCTTGAGACTTCCTGTTTTCTTGATGCAAAAAAACTCAAGTAATAGCATGTTAATCCACAGGTCCTAGTGAAACCAGAGTCTTACAGACCGCGCTGTAAGGAAGATATAAGCTGTACAAAAGTCAGCCCTGCAAGAGCTGTCTTAATACAGGGAAACCGATGATGTAGGTGGATCACACACAGCAGGTTAACTGCACATTTGAGACCACAAAATCCACTGGCTTTGGCAGGCTTGCGTTACCTAAAAATTCATTCACTTTCAAATGAGACAGCAATAGCCCAGTTTAAAAGTGATCTGTACTAAGGCACTTCACTGTATGTGTGTAACAGAAATAAATGCATTTCCAAGTTAGTGTAACAGTAAAAGCATTACAAAAGCATCAACAAATGCTGCAGATAAATAAGAGACATTTCCTGACAAAGATAAATAGTGGCACATAGCACACGACAGACAAGCAGAAGCATTTTTCATCCCAGTGTGAACCCGAGGGTGCTCTAAAATATTGAGGGCAGACAGAGTGTAACCTGGCTGTGTCTGTGTGGGGTTTTGTTTTCTTTCTTTCTTTCTCTTTTTTTATCTAGCCCCTTAACACAAAGAAAAAGGTGAGCCTTGGAGTTTCTCCCAGGTGGCAGAAAATTCCAGCTCGGCCTGGAGAGCAATGCCAAGACGGTGTAATACTATCATGGGCTTTAAAGATGAAAGTGCACGGCTGGCACTCCGGCCTGGCAATGACTCTGAATTCGGAGCCACTGGCAAAGTAAAATCACCATGGAAATACCTCTAGGCAATTTTTCCAAACCCTCATAATTAATAGCCAATAACACTGGGCAAAGTTTTAATGGCCAATGCTGGACACAATGGGACTATGCTTGGTACACATTCCTGAGTGTGTGTATTTGTTTTGAGTAGCTAGGACAAGGTGTCAACATTTTGTTAGTTACAGGAGGAGGTGACGTTAAAGTGGCAATAAAACACAAGCCCTTTGGTCATTCGCTCCAACACAAAGCAGGGAATGGGGAATTCCAGCCATCTCATAAGGAGGCATGCCACTGTGGATCCTGATGATAATGCTGGCATTGCCGTACCAGTGAACAGACCTACAAATCTTTCACTGCACTCTAAAATGTTTTAACAACCCCCCGACAGTTGGTCGAAGTCCCTTCCTTCTCTTTAGCCTGTCTTGGTCCCTGGCACTGTGCCATCTGGCTTGTATTGGCGAGATGAATAGATGGCTTCACTCATTGTCCCCTTCCCAATTCACGAACAAGACATTAGCAGCCTTCGAGCAGGCATTCACCCGGACTCTTTAGCGTTAAGTGGCGAGACTAGCCCCCACAATAAAGGCCCACTGTCTTAAAGCTGAGCCTCCTTCAGGGGCCATTATAGCCCGGTCCTGACAATTGACACACTGTTTTTGTGTGAGAGAAATGCATCCGCCACACCTTTATGTGGAAAACATTTATAAGGACTTTTTAATCCGCCTAAACGCTGTCTGTCTGCAGAGCCTCCCCTCCCTCCCTTTCTGCAGGCCCATCCGCCCCCATGCAGACGTTTTACTGTATCCCATCTGAGGAGCAAGAGAGGAGGCGATGGCAGAGAGGAAACGGACACCCCAAGCACGTCGTGCAGCGGTGTGCTCTCTCTGGCCGCGGAGCCACTGAGCCTGTATACGCTCGAGCTGCACCTTTCAGGGTGCTGCTGAGAGGTTTTCCAATCCATGCATTTCCTGCTGCTAGCTCGAGATACACAAAAAGGTATTGCGATGGCAAACAGAGGTCGCACCTGGTTGCAAAGAACAGGAGGAGCCTGTTGGCCTCAGAGGTAGCTCAAAGCCACCGCCACATTATTCCACTGACAGAGAAAAATCCATGAATGATACCCTCTCCCCTATCGACCACAGCCCCCAATTCTCTGAATCCTCAAGAGGCCTAGCATATGCTAAAGGACTCGGAAAATCCCTTTTTTGTCCTTGAGCCCTCTGCACTTGATGTTAATCTCCCTGACCCGAGGGAAAATGTCCTTCACACCCCCATGGTGTGAGATTTGTGAGGGAGTGAAACAAGAGAGCTGTCTGAGGGGACTCTGTGCTCTCTCTGAGGCAGTCAACCAGCAAGAACTCACTGATCTCTAAGAGAAGGGAAAAAAATCACTAATAACAAGGCCCATTACGAAGAAAATACATCTGCAAATGAGCACAGGCCCTAGGGAAGCGACGTGATGGTGTTCAAACCTGTAGAAGCAAACCTGTAACCTACACTGAACATTCCAGTCTCGTGCGTTCAAAGAAATATCTGCACACATCTGAAGAAATGGGTTTGCAAATTGGACATATCAGATATTGCGGCGTAGATCAGCTTACCGGCCTTTGCCCTCTTACTCTAACATGTATTACAGTGGTGGTCATTCAAATACCATTTTCATTCACAGAGATAAAGAAAATGGTGTCTGTTTCCCGAGGGGCCGTGTCTGGTTTCATCCGACCCTGTGCTTGGGAGCCTGTTACCTGGGACGTGTAAACACTCCTGGAGCTAGAGGGAGGGGAAGAAGTGCTAGGTAAAGGGATCATGTTTCTTCCACAGAGGCCAAGCACCACTTGCGCCTGACAAAATCTGCACCTGGTGGCCATGGAAACTGTCATTCAGCCACATTTCAGGGGAGCTGAAGAGTTTGTCCTTCACGTTGTCAGTTCACAGAGCGACCAGGATCATAAAACCCTCTTGTTTCAAAAACCCGCCAATTTATTACCCTGAGGTCCAGGGCAAACATTTGCTCTGCATTGCTTACCAAATTCCATGAACTCTGAAAACGACTTGAACCTGACCTCAGAGGGATTTTCCAGTGGTTTTGTTTAGGCTCTCTATGGGCTGTCACTGAATAAAATGACTCTGTGAAAATAGTTGTCCATATCCACTTCAGCACTGATCATTTTCCATTTACCAGGTTGGTCTCCACCTATGATATACAGTACAGTGAAATGCTCTATCTATGATATACACTACAGTGAAATGCTCTATCTACCTGTAGCATTACATTAAGTGTGTCAGGTTTCAACACAGCAATGTTTATGAACATATAAAAAAACATTCTAATAAATAATTTATCAGCACCACAGAACTGAAACGACTGACATCCAACATACCTGACAAACAACATAAAGAATATCATTAGGTGTTTGAAAAGAATATAAGAGAAAAACAAACTATTACCACCAATTATCTGTTTTAAGAGCATACGCCGAGAGACTAATTAATTTAATATATAATTTAGAGGTGATAAATCTCACTAATTGGTGTTATATAATATCAGTCTTCGACCACATCTCTAAATCAGGGAGCATGTCACATACTGTTTTACGCAAAACATGAAAAGCACAGCTACAAACCACATGGGTGTTTTCTATACAATAATCCAGTGGCGTGCCTGGCTCTTGACAAAAACACACCTAAAAAACATGCTCTATCAGCCTCCATGGTTCTACAAACAATACACAATGTTTTCACTTTGTAACTGGCAAGGACTCTCGAGAGACTAACACACCTTGTTTGTATACATTTCATGAAAGCTAGCCTTTTGGAGTGTAAACAAGCTGGCTTCTAAAAATGACTCTCAAGAATGAGAAGAAGCTCTTGACATCTTGTCAGCTGAGAGCCTTTTTCTGAGGTGGAAAAGGACCTCCCAAGCTGCCTGAAAACCTCAGAGAGCAACCAGAGAGAAGCGTGGCATCCTGACAAGACTGGGTTTGTCGGATCAAACCGGATGGAAATGTTAATGAAGAGTGGCTTCTGCAGTATGCTGATGTCTGCATGCAAACTTCCTCACCTTGAAACTAAATGACTCTGTTATAAAGTGCAGTGCATGTCAGAGCAGTAGTCTGGAAAGTAAATGTAGCTCTGAAAAAATGAAGTAATGGACAGCAGCCAGACAGGTGTTGTACAACAAAGCCTGCTGCTTTTTTAACCCTCCTTAACTCCTACATGCCCCCTCCCCGCCCCCACTATCACAACCGCCCATGCCAACCCATGTTTGTGACAGCTACAAAAACAAAGGCAATGGCAGTGGCACTGAAGCATGCACAATTCACCATTTTTAACAAGACCTCACAGAACTGCACTACACCACACCTCCCAACACAGCGCGTAAAATGTCTCCTCGGGCTGCGGCGGTTTTCCAGACATTTGTTTTCCCGCAGGAAGGTGCACTTCGAAGACATGCTGGGTGTGGGCAGAGTGCAAAACTAAACCTGTCATTTGCTAAATAACGCTAGCAGAGAAACAGTTGTAGGGATTACAGGAGAAAAAGGGACTAAGTGAGGGTTTCAAACAGGGCAGGAAGGGACTTCTGGGGTGGTGGGGAGAGAGAGAGAGATAGAGAGAGAAAGAGGGAGAGAGGACGCTTAGTCGGCCATTAGCAGTGGAGTGGGGTAGAGTGCACACTGTGCCGGCCACCACAAATCCCCCTTTCATAAGGCCAGTTAGGTAATTATGGTTTTGCTCTGGGGTTTTGGCATCATCCCATTGGTGTTTTTTTGTTAGAGCCTTTGTGGGTGTCCCTGAAAGTGTGTGTGTGTGTGTGTTTGTAGCCTCTTTCATATACGAATCCCATTAATACATCAGGTAAAAACACAGGATAGATAATAAACATTGATTCCCAATCAGTTTTCCATAATGGTAAGTTTTCCATAAAGTCTTGTATTCCCACCTGACTGCATTTAATGGGGTGCTACAGAGCACAAACCTCTGTGAGACGTGTAAAACATGTAAGTTAACCTAGCGATGAAGTAAGCTATCTCTAGCTTAGGGAACCATCTTCTGGCAGTTGCTAGACTGTATTAATATGAACTAATTAGCTGCTAAGATAAACGTATGTAATTCGGGCCCAAGCAGAGAAGCACCTGAGGTTTTCTGCCTAATTTTATCAGTTAAATTGGGGAGACTGTAATGTCAGCTAGATAACTATCATATGCAAATGGAATTCTGCCATTTAAACTGTTAGGTTATTTAAAAGTTTCCTTAGCTAACTAGTTAGCTAGCTTATCAACTAAGCAACCATAGCAACCAGGAAACACTGTTTGCTGCATAGCCTGAAGCAAAGATAAGTCCTCCCTCCCCTCCCCTCCCCTCCCCATTCTTCAACACGTTTATCAAAAGGTTCCAGTTCCCACTAGAACCGTGATAGAAGATTACCATTAATGTTACTAGGACGCCAGAGGATAGATCAACGCTTTAACGTTAGCTCCCATTCCCACACGACACTAACAGTGAACAAGCGATAAATAAATGGCTTTCTGTGTGAGTGGGAATGAGATATCTCTGTGTGTGTGCGTGTGTGTGTGTGTTTGTTGTGTGCATGTGTGTGTGTGACTAAGAGAGTGAATGAAAGAATGGATGAATGACAATAGAGAGATAAACATACAAATAATGTCTGTCATCACAACTCATTGAGCCTGTCATTGTACCACTGACATGAAAAGAACGGTCATAAAATAAGTAAGTTTAACAATTGATGAAGGTCAGATGAACTACCGGACAAAAGGATGACACACATTTGACACTGTCAGTGAACTCACTTATGCCCTCTAGCCCCATGCATTTTATAGACAGCTTTAGGACTTCAGTATTTCAACTAAGTAGATGATGAAATCAAACCATCAAACAGAGGGAGTTCAGAGTGAAATTGCCTGAGCTGCTTTTCAGGCCCTCAGATGCCTTTAGCAGATATTTATGACGCTGGGTGTGTGCCGCAGTCTCGAGTAGTTGGTTACGCTTAACACGCCTGTGATCTCTCTGAGGGTGGTATACCATGAACATGTTCAGGGTTGTAAATTAACAGGTTGTAAAGAGTATCAGGTGTGTAGCCCACCTCTCCCTGCCAGAATCTTAGTTGTCAACCCTTCATTTCCGAAGGCATAACATTCCCTAAACCGCTGTATGGCACATCTGAAAATCGCAATATTGCACTGTAATCAACTACGCTGAGACAACAGGCATAGTGCTTCCTTTTCTCCTAAATAGCCTCTCTGTTGGAAGCAGGTGGAAAAAAATTACAACAAAGCATCAAGACAAACAGATGTTCTCATCGCTGTCACCCTGTGTTTGCCCCGGTAGCTTCTCCTTTACAGTGATACTGTGAGCAGCTCTTATAGCGCGCAGCTCTTTGATCTGGCTCGCTGTTAAACACATATCTTGCGGCCAGCTCCCATTCATACATGCAGTTCCCCGTCATGTGATGTATGTAATTTTAGAGAGTGGACTCGAGTTTCACACCTCTTCCACATCCTGGGCCTCTCTCCTCTAAAATGAAAGCGGTCTTAAATCGGCCGACAGTTATCGTTGGAGCAAAGCCTACAGCACTTCCTCTCGACCCATCGCAACCAGAACCTGGGAGCGCCATAGCGTTTGATCTCAGTCCAAGTCTTCTCCTGACTGACACACAAATGGGTCGCAGGACTTATGTGATGAGTGCGCGGCCGATTGTAGAGATATTCAAGGGGGGTCACAAAGCCACTAGGTCGTTCGGGCCATTTCTGGGTGAAACATTTTCATACACTCCGTCATGCCGGGTCGGAATGAATTAAGGGCTTAAGCCTCTTGATGAAAAGGAACCTAATACATGCTAACCCAAAGCAGGAGAGCAACATTGTGGTTGCGTTACTATGTTGCAAAGGAAATCCGCACGGTGAGGATATTGATACTTCAAACCCGCTCCCTTGACATGATTTGGGCTAGAGCGGCTGGTGTGGGCTGGTGCCACATGGCTATTCAGATGTTTCGAGACAGCAACTATGTGAACAGGAAAGACCCCAGATGGGCCAGATTAAAGCATCAAAGCAGGATATGACAACCACAGCTCTCCTGTAAAAACACAGCCTGGCCCAGCACAGAACTTACTTTTTTCTATTCAGTCTCCACTCAGAGTTGGCTGGAGTTCTGGTCCAATACATCCATGTGGGTGCACCAATTGGAATCGGATATTTATTTTAAAATAAACACTCATGTAAAACAAGCATTTAATTCATCTCCGGAGAAGTGGATGTGGGCACATGGGTGTTTTAATGTTGAAACTCAAAGAAATGAGTTAACAGGTCTGAGTCACTGGTATATGCGATGGTAAGATAAGAAAAGTAAAGTCTTGTGTTCTGGCTTGAATTTGCAGGCAGGGTGAAGGAGGAGGCAGAGAAATGGGCACCCCTTGCAGTTTCCTTGACGACGATGTAAATCCTGAGTAACGGAATATCTGAGCACCAGAGCCAACAATGACAATTACACAATGTCCCCTCATTGACCGCAAGTCTAAACACCATTACAAAGCCACCTCACAGAGAGGATCTAAACAAACACTCTGTCCAAAAAACACAGGTGGATGTACACACACACACACACACACACACACACACACACACACACACACACACACACACACACACACACACACACACACACACACACACACACACATACACACACACATACACACACACAAATAAATACCATACTTTCACTGTGTGTGGTTCATTCAAGATGCACTTGCACATGTGAAATGGGATAAGCACATTTGCCTTGAGGATGACATTCAGAGTCTGCAACAAGCGTGGCAGTTCGAAAAGATGCTGGGCAGCAGGTCTCAGCTAAACACACTTGATGTCCCTGTATCAGCATTCCTCAGCTACTAGAACGGGGGCCCCATTTAAGTCTGCCCGGGCTTTGGGTAAGAAAAAAACGTCAGCCATCAGTGAATCTGTTTATTGACTGGAAAATCTGTGGATTACCATCATCACTAGGAGTGCTGAGGCAGAACAGAGCCTACGCATGACCTGCTCTGTGCTTTCATACATACGGCCACTATCACTGACCTAAAAGATCTCAGAGCAGGGTCAAAGGTTATGCCCAGCCAGGAAACATATATTCCTCTGACTTCTAATTAAAAGCAACAATAGATTACATGCCACTTTTTTTTATCTGCTTTTTTTAAATATGTCTTTCATCTCTGTAGCTGTGCATAAACAAGTTCAGACCGCCTGCATAACTTAAGCAACTGTATTCCTCTTCAAAGCATCAAGTATCAAGTCCCATCAAGTTAAATCCCCACCCTCAAACTTCTTCAGTCGATTATGCTAACAAATGCTGAACAATAAGCCTCACTCTTCTCACTCAATGCAGCATACCAGCTCTAAACGGGCTAATTTAAAGAGTAACATGACAGTACAAATGATGAACAACTCATGAATATGCCTGTTGTAACAGATGGTTGAATAATGTGCAATATATGACATTATCATTATGCAGTGTTTTGGGTCAAATTAAGGTTGAGCTAGGGATAACTGAACAGCTGAAAAAGTTTCCCCTTAAGTTTTTCAGGAGTCAGAACAATCCCTCTTTCAGTCAGGTATATAATTTCAAGTGCCAGAAGTGGAGAGAGTAAATGGTCATTCCCTCTCTCTCACAGGGTGCCTCAGGATTGTGTTGATTATCTACTACACTGAGTGGAATAAACATGATTTATGGTGTGTTTCTGTGGCTTCAAAGAAGAAAACATCTAATATCCAGAGGCCGCTCACCAGAAAATGTCAGAGTTCAGAGGTTCCTAAAGGTTCTCCAAATCACTTGCTGACCGACTCCATCAGGTCATCATTATTATAAATATAAAATTGATTAGTATCACACTGTAGTCTGCTAAGAAAATCTATTGGCATTCCAACGTCATGAACCCTAAGCCTCCAGTCCTTAGTTTTAGAAAATGTCCCCAGAACTTGGCAAAGGGTAATCCCGAGAGAATTTGGCCAACAAAGGGCGAGGTGACCTCTATAGCTTTTGAGTGGAGGCTTGCAAACATGTCCTCTCTTTTTGTTTGGTGAGCTTTGTTAGTTTCAGTACACAAGACTCAGTGGGGCCTTCCTGGCTCCTGGTGCTTTGGCATCCCCACATGACAGGTGGAAGCCCTTGTTTGCACTGATTTTTAATGCAGCATTTTATTTAGTGATTAAATGTGTCGGTAGGGTGTCCCCTTACAGCTGTTGCCCTCCTCTCTGTGCTCCAGGCTTCAGGCTTGGCTACGTGAAGAGGGGGGGTGGGGGGGGCTGATTGCATGACAAAAGGGAATCCTCCCTTAAGGCAAGTGAAGAGAATGGCTCTTTACACCCCAGTGACTTCAACTCCGTATCAGCTCCACATGCTACCAAAACACTGAAACTGCAGATTTGTCCTTTAATGTTATCATTACTAAGGCATTGCATATTAATTATGCAAAGAGTAATCACAATAACGTGAATTTCAACTTGAATTTCAACCGAGACGGTACATGAAAGTCCGCTGATCTCGATATGAAGTTGATGTTTGATTACGTGAGGGCAACGGGTGCATGCATGACCACATCAACAGGTGAAAGTGCCCAAACTCACACAGCTCCGAGTCACATCTAACACGCCTGCAACACGCTAAAAAAACATTGGCCTTTTCATGTCAAACCACACCCAGGACACTTGACACTTCCTCTTTCATGCCTGTAACTGGGAGTATCTCTTACAGTGTCATTGTGGATCAAGTCTTCACTGCATCTGTGCTCATTGACCAGGGTCCCTATAGATTAAGTTGTCCCCGAAGCACCAAATCTGATAGCCTTAAATTGAGCCAGGTGAAGAAAAGTGTAGTGTTCTTCTGACAGGGACAGATCAATACATTCCGAGACCTCACTATAATCTAGATCAGTTATGTCATTGACAGGTGGATGATGATAACCACAGTGAGCAACATCAATCAAATATTTATGGAAGCGTTCTCAGTTTCTCTTCTATGTGACATCTGTACAACCAACAGGCAGTCGTTTGGCTAAATTAAGTGCAGGGCTGTAGTGAGGTTTATGGGTAAATAATCTACATCAGAAGAGATGTGCGCTCCTCTGAAGTTCACTTCCTGCGATACCGTGTAAAAAGACTCACACTTCCAGACTCGCCCTAAAAAGAGGGACAGACGTTGAACAAACATGGGAAGAATGTGGGTTTAAAAGGTAGACTTTAGACTTGAAAGTGACCTAATTGGAAATAATCCAGCTACAAGAATATGCAGCATGATGGAACATGGAAATTAGCGCCATAAAGGCTAAATACCATTTTTTTGATAAGCAGTTATTTACTTTGGTGCAACCAGAGTGGTTGATCAGTTATTAAGAGTTGATAGTGTTGTGGCATACTGTTGGAGGGGAGGAATTGGACTAACCCTCTTGAATCACAGCAGTGCCACATTCATTGGGTTTAATGATTTCTGAAAAGCTCTTTATTGTCTGGCTGTGAAGGGCTTATCTGAAGGGCAATAGACACATTCTTTAGACACAGTTTCTGTGTTTCAAAAAATCTTGCCCTGAAGTGTTTTTTATTACTTACAGTTTATATATCTGTCAAAAGCTCACATTTATGGATGTTTCCCCTACTCAATATCTAAACCCTCATTTCAACATTTAATGGGCAAATTCATTCTAGATTGTTCTAATTTACAAAGGAGGTCTTTTCAGCAGGAACTGACAACTGCCAGCAAGCCACTAAAACTAAACTGGATAGACCAAAGCCCTGTCTCCACAAAAATATAACTTACAGCAAAGGCATCAGCGTATTTGTTCAAGCCCTCCTTTCACATTGTAGTGTTAAGATGATAGATCATTTGCAATGAAGTATATCCTATTACCACAAGGTTTAGGGGAAACTATTAGAGTGCAGATAGCACCAGGGCACAAGCGCCAATGATCACTTCCCACAAGATCCTCTCAGATAATCTTCATCGGTGGACAGTGATGATGGGAAAGAGAAGAAAAGGCTAATTATGTCCCATTAACCACGTAATACTTGTATTTACCATCTGGGAATATCCTGCAGGTGATTGTGTCTGAGGGGCCACGTAAAATATAACAGATATAACTCGTTAATAAAACCTCTGCCTTGACGTTTTGCTTTCTAATGACCTCAAGGCAAGAGGGCATGCATGAACACAAATCTACTGTCATTCCGCTCCGAAACCCACATCCGCTCGCTTCTGCTATACCTCGTCCATCACCTGCTGCAGGCTACCTCAATTAGTCTTTTCATTTAAAAGGGTACGCTTGCAAAACTCAGTACGCGTCTGATCAAACAGTGTAGATGTGTCTGAAGCAGTAATGAAACAGTTTAAACTCTCCATCAAAAGGCATATGTCGTAGCCTATATACTATGCAACTCATGTTTAACTTTCAACGTGTGTATGTTGATACTATCAATCTGAGCCCACACCGAGTCTACGTGATAATGATATCAACAGATGCGAGAGTGCATCTGGTGCAATTGTGTACTTCACTACAATAGGCTACCGCAGTGAGAAACTTTGCTATCAGGATTACAATTGTAAAATGTCTAGGTCCTTTTCCTCTGAACTAACCGACGTTACCATGGACAGCAATGTTCTGCTAAAACATAACAATCACGTTAACTCTTCCATTTTTAAGACCTCAGCACAATACGATGGAAAAAAGAGGGAAACAGGTGAAGAATCCCCTCTCCCAATAAAGTACCCCTCTTCACTGCAGGTTAGGTCTTACCTTTCCATTGCGATGCTGTCGGCGGCAACGCTATCAAGAGGCAGATAACTATTGGTCCCAACCACGAATAACACCTGCAGACAAAAAAGGTACGTTACATGTTAGAACTATTTCGCGTGTAACGTAACTTCTGCAAAAAATGGTTACACTAACAAATACCTTTTACTCATCTCAGAAACAACTGTGACGCGGTGAAAAAGACTACATGGGCTTTGGTGGAAATGAAGATGAAAGTTTGCACCCTTCCCCGAGTTGTACTGAGTCCCGAGACCGGTTACTTTGAACAGCTGATGTGAATGGGCTCTCAAACTCTTAGCGGATGAGAGGGGAGAAAAGGGGTGCACGAGGTCTGCCGAATATGCCGCTGGGTCCTAAAGCGTCCTCCCACACCTGATGAACTGACGTGGGTTTTCTTTTTTTTGTAGCGACTAAATTTAGAAATAAAGAATCAATACATTGATAGATTTGATAACATTCTGCAATAAAGTAAAATAATAATCTTTAGCCTAAGTGTTTTAACAAGCGGATTACTTTAATAGATATAGAGGCTTTTTACTGAGGAAGTGTTGCAATGTTGTGATCTACACTAGGGTACCTGTCTCAGTGACTTTATTTTCAATTTGAAGACCAGCAACATATCCTCATTGATTACATGAAACCAGTTTAAACGAAACAGCTGGTGGTTGTTTCAAGTTTCTAGGGACATAATAATAATAATAATAATAATAATAATAATAATAAGGATGATGATGATGATGATGATGAAATGATGGCAGTGAGAGTGTGTAACTCAATGTTCATTATGGATGCTGATAAAATATGGCAGGACCAACTAACAATTTCATCAGATGGTATTATTTGTTAATTTATTTATTCATTTATTCATTTATAAGCGACCACTCAGGAGGTAAATGGGATGTCTACACTGAGCAGAGACCACAGTTTACAGAAAACGTCATTACTTCATTCGTTCTTTTCAACTGCAATCTGTGAAGAAGTTTTGCAACTTCAGAACTATGCATTTTTGTGGTTAGACAACAATTCTGTATTTAAACCACTTTGCCACAGTGTCAATGCACAGAGGTGATACAGCTAACCTCCTGCCACTTGCAGGTACGGTAGACATTTCTGCACATACCCTCTGTGACCACGCAAAGCAAAGTAAAACATTCTCCACACCTGGTGAAATGTAAGAGCAAATGATGGCCTATAAAAAAATATATATCTGATTCTGATAACCATTGCATTTATCTTACCACTGAAGTGGATCAGAGAGCAAGTGTTTGCTGTATGGGCCTCGCCCTGAGCCAAGGAGCATGCACTGAGAAGCACACTCAGCCTTGACTCTGAAACTGAGGAGGGGGTGTCTCTCAGGAAGAGCTTCAGACAGCGGGTGTAGGGACCTCTTCAAAGTACCTCTGCTGTACAACAGGGCTGGAGACTATTCCAGATGCAGTCACAGCCAGCCCCGTCACCCACCCAGTCATTTCCAGCATTCCTTTTAGGTGTAACCTCTCACTGATCACACAACAGGGGTGTGGGGTGGTGGTGGTGGAAGTCGAGAGAGGGAGAGAGAGGAGTGGAGAGAGAGAGAGAGGGAGAGACAAAGCAAGAGAAAAGAGGAGAAGAGAGGTGGAGATGGAGAGAGAGAGAGAGGTGGAGGGAGAGAAATAAAGAAAGAAAGAGAGAAGAAGAGACAGTGAGTGAGAGAGGGAGAAAGAGAGAGAGAGATGGGGAGATAGTGTGATAGAGGGAGGGAGAGAGAGACTGCAGGCCTGTCTCACCTCACTTGGCTCAGGTGTTGGTCCACAGCCCAGGCAGTCCTTAATGTGTGCATCCCCAGGCTGCTGTTGCAACACGTCCCCGGCCTGGGCTCGGCTCACTCCCCATGCATTCCAATGTCAGCAGAATGGATATGCATGGGACCAGAGAAAGAGCACCTTGAAACAAGACACAAGCACTGGAAACCAGCTCCCATTAGTCTATCATGACTGAGTTCAGCCCAATCCACAGATTTGGGCATCAGTGCTTGGTCATTTCAGCTACAGTATCTGTTTTCTGTTATGAGAGGTTTGGGAGGATTACAGTTGAAATGCATCAAGTATGAGAGAAATGCAATATGACATTTTCTCAGGCCTCCTAAACGAAGGAAAAGAAAATATTACTTGATACAGTTCACACCTCTTTAAACACAACTCTGACAGTTTGGCAATCTCATGTTTCCTATGGGATGTGTACGTAGATCTCTGTCAAATTTCCTTGCCATTATTTTGAGATTTTTAAGCTTTTTTTTGTGATAAAGAACTTCACATTTACAGCCAAGAAATGAATGCATGGAATTTCTTAGGAGTCTTCAGCAGAGGACCATGTCTGGACAAGGTTATTCAGGTGGCGGTTCTGTGAGGTGGCTTGAAGGTAAAAGCGCCATGGGGTTTTGGCATAACTAGCGTCATCGCTCCTGGGGAAGCACAGTCATGCTTGTGAATATCTCAGTCTGGATTTACTGCAGGTGTATCTCAGTCTGTGCAGCTATTACCCTGTCCTGTCAGAGATAATGAATGAGCTCTGAAAATGTCTGTTAACATTCTCGTGACCCCAGAGATGAAGTTTCCTCACAGTGCTTTTCTGACTGAATGATCGGTATTTGTATTGAACAAATAAATATCCGACTCTTTGTGAGTCTTTGATATGATTCACAGTTCTCTTGTGTATCAGTCTGCTCAACAGAGCTGAATTTCAGTAAGTTTTGATATTACCAGATTCAAACAATTATAGACTTGCTGTGTTGACCTTCTTTTGAGTTTACAGTTATCTGTATTATTTCTCATAAATATACAAGGTGATTGTAACACAATAAATAATGAACAAGTAAGGAAACATGTTGCTTAATGTATGTACTTGCAAGCGTGGTGATACTTGTACAATGTCTGTATGATATACATCTAATAACTTGGTAATGTACCATTTTGAAGTAGAACACAGTGGGTATGGAAGGGCATTTTCAGGGGGCTGCTAAAGATATTACTTGACATAATTCAGTATCAAGAAGCCTCCCCAATTCCCCAAGGAAACATGACCGTTTAACATCTGAGAACGGGAGGGGGGGGGGCTCAAGCCAAACATCCCGGGAAATGGATAACAGTTACATTTTATTTTGCCACACTGCTTGGATCTCATCCTTTCTGGCGAAACATTTATGTGTCAGATTAGATTCCATGTCAGTCATCTAGCAAAGCCAATGGCATGCAGTAGTGAGTGCACTGACGTGTGTGTGGAGCACTAACACGAGTATGGCATACATCTCCCTGAGTCAGCATGTGACTGAATCAAGTATTGATGTATCACACACATTTAACGGTGTTTAAAATACATTGATATGATGGCAAAGTCTGGTGTTGTAACGCAGAAATATTGCCCCCAATGGTGACAAGCGTGTTAAACCACGTTTTGCCCAGGGAAATATACTACTGGTGCAGCCTCCACCATTACCAGTTTATTAGATCATCAGCTGACAGCAAAGAAGACTACAAAAGAATGCAAGGCAATATTTCTCACCATAATAGAAGCGGTGCTGTGGGGCAGTGGGGAATTTGACATTTTTATAGGCATATTTAGATTAATTTACACACTGGCTTCTGCCGGAGTAGGTGGAAATGAGAATGCTGGCCTGGCTATCTAAGGACATACAGCAAGGCAAGCCAGGGTGAAAAGTGATACCAGATGCCCAAGTAAGTGGAAATAATGAAGGCTAGATTAATTCAATCTTGAAATAAAATCTACACCATTGAATAAACAAGCTCTTGTTGAGCTCTGCAGCCTTTTTTTTCAGCCTATGAAAACGGTCTCAACATTATGACAGCATGAATAAAGACATCGTCTCAGTAAGACATGGTGGAGAGAGTACAGCATCCCAGGTGCAGGATGCTCTCTGTCTGGAAGGCGATTTTCTGCTTATGGCTTTGCACTGCCAAGAGAAACGGGCATGCATTTAATGTCTAGGGAACAAAACAACGGTTTTACACAATGCACCTAACTCCTGATTCAAAATTCACAGAAAAGCTCCCTCTACACCAGATGCCACATGAAGGTACCATAGGCAATGAGGAGAGGCTTTTGGTTAAAAAAAATGGATGTCTGCGCCAATTTATTCAGATAGATAATAGTGTTCCCAAAAACCTTCAGGGATCAGCGTATGTGTTTCAGGCGTGGAAAACGTATGATGTTCCAAATGAAGTAATTTCTCTTTTTTGACAACTGTGATCTTATTGCCTGTTGCATGTTTTTCTGACTGTAAATCCTGACCTGAATGTGAAAATATGCAACAGGTTTGAACAACCTCACATCTACTATACACATTAGAGGCTTATGACAACATGCCTTGAGAGCAGTGTGTTTACTGCCAGGCCTTTTTCAAAAGGGCTTCTCTTTTTAAAGAGAGGCACAGTCTCAACAGAGATGGAAGCCATATCTGTGTTTTAACATGCAATACTTGGCAGATAACTGTAGTGACAAATGAGATATGACTTTGGCAAACTTGTCAAGAGCCTTAATCCTGCAGACACAATGGTTGTTTACTTTCATCCAATTAGATCTAAATATTTGTGTTATTAAATGGACTATGATAGGAAAGTTGCACACAGATAAATGTGAACATAACATTCCATCGGTATATTTAGTTTTGAAAGCACAGACAGTATCATTACAGATACTTGTATTATATACTTGTTCAGTATGATATGCTCCAACAACAAATTATACTGGTCCTGTATATGTTTCACTGAAACTCGACAGTCTCTATTAAACTGCCAAAATAACTCAATTTCATTATTCATGATCTTGTGAAGCAAACTTTCACACACTTAGTTGTGAGACCTGCATTACTTTATCTCCCATTCAAGTTGAGTAGTTGAGATGTGATAAAATCCTGCAAAACAGCCTCTTTTAGAAACCTTTGAACACAGACACATTTGTCCCCACTATCTCTTGGTGGTACTTCAATGATAAGATTCCTATTAATGATGGAGATGATTCAGATTTCAATTATTCAGTCCTCTCTTTTGAATGACAATAACAATCAAATCCATTCATGTGAGCACTGAACAACCATTGTAGGGGACCTGCCAACATATGAATACTTGGTTTGTGACCATAAAACTGTGTACTGGGCAGAATCTACTGTCATACACTGTCCCCATGCATAGAACAATGCAATCTCCTGTGCACTGTGCTGCTGTGAGGGCATCCAAAGGCAATAAAATCAGAGTCAGAAAACTCAGAGCCAAATGTCTCTCTGTAAGTCCCTATCTTCTCATAGATGTACAAGTTTGACCTGGGTGCCTCATACAAGGACTCATTTAAATGGATGGATTTGGCACAGAAATATTGAAATAATTGGAGTGTACTTGACTCAACAGGCTCAGTTTAATCATATTATTCAAGATTATTCATTCTTGAGCAATAGTCTAAAAACAGAAAAATAAAAATAAAAACTTTTCTTTCTTCTCTTAATACCAATTGTGTCGAACACCATCGCGTGAGTGCCTTTATGATAACAAGAGCCAACAATGTGGGTACATTAAATCAAAGTCTTTTCATCATTCATCAGTGTCATCAACAACAACCTGTGTCTGTGTTTCTGAATTAATCAGGTAATTTCTGGCTACACTCACACACATTTGTGTCTGGGTAGGCCTTCAGACAGTTCCAGTACCTTCTCAGGAGAACAGGACCTAGGGGTCTGTTATAATCCCCACAGCTCCACAGGCTAGGGGGTTGGGCCTCTAACCTACTGGGCAGAAGCCAGGCCTGAGTGGGGCTAAATAGAGCCAGAAGTCAGGACCTCCCCTGTTCTACACTTTCAAATCCCTTGGATGGTTACAGTGCTCATGTTTCTGAGTTGAGTGGCTTAAGTTTAACCTGAGGCACCTGCTCTGATTTGCTTCTTTAAAAATCAAATGAGAATATTTACCCTCCAGTGCCACCCTGTGAAGCCGCGTTTCTTGAGCACGTCCTCACCGCGCCCTAATGGCGGACGCAAAGGATATTTGTTATACTTTTAACTGTCAATGGAGACTTCTACAGTGCCTATTGTACATCCCCACATAACTCTTTGAACTGGTTTACTGTGGCTGGCGTGTGTGAAGGCATAGAGGTGCACATTTTTTCGTTGACACCACGCCAAACATTTGACTGCACACTCATTCATTTACCGTTGTTCAAAATCTCCGTTTTATTGTACACATATTATTCTGTTAAATCACTGTTATTCCATTGTCTTTACATATATAATATAATAATTTGACAGCGTACCTACCATGCTTGTTCACCAAACAAGCTCTCTTCTGTGCAGAGAGCTTCATGGGTGAGAGTTTGGTAATGGGCTTAGTCTATGCTCTTCTCTATCAGCTTCAGAAGCGTGTGGTTGTATCTGTGTACTGTCTCAATTTAGTGACAAGTGTACTCAGATGTAATACTGCCTATACGTATACAGCTGTTTGTAAATATCTGTTGTTTTCATTTATATTCTCAGTCTTTTTGTTTATGTAAGGGCCGAAAAGGCCTATACTAAGATTTACCACTAGGGAATAGTGAAGTAGCCGACTACGCCAGCCCAGAAGGGCAGTAATTATAATGAACTTCAGTTTAGCACAGGTTCGTTCAAGCTTGTGGCTGGTTAAAACACTCACAATAGGCAAGAGTACAATGCATTGTAATTTAATGTCACAATAGTAAAAACAGATACAAAAATACCAACAAGGGACAGTGGGCAGTCCACTAATCCCCAATAAATAGGTACAGGCAATAAATAGTATAAATAACAGGTGTTCTGAATAGCAGCTAAAACACAATGTCTGGCAACGATTGGTAAACTGCCAATGTGACTACGAGGATCGGTCACAAAACTGGCAACCACACAAGCTACTCACGGCAAACGGCAGCGTCAATGACGCCCGAATAGCAATAGCTAGGCCGGTTCCGATGCTCAGTTACACACATACAAAGTACCTACGGAGGTCAAAGCCTGCAACAGGCGAGGAAGCACAGGAACCTTGCGTGCCTGATAGAGAAACTCTCCAGGCGGAATACAAGCCTGTAGCAGAGCTGGCTTGGGAGGCGCAATCGCCACGGAGGAAAACTCCTTTATACCAACATCAAAGATGTAGCCACTCAATTGCAACCAGGCCGCTCGTGGATTCCGGTGCTCCCTTCACAAAACGCCTCTACCCTGTGGATCTTCTTCTTCTTCTTCTTTCACTTTAATGGCAGGTTACACGTAGTGGTGCATGCTGCCACCTACAGATCACTGTAAACATTGCAGTTTTGGGCATCTCAGTAACACAAAACAAAGAAAGAAATAACAATAATAATACCAAAAGGGATATTCATATTCTCTTGTATAGCCCTGCTATTTTGAGGAACTTGACCAGTTCCCCTGGCCTTATTCCCTCCCCCAGAACCTCAGCCAGACCGAATCCCGAGCATCCAGCTCCCTGCAGTTGTTCCCTCCAATGCTCCCTGTGACCCTGGTAGGTGGGACAGACGAGCAATACATGCTCCACAGTTTCCTCTTGGCCTGGACACCACATGCAATTTCCTGTGTCTGTCCCACCTACCCTGTATTGGGTGCTATTCAGCCGGGTATGGCCAATCCTCAGCCTGGCGACCACTATTTCATCCTTCCTGCAACCTCTAACTCTGGCTTCTCTCCCAACCTCTCTGTGTATTGCATACATATGCCTGCCTTTAGGACTTGTATTCCACTGGATCTGCCACTGCTTTGTCAGAGCCCTCCTTATAAAAACTTTTACCTCCCCCCTCCCAAGCTTAGTGTTGACCTGTGGCTCTGGATTTTCTAGCGCCTTCTTGGCTAGGCCATCCGCCTTCTCATTGCCCCATATCCCCACATGGGCTGGGATCCACAGGAAAGTCACAGAGGCCCCTCTCTGCTCCAGCCTATATAGGCATAGGTACACTTCATTCAGTAAATCCATTCTACAGGATCTAAATGACTGTATACTGCCCAACACTGCTGCAGAGTCAGAGCAAATAAGCCCCTCCTCTTGCCCAGTCTCCTCAACCCACTCTAGTGCTTTAATGATGGCAATTAGCTCCGTGGTGTACACAGACACCTCATCTGTCAGCCTCCAGGAGGCACAGACACCCATCCCCTTCACAACCATGGCAGCTGCAGTTTTCCCAGATTCTGGGTCCTTTGATCCATCAGTATATATCTGGACAGGTCTAGCATATGTACACCCAATGTGGTGTAGTGCGTACCCAGCCACGTACTGCTTCTCCTGTTCTTCCTGGGCATACTTCAATATGCTCATGTCCACTATAGGCATGGGGAACAACCATGGTGGCACTGGTGATATGGCTACTGTCGGACTAACCATTCCCTCTTTCAACCCCGCTTCCTGTACCCATTCCCTCACCCTCCACCCAAACCCCTTGCCCTTTTTTGGCCTCGTACTCCCAGCATGGCTCTATCACTCTTTTTGCAGGATTCCCTTGATTGTGGCCTTCCAGGTTTGACCAGTATGCTAGGGACAGCTTTTTCCTTCTGATTGCTAAAGGCATTTCCCCCAGCTCAACATGTAAACTCACTATTGGGGAGGATTGAAGTGCTCCACAACAAAGCCTCAGCGCTCGTGACTGTATTCTCTCCAGCTTCATGAGTCGAGAATCAGACGCAGATCCATAGACAAAGCTACCATAATCTATTGCTGAACGCAGGAGGGCATAATATAGTGTCATTAAGGAGGATCGGCTTGCCCCCCATTCCATCCCTGTCAGACATCGCATAACATTTAATACTCTCTTGCACTTTGTCTCCAATTTGTCAATATGTGCTTTCCATGTGAGCCTTCTGTCAAACCAAAGCCCTAGATACCTGGCAACCTCAACTCGTTCAAGTGGTTCCCCATACATGTACAGTTTAACATTATCAGCAACTGTCCTTTTTGTGAAGAATTCACAGTAAGTTTTTGCCACTGAGAATCTGAATCCCCAGTCACCAGCCCATCCTACAACTGCCTCAATTGCTTGTTGGATCTTACTGACTATAAAATTAATGTTCCTTCCCCTCCTCCACAATGCCCCATCATCTGCATATAGTGAGACCTCTATGTCTGGGCTTACCCTCCTAAACACCTCATTTACCATGATGTTGAACAACACAGGGCTGATAACACTGCCCTGGGGCGTGCCATTCTGCACCTCAGTCACTGTAGACACGTCTGCCCCCACCCTCACCTGGATTGTACGCCCAAATAGGAAGCTCAGTATCCAGTTAAATAGCCTCCCTCCCACCCCAAGCTTTTTAAGCTGTATCATGAGGCCCTCCTTCCACAACATGTCATAGGCCTTCTCGATGTCAAAAAAGACAGCCACTAGAACCTCTTTCATTGCTAAGGCTTTTCTAATGTCAGTCTCAAGCCTAATCATAGCATCCAGCGTAGACCTCCCCTTCCTAAACCCACTTTGGTATCCTGCAAATAGACCCTTGCTTTCCATAAAGTATGTTAACCTGTTAACCAGTATTCTCTCCATCAGTTTGCACATGTTAGAAGTAAGAGCAATAGGCCTGTAGCTAGCTGCCTTTGAAGGGTCTTTCCCTGGCTTGGCTATTGGGATGACAAGTGAATGCTTCCACACATCTGGCACCTTTCCTTCTGACCATATTCTATTAAATACTTCCACCACCTTTTTAAGCACCTCATCAGATACATGCTTCAACATTATGTAGCACACTTCATCTTGACCTGCCGCAGTATTGGAGGTATTGATGAGGGCACATTTAAGCTCAAATAATGTGATATCCCTATCCATAATGCTGTTGCAATCTGTTTGCCTTTCACATACATTTCCCCACTCTCTCAGGGTTGCTTGTCTCCGCTCCACCAACGGTTCTTCCAGGTTATCTGTGCTATGAGCTTTGGCAAATGCAGTCTTCAATAGCTCTGCCTTATCTTTTGCTGAGCTTGCCACACTATTTCCCTCAACCAAAACAGGAATAGATCTCCCTCTAAATACCCCCATCATCTTTTTAACCATACCCCACACCTGTTCTATCTGGACATATGTTCCAAGTTGACTGCAGTATTCCCTCCAACATTTCCTTTTTGCATCTTTAATAACTTTCCTAGCCTTGGCCCTTGCTTCTGATATTCCACCACTTTCTCAGGGGTGAGCGTAATTCGCAACACCCTAAATGCTTTATTGCGTGTTTGGATTGCTTCAGTACACTCCTTGGTCCACCATGGTACTATCTTCCTCCTACCTCTCCCTTGGGATCTGGGTACTGCAGCTGCAGTTGCAGTCAAAAACACATCAGATAGGCTTCTTGCAATGTCATTGACCTCTCCTGTGATCTGTACCTGGCCCACCCTGGTTTCACAAACTTCATTAAACAATTCCCAGTCTGCCTCTTTCCAATGCCACTTCCCCGGACACCAATTCACCTCTCTGTTTACTTCTACAGCTATTTTGCAAATTAAAGGGAAGTGATCACTTCCTATAGTGGAATGCTCCAGTATATCCCACTCACTTAACCCGGCTAATGTACTGGATACACATGTGAGATCCAGAGCTGATAGTGCTCCAGTTCTAACATTCACTCTGGTGCCTCGCCCATCATTTAGGCATACAAGTGTCTCATTGTCCATGAACTCCTCTAAAACTTCACCATTCCTATTTGTGACATCACAACCCCACAGAGAGTTATGTGCGTTGAAATCCCCACACCACACCACCCTTTTACCCTCTCTCTGCACCACTCTTTCCAGATACTCCACTGTTAGGTCATTACAGGGATTGTAAAAATTAACTATTATGACACTATCCCCTCTTGTCCACCACATTTCCACCGCCACACACTCACTATCATCACCCACTATTAATTCCCTGTATGGCAGACCCTCTTTCACAAAGGTGCAACATCCACCCCCATGCCCTTCCCTCCTATCTTTCCGTACTGACGTGTAACCCGGGACTACAAACTGTAAGTGAGGGACTAACCATGTCTCTTGTATACATAAAACGTCAGGTAAAACAGGTAGATCATATACAAATTTCTTAAATTCCTGCCCATTCGCCACTAGGCTTCTAGCATTCCACTGTAATATGGTTAATGGGGTTCCTGTCATCCTTCAGGCTGTGATTCAACATTTCCCTCTGATAGCTTTTTCATCACCTCTTCCACAGGCACACTAGCCATGTCCAAATGTGTCTTTGCAGCTTGCATTATTATCCTGATGCGATCTGTACGTGTAGTTGCTTGGGCAGAGCAGTTAATAACCTTAATTATAAAAGCTAGAAAATCTGTCTTAGCCACCTGCATTGTATCCACTCGTACTGGGGAGTCGCCCCTGCCTTGTACTTCACCCTGCTTTCTGATTTACCCTCTGATTGGTTGCAGGCTCTTTTGCTTTAACCTGTTTGACAGCCTCTGCATATGACACCTGGTTAACTGCCCTATATTTTTGTACCTCCTGTTCCTCCTGCTGTTTAACACAACCCTGAAATGCTGCGCTATGTGCCCCACCACAATTGCAACATCTGGGCTGCACTCCCTCCCCACATTGTCCATAGTCGTGATCTCCTCCGCATCTACAACATCTCCTTGCCCCTCTGCAGACTGCTGCGACATGCCCCAGCCTTTGGCATTTAAAGCACCTGAGCGGTGCCGGCACATATGGCCTGACTGGGTAGCAAACATATCCAATCATCACACGTTTAGGAAGCTGCAGTTCACTGAACTGCAGCAAGATCGTTGTGCTTGGAACCTTTTTACCCTCCTTGGTAGTGTGAAATCGTGTTGCCTTCACTAGTGTCCCTCCTTCCATACAGGTTTTCATTACCTCTTCAGAAATATTCATAGGGACACCAGTAATGACTCCTTTTGTTCCATCTCTTACTCCCACCTCCACACATTCCACATCCTCCTTCCCTAGCTTACTCAAACTTAAAGCCTTCTGTTTTTGCTGGCTAGACTTGCAAAACACTATGATCCTATTGTTGCTTATATACCTTGCTGATACCACCTCTCCAACAGCTTCTTTTATCAGCTTGGTTAGACGCATTGGATTGGAAATGTCATGTTTAGATATATCCTCATTAAATTTCATCAAAACTTTAAACTCGTCCTCCTCCATTCTTCTACCTTTACTAGCTAAGCTTTCGTCGCCATTACCACCACCACCACCACCACTTCCCTTTCTCTTTTTCGCCCCTCCGCGCCCAGCACCCTGAGATTCCTCATCCATATCACTTTCACTATTCCTTATAGAGCCTGGCATATTACCGCCAAATGAAAGAAAAATAAAGCAAAAGTGCCGGCCAGCCGACGGCCGTCGGACCGACACCCTCGCTCTACCAAAACAAACAAAAAGCTTCCAAAGCAAACGAAAAACACTCACTGATACAAACTCCTGCGAAAAACTTCGTGTCCACGATAGCGTCTCTCCCCGATAGCACTTGCTGGTTCGAAAGAGACAGCCCTCTCTGCTCAGGTCCTGCCCTGTGGATAAGTTCCCGTCTGCATTAAGTACTGCGTTCAATCACGTCTGAGGTTCACGGATTGGTGGAGCTAAAACGGAGGGAGAGGACAGCAATCAGTGGACAGCAGACCGAGAGAGAAAGAAAACAAGGCAATGGGGCAGTCCTACTACACGTCACTTCAAACACCTGTGAATTACGGTAACACTACAGCTCATTGGTTACGTTTGTACACACAATCACAGCACTCTTATATTATGCCACTACAACACTGTTTACATCCACAACACTCGTGATACTGCACACTTAAGTTTACAAAGGCTACCCATTACATTTATATTTTTCACTTCTTGGGTTATGCACCTGGTGGAGGACAAATACATTTACAACTGCAGAGTCTTGTCTCCCTGCTGCCTTTTGTGCCACCCTAAAAGACCCTTGACACGGTTACTCTTTGACATTTGGTGGCAGCGGTGGGATGGCTTGCCTTAAGGTCATCGGAGGCGTGCCCGTAAAATGAATGAAAGACCTCCAGGTAGGTTGACCCCTGTGTGAGTGACCCCATAGAGGGATGAACCATTAGTGTGTGGGGCGCTCTTGGATGGGTGAAGTACGGTTGGTGGATGCGCAAGGAATTGCCTGTGTGCGTGAAGTGCAAGGGTGCTTTTCCCGAAGGGGAGGGCAGAGTGTGACGATGTGCCGTCACTACACATGAGTATGTGCTCTGACTGCCATGCCATCGAGCCTCGCTCTTTGGCGTTGCGGTCAGAGTGCAGGTTCGGCACCCTGTAGACCAGGGTTCAAGTCTGGGTGGGGTTACCACTCTCTCCCCTTCGCTACACACCCCTTAACACATGTATAGAAAGACAAATGCACAGGAAGGTGGAGAGAGAGAGAGAGAGAGGGGGGGAGAGGGAGAGAGAGACGGCTGTAAACCTGTGAGGGTTTGGGTCAGTCCCCCCTCATAGAGGGCTCTGTAAAAAGAAGAATCTGCATCATCTGGTTTGAAGCTCCACTGGCAGTCCTGTCCTGTTCACACACGCAGGCTTCACATCAAGCGTGCTCTCTGCTGTTACAGCACTTTGCCACTCAAACAGTATAGCCAGAGGCGGGACAAGTTACTGTCCAGACTGCCCAGGTAGCCATTTAAATAGCCTGACACCTTTCATTTATTTGTATTCACCTCCGGGCCCTCTTAAAACATCTCCTCCCTACGGTTTCAGTCCGTTGTTTCTAGGGGGGTATTGTCATGGTTCATTTGGTACAAATACAAAAAGGTGATGGGGGGAGAATGTAATATACAGCTTTGTTGGAGGCATGGAGATTGATTCCAACTCTGGTGCACTGAAGAATGATGATTGGTTGAATGACTGGATGGTGAAAAATCATGTTGAGTTTTGAGTGTCAATTTTTCAACACACAGCTGAATGCAAGGAGTGTTTGAAATACAATACACTCGCTTTAGTCCATGCTGAAAAATGTGCTCAGAAAGCAAGTATGTGAACAAATCCATCACCAATCTCTGAATATCCTTCAGTAAGGATCGAGAGAAGCTCTTGAAACACAGAGAGCATCAGTAGGACACACACACACACACACAAGAGAGAGAGGGAGAGAGAGCGAGACAGAGATAGAGACAGATTGTACATGTGGACCTATAGAACATAAGAATCACTCAAAGTGAGACAGAGAGAGAGAGAGATTGTACAAGCGTACCTATGGAGCGTAAGAATAAATTCTTACATTTCCCAATTCAATTTTTTTTCTTCCATAAAAACAAGATAAGATGTCATATCCATATTTTACTAGAAAATTCAGAGTGAAAAAAGATCACTCATCTGAGAGAACTTATACTACCATCTTCAATGCCACTCTGTGGATTGCAGTGGAACTGCAAGTAACTGGTATAACAGCAAATGTACTGCTACGTGCAAATTTCACTCTGATCTCTAGAGTGATTATTGCCATTTATCACTTAGATTAGTTTCTGAGTTAAACAAAATCATTAATCATTGTGTTATAAACATGGTCTCCAGGGCACAGATATCTGGAATGTTCAAGACAATGCAGTTCAATGAGCCATGTACACCCTTGCGAAACTCACTCCATCAACTTGATCAATGACGTTACATGGCTCAAGTTTAGGAGTGCGCCTTGTGGTTTTGGCATCTCCCACCATCTATTAGTCTCAGATTCCCTTGCCGCTTCCCAGCACTCCAACTTCATCGTCACAAAATCTATATAAAATAGACCGTAAGTATAAGAATGTTACAGACACAAGCTCATATTTGGTTATCTACAGCTCTTTTCCAAACGGTGCACTTGATGCACTTTATTGTTCTCAACAATGAGTAGCAGTTTGTATCATTGCAGCATTTCATTTGCAGTAGTGGCGATATCAGATGACAAGCCTGACACAGACGAAGACCTGAGAGTGTGCAGATATGACCAGACTTGTCCATGTCTCAGTGACTCCATGAGGAAACACTGACGGTGAGAGAGCTAAAACAAACAGCAAAAGAAAAGTATAGATCCGTACTTATGGAAACTCAGGGTCATGCCAGGTTTATATCATGTTGACTAAACAAGGCATGACAGGCTCTGTCCATCACTGCAGAGGACCTGTTAAAATATGTGTTGACTTTTCAGGTTTTTGAAAGGGTGAGAGAATGTGGGTTATGAGCAAACCTCTTGAAGTACCAACAAATGGTGGATGTTGTTCAGGTTTCTAAGCCAGCTGGCCCCCTCTAGGATCTGTCATATATCTATAAAACACTTGAGACACACAATAGATAAGTATAGTGATTTAGGATCAATGCAGTATTTACCACTCAGTACAGTGCATTGTCAGATGATATATTATGACATTTTGATAAGGCAACACGGTGTTATGCACAAAACAAATGTCATAGCAGGCAGGCGTAGACAGACATTTCATTGCTCGGTCTACACTGAGATCCTCTGCTGCATCTCCTGAAGGTTCATATTCAGTTTTCATGCCCTGTCATGTGAAGGGAAAGTATTTATTGCCCTGGGCCTCTGCCATGTGTGTGTGTTTGGTCTGAAAGTTTACCTGCTCATTCTTTGCTGTTAAAGAGAAGCATTCATCATGCCCACACCATAACTGCTAACCTGCCAATCGCAGAAAAAAAGGGACTTGATGCCAAGCTTAAAATACAGCAGGCATAAGGTCAATGAGACACATTGAGAATCACACCTGATCAACTATTTCAACTTCTTCTGACCCTGCAAATGCCAAAACACGAACAATCATATAATTCCTCTGAGGCTTCTCTTTCCCTGAAGATTGCTAGGCTATTTAATCAACATTTATACAACATTGATAGGCTATTTAATCAACATTTATACAACATTTAATCCAAAGCCAGGAGTTGGGAACACTGCCAGGAAGCACTACAGAGCCCCTCTTCTACAGAGCGTTCAATTGTGATACGTTAAGTAGTGATATTATCCACATTTTACCCTGTCAACAATCTGCAGCTCCATATCCCCCATTTTTTCCACTGACCGAGTACGAACAAGCACGGCCCATCTTATCTGGAGGATGTAAGGACACAAAGGCCTTGTTGCTCTTGGCAAGAGCCGGGGCTATCTTCTGTAAACAAATGGCCTGAGGCATTTGGATGAGGTTGTGGGAGGAATGCAGCCAAGCCTGGATGTTTGGAACATGTTTGGGCTGGTCAGGGGAGACAGCTTGCACAGAGTGATGACACTCCACCTCCTGCTGCCAGTCCAGTCCTCCTTATGCCAGAGCTAAGGGCAACCAACAGCGCTGTGGAAAATACGGTGTAGGGACTGCAGGATACTTATTCTTTATTCTTTCATGTATTCATCAGACCTATTAGCATGACGATGCCCTTGCAGTTGCATACAGTATATGTAGATGGGATTGCCCAGTTGTAACACTGTTATGTGTGACATAGAAAAATCCTGTTTAATCAGCATTTAAAATTTCATTATGATTTCTTTGTAAACAGAATATACAGAATGAGACAACAGATCTGAGATTCACTTTCAGCAGGAGGCTCAAAATACTGAATTGAGTGTAAATTCTATGTGAGTGAGTATTTAACCAGTAGAGGGAGGGAACGAGCTGGGACTCTGGCAGGATGAGGCTCGTCTAGCATACACAGGCAGTTTCATACTTCTACATGCATGTATATAATATATTGTGTTCACGAGCATAGTCAAGGATTCGCTTGCCATTCACCACGCCATTTGTTAAGATGGAACACTGACAATGATATAGGGAAAGCTTAGGGGTGGTCAGAGGACACCAACACACCAGGAACTCTATACTGGGACACAGACACTTAATTGCCAACATAAATATATGCTAACTTTAACCAAAGTAGGGGAAGCATGAATACATTCTAAATCCGAATTTACAACCAGAATTAAACATTAAGCACTCACGCTCCCACTCACAAGGGGTTATGGGACACTCAATTGAGGAAACTCAATTACTCTTCCATTCAGGTTCAAACTACAACCAATGAAAGCATGTATGCCCTGCAAACTACACAGCCCCCTCCTAACAGGTTAGCTGTCCTCAGCAACCTCAGGACGAGATGTTAGATGCCCCTAGATGTTGACGCGACGATCAGGACGATGAGTTGCCCTCAGCACCACCACAAGCCGGCAATCGGCACAAGCTCATGGTGCGGTGAAGGGCAGAGGACACAGACCCGTCAGGAGCAACTGGCTCTGGAATGGCAGGGCTGGAAAATGACAGCAGAGTAGCAGCCTCCTATGAACGCAGCGACGCAGAGGACCCTCAGGCCAACAGCAGGAACATGGAGCCTCCGAGGCGGTAGCAGGTGCACAGAGGGCCCACTGCTGTCAGCACCGGTGCACAGACCCCC
Organism: Clupea harengus; assembly: GCF_900700415.2. Taxonomy (NCBI): domain Eukaryota; kingdom Metazoa; phylum Chordata; class Actinopteri; order Clupeiformes; family Clupeidae; genus Clupea; species Clupea harengus. Next base: position 19,366,000 of record NC_045153.1, on the reverse strand, counting down.
GGGCTGTCATGGCAAGGCTGTGGCCCGTTGGCCAGTGGCACGACACAGGAGACCCCTAAGCTGTCAAGCCCCTACTGGCTGGAAGAGGTGGAGACCCTGGCTGTCGATCTGTTGTGTAGCTGTCCTTCTGGTCGGCCGAATGATGTGCAGGTCCGCCACTAGCTCTCTCATCATGGCAAGGGTGCCATAGACTCAGCACCCAGACAGAGCATGGCTTAGGTCGCCAGCAGGTGCTTCTTCCCAGCAGCATTCCCGGTCTCAACAGTCAGCAATGTCCACAGCGTGATGCTCCTCAGCTCATGAAGACTTGGATGATGGCAGGATGAAGGCTCTTCTACCAACAGCAGCGGTACAGAGGACCCTCAAGTGAGCTCCAGTGGCCTGGGAGTTTTGAAGTGGCAACAGTGGTCAGACCAGGCTCATCTGCCACGGTAATCTCAGTCCCTGGAGCAGCAGCAGTGGCTTCTCCCTCATGCTACGGCCAGGGAAGAGGCCTGGCAGGCTTAGTCCCATTAGGGCTCTTGGAACATAGCCTGCTTCCCAAGCCTCCCCCTGCAGCAGCTGGATCTAGTCCTCGACATCTTCCTCTTCTTGGCCTGGTCATCTCGCGGCACCATTCCTCCTTTTCTCCAGTGGGCACTGATCCCACTTCTGACACCAATGTAGCTACTGGTGGAGTCAAGGCTTCTCTTGGCATTCATCAAACTATGGGGGATGGAGGACACAGACAGGGAGACAGGGAAAGCTCAGTGGAGGTCAATGATTTAGACAGGACACACAGTAAGGGTACAGATAATAGTATTAAAATAGTTTGAACACCACTCATATATATGGAAAATGTCGACATAACCAATTTAAGTACATTGATCAACTTTTTAGTTTAGCATTGAAGTGTGTTTTGTCTTTTTGTTGTTCAGTTCAATATGTAATGTAGTTTTCTCTTTCTTTGTTCACAATTTGGTTTGGTGGTGCAAGGATGGCATAGATCTAATGCTGGTTGTTAGTCACATTAGTTTGGTTGTGCTCGTTTCTTGTGTTAGTTTGTGTGAGCCTTAGCACTAAAAGGCAGTGTTTTTGCGCATCTCTTGGCTATCAAGGGTTTTAAAACAATAGGAGTTGGGGTCACTTGTATATGTTTCCAGAATTTGATGGATCATTTTTCAATTTTATTTGATAAAGGGTACTGGCGTAATTCAGCCCTGCATGCATTGTTATGGGTACTCCTTTATAACTTGAGTGTAACAAAATCTCTGTATACCGAGGTTTTAACTGGTTGTTGTCCCCATTTTCGAATCCTTTGTACATCAGAGGACCTAAAAGTTTGCTGCCATATCTTGCGATTGGTTCTATGACTGGTTGGAATATTTTGAGCCTTACAATTACTGAACACTGTACAAACCATACAGCTTTTCCTTTTAGATGACCCCATCTACATGAATGAACAAATGCCCAGTTAAAATACTACAAAATAATATTTTGCTCCCGGCCCCTGCAGCATTATAGGGGGGACAAAAATCAGTGCATTGAGTTTTCTAAAATGAATACACAAAGGAAAAAAGACTAGTCTTAGAAATCTTATTTATGGTGCTGTGACCAAAATGTCTCTCATCCTCCTTACTACAAGTCTCAATATTCGGCGCTCCATTTCACACTGTTAACCTCCTATTCTGCCACTGACATACATTCAAACTTCTCATTTGTGTTTTTCGAGTTTATGTTGTTCTTTCTTCCTGTTGTTAATATTTTAAACTCTAAACATTTAGTACATCTGATCTATTCTTCACTAACAGTTCAACTTGCAGATACAAAATGCAGTTTTCTGCCAGATGATTTGGGCTGGAATCGGGCCTCCAAGTTCCATGAGTGCTGCTCAGGAGCACAACACTTGTCTAAAATGTTCCTGCATAGTGAATTTCTTTCCCTGACCTCTGGATTTTTCTGAAAAGTTAGTATTTTTTCTTTTTTGGGATTTAATGGTCAGGACCCAAGTCTACCAAAACATGTGTATGAGCTTCAGGTTCTGTTGTAGTCCCTCTGCTAATGGGGACAGCAAAACCAAGTCGTCTGCAAAGAGAAGACATTTAATTTAGTGAGGTGCAAGTTTACAGCCCTGTCTTACTCCACGTCTCTGAAAGGAAGCTTCTGTTTTCTTTGTTCCAGCTTTAATTGAGCACTACCCATTAGTGTACATTGAATATATCAGATCGTATGTTTTCCCTCTGATACCACTTTCAAGTAATTTTAGGAAAAGGCCGCTGTGCCAGCCTGAATCAAAGGCTTTTTGACAATTCACAAAACAGGCCTAAATCTTTGCATTATTTGTGTGCCCTTAATTGTCAATTACTGTGTTTAATGTGAAGCTATGATGTGTAGTTCTAAATTTAGTGTTGTGTGATGTTCTGTGATGAAGTCTATGATTCGTGAATTTAGGATGCTACATAAGACTTTTCCTACACATGAATTTATATAGATCCCCCTTTTGTGGATCTGTCTTGTCTCCACTTTTAAATATGGGGGTTATCAGTCCTTCATTCCATACTTCAGGAAAGAAGCCGGTTCTAAGCACTAAATTGAAAAGTTTGCTTTAATTGATTTGATTTGATTTGAATTCATAGTCTGCATGTTTAAGCATCTCATTTAGAATGCCGTCCGGGGCACAGACTTTTCTACATTTTCAGTTTTTGGCCTAATTCTTTTCTGTAATTTCGTAATCTAATGGGTTTTGATAGTTCTTAATGACTGTTTCGAATGGGTTCAATTTGTCCTGTATTTGGTCTCGTTTTGGTGTGTTGCAGGTTTCTTGATATGGATCTTTGAAGTGTTTAATATACAGTATATATCTTCATATTGAATCACTAGATTATTATTATTATTTTGTTTAAGGTCTTCCAGTGGTCCCAGAAGCTGTTTGAATTGACTTGTTTTTTTTAGGTGTTGCTCTTTCTTAGTTCTCAGTCTGTTTATGTTGTTTGAGTGTCTCTCCATACTGAATACGTAGGTCCTGATTGTCTGGAGGCCTGTGTTTTTGGGTGGATAATTGTCTTAGTTTTTTCCTAATGTTTTTTACATTCTGAGTCAAACCATTTTTCTTGCATTTTCTTTTTTTTTAGGGGGTAGGTTTGGTTTTTGGAAAGGTAAGTTTGATTGTTGTGCCACAAGATGTGCTTTGTGGCTATGTTTACTCCTTCTTTACTGCTGAGATATGCATGGGGGCATGAACAAATTTAAATGTTCTTGAATTTCATGGCTGCTCAATGCTTCCTGATATTCAGGTATTCTGCTTTGCGCCCATCTTTATTGAGTTGTTATGTTATATAAATTACTGGAGTTAGAACATGGTTGGTTAGAGTGGAGTCTTTTTAGGTATATTCTGAGCTGGTCATGGTCTGAAAAAGGGGGTTGTTGCCTGAATGTGACTGCTCTGAGCGAGAAAGGGTCCAAATATGTTAATGCATAATCTGCTGTGCTACTGCCCCGAGAGGAGCTGTAGGTGTAGCGGCCCAACGAGCCCCCTCTTAGCCAACTATTGACTATGTACAGACAGTGGGACCAACAGAGCTGCAGTAGTTCTTTCTCCTTTCTATTTGTTAATTTTATCATAGTTATTCCTTAATGGAAGAGTAAGACTGGTGTGAGTTTTGTTATTCATGTATTTGTCTCTGTTTGTGCTAGTAGTGTGTGCTTCTTCAGCTGTGTGTGCATACAGATCACCTACAATTAGGATGTTTCCCTGGGTTTGGAAGTGGGTGATTCAATTGGAGGGATGTAGATTGTCCATAGGAATATGTTTTGGGTATTGGAGCTCAGGTCTTTTATTTTTTTTTATTTTTTTTTAACTTAAGCCATATATCATTTTCACCTTCTCTAACAAGTTCAATATAATTTGTATATTTAGCTTTAAACCAGATAAGGATTCCATCCTTGAGGTGGTTCCCTGTGTCACTCCAGGGCAGCCATTTGGTGTAAGTGTCCCTCTCTCCCCCTCCCCCTCCCCTTGAACTCATTAAATAACTCGTTACTTTTTAGTCCAAAGGCTGATGATCTTAACCCTTGGACGTTCCCTTGGCTAATTACAAAGGATTCGTATTGTTTCATGCTGCAATATGAGTTATTGAATTTGTTGTTGTTTTTTATACAGAGTGGAGTGCATTTCTTTGATTCTCGCTCTTCTGTATATCTCTCTCTCTCTGCATCTCTCTCTCTCTCTCTCTCTCTCTGCATTTCAATTAAATGTCATTGTCTTTATTGGAATGACTGTACAATACAACATTACCCAAGCACCTAAGCAGTAACAACAATAATAATAGTAATACAGGGAAAAATGTAATAATAATAATTAAGTAAATATAATCAAGTAAAGTTAAATTCCATAAGATATACATATAGCAAATACAAGTAATGGACAGTTAGAAAAAGGGAAAACCCGTAGTTAATGTAATTTTCTTTATTCCTTTCTTTTAGCTGTTTCAGTTTTGAAGCAATGGTTGAATCTTTTTTTTTTTAATTTTTTAGTTGAGCCCCTGTTTTTTTTTTAATAGATAGTTTAAAGGCTCTCTCTCGGGGTGTCCACCCCCTCTGCTCAAACTTCACTACCATAACATAGTATTGGTTTCAGTAGTGAATCAAAAATTTGTAAGCAGTGTTTTATAGGATGGTTATATTTTAGTGATGAGTTCCTTAGCATGTAGTATGTTGTTCTTGCCTTTTCAGTTAAATATCTTATTACACCATCAAAATGTCCTGTAGATGAAATCATTAATCCTAAATAACAATATATGTTTACCTGTTCAAGTTTTTGTTCGCCAGTTGTGATCCTATAAACACTATTAAGTATGGTGTGTCTTTTCTGGAATATCATGATTTTGGACTTATCCTGGTTAATTGGAAGGGGAGGCCTTGTTAGACTGTATTAGTGAAGAATATTTAGACTTTCCTGAAGCGCCTCTACACTAGGGGAGTGTAGGAGAAGATTGTCAGCAAAAAGCAGGCCTTTCATTTCTTCATTTAGAAATATAAGACCTGGGGCCGCAGATCTTTCAAGCTCTGTAGCCAAATCATTGATCTATATGTTGAATAAGGTTGGCCTTACTCAACAGCCTTGTCGAACTCCTTTTGTCTGGTCAAAATACCAGTTATTCTGTTGTTAATTTTTAGACAGCATTTATTGTTTTTTATACCTGTGTTTAATGATGTCATACATTTAGTCTCCAATTCCACTATGAATTAGTTTCAACATAAGTCCATCATGCCATACTGAGTGGAAAGCGTTGCTAAAGTCTATGAAACAACCAAATATTTGACCTTTTTAACATTTTGTACATGTTCCTCTATGAGTGTATGGGTGTGTATATATGAACAGTTGGTCTGTTATTTTGCGAAAAACGTATCTGGGATGAATTTATGATATTATTATTCTGGATAAATTGTGTTATTCTGTTGTTCAGGATGGCACAAAATAAGTTCCCTAATTTGCGGCCTTGTGTGAGGCCTCTATAGTTGTCAGGTTTATGTTTGTCACCTTTTTTATGAATTGGTGTGATGTGGCTCACCTTTCCATTGTTCTGGAAAAGGGGTCTGACGACAGGATTAAATTGAATAATGTCTCTCTTAATTTAGGTGTGCTGTGTTTCAGCATTTGATTGTACCCTCCATCTACACCACATCATTTTTTGTTCTTGAGGTATTTCAATTTTGTATTCAATTTGTTTTCTCAACTTCTCAAGTTGTTTTCTCAACTGAGCATTTAAGGCTTTTTGTTCAGAATTTAGATTACCTTTTTGTATAATTTTCAAATGTTCTATCCATTTTCTACCATCAACTAATGGGGTGACTTTCTTTTTTCTTTTTTTTTTTGTTATTCCAGTGGGCCCCGAATGTGTTGTGTATACACCGTTGCTTAACAAAGTGGATTTAACACCTTTCTCATCTCTTACTGTGAGTGTGGGTGTGTGTGTGTGTGTGTGTGTGTGTGTGTGTGTGTGTTTGTATGTCTTCAATGTATCACGCTGTTTTGGGATTAAACTAAAATATAGTCACATATTACACAATACCCCTGTTTTATTGTTTATAATATAACTATTAGTATACTGTGTATCTGTCTCTGTGTCTCTGTGTTTGTATGTGTGTATGTGTGTGTGTGTGTCTGTGGGTGCGTGCGTGCGTGCATGCATGTGTGTGTGTGCTGTTGAACTATATCTTCTTTTGTTGAGCTACCATCTCATGAACAAATGTCTTATGGGTCAAGCCTTACAAAACTAAGTCTTTTAGACTTGAATAAGCCGGTATCATTACCATTAGACCATAGGGATTATGTGTATATCATGTTAAAGTTTGCTATAATAGAATGAAAGAATGACATCTCACAGGCTGACAAGACTCTGGTGTGCTTGAGCGCCTGATGAGCCAAATGGCTTTCTTGGGTAGCACTGGTTTACGACGTCATCCACCACAACATTTCTGTTATCAACCCCATGCTCACACCTAGATCACCCAACCATGCTGACCCCCTGCTATGACAATAGGATAGAACCTCATCCTCTCAGATAACACCTTACTATCAAAACGATTCACACCATTTGTGGGTCTCAACTGGCTGTGTGGAGGGGGGAGAAAGGTCAGAGGGCCTGTCCCATCACTCCAATATGACAAGCAAGCTGATATCCAAACATGGATCAAACTAACCATCCATCCAAATTGTCATATTAATAACCCTTTATGACCCCTCATTACTCCAATTATGACACATACCCCCCTCTAAACACTACTTACAGACACCAGCACACCAGGAAAACTACACTGTCTGGATTTAGTATTAAAATGGTCTCATAAGCCATTTTTATTCAGCCATAATGTATTCAATTATAGTCATAATTTGTCATGTAAGTTACCGTATCTCTCCTAATAGGCACTCCTGATCAAATGACAAAAAGCAAAAGGAACACCTACTAGGCCGTTACGGTAGTCCCATATGACCTACTCAAACCATGGGGTGACAGTCAGTGACAGTTCTAGGTTTCTGCAACTTTTGACATAAATCCCCATTTTAAACTTTAGCATATATTAATAAACTTCATATTATCAGGGACGGATTACTGAACAGGCCTACCGGGCCCAGGCCCAGGGGCCAATGAGCTCAGGGGGCCCCTAAGCCAGATCCTCTGTGCGAAGTCACTGTTATGTATCTCTTATTTGTGGTTGAAAGAGGTGTATTTTGTTAATTTGCTGTTGGCTTTAATTGAGTGTACCTGCGCTGTGTTAGAAAATGTGCATGTGTGCCAGGGGCGTAACTATAGACAATGCAGCCAGCGCGGAGGGTTCGTAGGCAAAGCAGGGCCTACCTGGCTACTTTCTCGGACATATGATTGTCAGTGTCGATATTGTCAGTTTAATGCGACTGTGATCAGCGATTACTTTATTTTGGATTCTTTAGGATACCTTATGCTTCATATGCCCTCTCCGTCATGGTTTTCATCATTTTTTGGGGAAAATCGTCAGTAGCAATCTATAACACAATTTTTATGCTTATCGTTCATAAACTATAGAAACTATTAAAAAAACGATTCAATTAAATTAATATTTTGAATTAGTATTTTATTTTTTATTTTTGTCATGTACAGATATGCAAAGATGGGTAATATGTATCTTGTTGTCCAATGTCAAGTCCCTATTTGATCATGTGACGAGACGATACGCTATAGCTAGTTTAGGCGCAAAATCTGAACGTCAAGACCGACAAGCTGACTGAGCACAGCCAGAGGCACAGCACACCTGCAAGCCGAACGACGCCTTTCAAACATAAAAGTGGTGATGCATGATTTGCTTTTTCAATGGACAGGATAGCCAGCCCATTCAGCCTCTCCTGCCCCAATGCTGCCTCTCAGGTAGGTCTGAATTAATTTTCAATTTGGAAAAAGATCACTCGGCTGTTGCCCTGTCACATGTAATGTCAGAAACAATAGCAGGGCAGTGCACACCTCACCGAAGGGGGGGGGGGGGGGGGGGGCTTTTACATGTCCAGGCCCAGGGTTTCATAATCCGTCCAAGGATATTATACAGACCTGCATGGGGAGACATTTCTGCACAGTTTATCTGTGCAGGCTTCTCCTCCTTGGCGCTGAACACTAAAACACTTCACAAAAACTGTTCACAAAAACTGTTCTATTCTACAGTCCCTCTCATGACTTTCATTAACTTTTGAAACCCCAGAGATATGATGACCAACAAGGGGTCACTTTTTGGATTCATTTTACTGACACCACAGCCTCATTATCAGAGGTGAAATGTTGACATTATGGCTGCACTTTGTATTCACACACATGTCCAAGAGATCCAGGTAACCATACACAAGAAAAACGACATAGGCCATACGCGCTAATGACTTCTTTAGCAACTGGAAGAAAGTCGAAGTTTCAAAAAGAGTACTGCTAATCCCGTCAGGTTTTACAAAGCAGCTGGTGTGAACCTCTTCACTGCCAGAACACTAGTTTCGGAGTTTGGTGCAGAGCTCTGATTACTACCAATGGCTGAAATAAGAGGAGGGAGTGCGAGACTGAGACATGAGCCACTAAACAGCTGAGGGTCAGTGCTCAGCGGGCTGTGTCTCACACATTCATAAACCTCACCACACGTGTGTGGTGGAGCTCGCGCCTCTGTCTCGTGGCTCCACCACAGCCATTTTGTGATTTACCTAGTGGAGGAAGGCTTGCAAGGGATGATGGGTTTTGACAACTCTGAAACCTGCAAGTGTATCAATGCATCTTGATTTCACAGCGTAATAGAAGTGTGTAACAGGTGCATCCACACTAAAGTTGAGCATTTTGTTTGGATGAATATAGAACATTTCAATGACTTGAAAGATTGTGTAAGTGTAAGGGTCAGCCACACAACGTCTCTGTTACAAATGACCTCTCATAACACAGCGCCACTGTCGCTGCTGGTGCTTAACATGGATACTCACGCCTGTTTGTTTTCTTGAGGCAACGGTCTTGACAACAATCAAAACATTGAGGATGTTTAGGTGAGCGCCACTGAAAGTCTTGAGGAGGCCAGAGGGCCACTGCCCTTCTCCTTAGATTTTATAGCGAGGGGCTCAAGTATGCCAAGCAATCTACCCTGCACAAGTCTAGTCCAGTCTATCTTTAGCCACTGTGAGCAAGTGAATGGAAGGGTCTGACTTCTCTTCACTGCTGTCATCGAGGCGGTCGGTATTTTTAGGGGACAGCAGCAGCTGCAAAAGCATTTAACGGTCTTCCATGAACAATGACACTCGGGGTGTCTCAGGACTGAACACCACAGAGACTGTGGCACTGTCGGTCTAGAAGCCTACGCAGAGGGGGCTGTCGGGCCACACTGGGAACGCTTCACTGGACCCAGGAAGCGATCGAGACAGGCACAGGGGGCCTGACAAGATGGACATACAGAGCGCTGGAAACTGATCCGGAGGAGCTTCCTTTTCACTACCACATTCATCACCAAGGAAAAAGGGGATTATATTTTGGTGGCCAAGGCAACGTTACCAGGAGGAGAGGGGGAAAAAACAGCCTGGAAATAAGAGAATTGGTGTCTGTGGCAGGAGAGGAAGAGTGGCACGGGGATGTGTGTTGACAGTCGGTCCTGAGGACTGAGGAGAGGTAGGTCGCGTGGGGAGTCCAGGGTGCAGCTTCACTGGGGGCAAAGGGCATTCTAATTAAATCGGAAAAGCAAATGTGAGGTTAATCTCCGCTGAAACCCTGTAGGGGATTGCAAAATCGCTGTGCATGCCCCTCATGTTGGAGGTAAGGCTCTAGTTCAAGTGAATTCAAAGTGTTATTTGCGTATATTTTTGTATTTTATAATTTGTTTTGCCTTTGAGTAGAACTTCTTATGTCCTCTTAAACTTGTTACCTCTATGGGAGCCTGATTTATCAGTTAAGTATAGCATACATAAGTATAACTTTTCTTCTTTTACACACATAGGCTTATAGACATATTTTCAGCGTGATTTGCTGTGCTGAGTATGGCATTTGGCAAGCATAACTAATATGGCATATGGCAAGCTTGGGAAAAACAAGCAGAATACATGCAGAAACCTCATGCTATCTTGCACTAGTTAGTAGAGTTAGTGAAGGGATGGGGGGGGGGGGGGTTAAGATGGACATGATGGATACCTAGTGGGAGTTTATGGATCTCTAGAACCCTTGGGTTGGGGATCATCTTCCTAAAGAGGACAGCTGTGTGTCAGAAACCCTTGCGGCTCTCTCCAAAACTGGATAAACAGACCTGGGTCATCAGCGTCTCGTTCTGGCAGGTACCCCTCAGCGTAGTCAAACCTGAGAAGGCGACCATAAAAAAATCTGATGACAAGAAATCAAACTAGACTGCGCTATTTTACGCACACACAAACAACTGCGTCATACGTGCTCCCTTATTGCAAATGACAAACAAATCTAATTTTGACAATGACATTTACTGTCTAAATTCTTAAATGAGTCTGCCAAAAGGGGTGTGATGGAGGCTCAGCATATTTTGACTGTGAGGTCCCCTGGGTGTAAGCACTGTAAGTGAGGCCTGTGTTTGTGTGTGCACGCGTGTTCCAGGGTGTGCTTTGTGATACCTGACACATGCCCCTCGCAGGTCTTTATTTAGGACGGACTATATTAAGCACTTTCCCATTGAAATACAGCACCAGCTGTGCTGGATATGTGTTCTGGCGGGGCTGTCGCAACAGGACCAGAGGCAGTTCAGTCTCCAGTCTACTGGCCTGGGGCTCCTCTCTCAAACATCTTCGAAAGTTCTGGGGAACACATGCTTTGCTGAAATGTAATCGCCAGCACTTGGGAGAACCCACAGTTTGGCCCTATCCACTAGTCAGTGTTATACTCTTACCAAACCGGCAGGTTCACCTATCATGCCAGGGCACCCTCCATAAGGCATACTTCGGAGATATCACTTTTCCAATAAAGTTTATTGCCTGCTATTGGGTTAGGCTATTCTGGATGTTTGAACACCTGCTGGATAACAGCAATGAAAGGCTGGGTGGATAGGTCAAACAAGCAGTTATTTGTTGTTGTTGTAAATAGTGATCATGTATTATGGTTTTCTCTAACAATCAGAGGAAAGGGAGTGAGCAAAAGCACACAATATACAACCAACCAAGGGTTATGTTTCTTTTTTACGGACCACAACTCAGTTGTATCTACATCTATGTTCAAGAAACATTCATGTCACATCCAGAAAAAACTACTATTTTTCAGTCCCTCTCTGCCTAATTCCATTACTAACAAATGAATGATAGAAATACCCCCTAATTATTTTGAAAAGTAGTATCAACTGAAAGTTAAATAGGCCAGTTTGCAATCTGCACATATTTTGGTAACTGAAAAGATCATCCACAGTGTGACATTTATAACAAACATTAATGCCATAAGCACACTTATCACAAACTCTACACTTACATGTAGGGGAGAATGGGGTAAGATCATGCCGTGAATATGGATATTCAGAACATTATGTGACATGTTGGTGTTCATGTTATGTGACACGTTTGTCCAAAACAACTTAAAGTACAGTGCTGATGTTTTTTCATGTGCTCCCTGGGGAAAATAATAATGAGTGACCATTTTACTCTCTTTCAGATATTCATTCAATCCATAAGTGGACGACCGAGCTGGTTGTGAGACACAGAGCTGCATGCCAGTGGGGTAAGGAGCGGAGATGGATGTGTTCGGAGGTGCGCCCCGCTTTCTAGCCTACCCTCGCCCTGTGGTGGTGCAGACGGGCACAGACGGCGTGGTGAAGTGCCAGATCGGCGGGGACCCTCGTCCAGCAGTCATATGGGAGAGGAACAACGAGCAGATCCACCCAGAGGGACGCTACCGCGTGTTTGAGGACGGCAATGTATACAACCTCATTATCACCGGGGCAACAACGGAGGACAGTGGCCAGTACATATGCAAGGCCAAGAACTGCATTGGGGAAACGTATGCCGCAGCCACTCTGAAAGTAGAGGGAGAGGCTCAGGAGATTGAACTGAGGGAGGAGAACAAACCTCGTTTCCTCATCAAGCCGCTCTCCACGCGGGTCGCCCGGGGTGAAGACGCAGTGTTCTCCTGCAAGCTGTGGGGCAACCCACGTCCCGAGGTCGTTTGGGAGAAGGACGGCAGGAAGCTGAATGAGATCTTCGAGAGTACCCACTTCAGTGTAGGGTACCAGGAAGGGGGATGGTTCACGCTTAAGCTCTTCAAGGCCCGCGCGCCAGACGGCGGCGTGTACACGTGCAAGGCCAGGAACGAGTTTGGGGAGGGCCTGGCCGGTGCTGTGCTGCTGGTGGATGCTGGCCCGGGACACGACGATGACGGAAACAGAAATGGCTACACAAATGGACACTGGAAGGGCCATCAGGGGAAACAGAGGGGTGGGAGGCAGGTCGCATCACGTCTGAAGGAGGACCCGCCAAACTCGACCAAAGTAAAAATGTTTGCGGTGACTGAGGGAAAACATGCCAAGTTTCGTTGTTATGTGACAGGGAAACCTAAACCTGAAATAATATGGAGGAAAGATGGCAGGCTTATAATTTCTGGACGTCGCTATCTATTATATGAAGATAGAGAGGGATACTTCACTCTGAAGGTACTCTATTGCAAACAACAGGACAATGGAGTATATGTCTGTGCTGCATCAAACACTGCTGGACAAACTCTTAGCGCTGTGCATCTATCTGTGAAAGGTAAGGACATTCCAATATATATTTTTAAACTTTAATATGTTCTTAATAATGTATTGGCCTTACATGTAATATATTTGCCTTGTGCCATAGCCAATTTTGAAATGTTGATAATGAAATTCTGTTGAATACCACAATGTCAGCACATTTTTTATACAGTAATTAGTAATTTTGCAAATATATTTTTTTGCTTTTGTTGGTAAACATTTTTGAAGACTTGCAACAATGATTCTATGACATAAGAGTATGATATAAATATTCCCAATTTTCCTGTGCAGTTTCTATATCTAGCAAAGACTCAAAATTCACAGGAATACAGACAAACATTTGACTGTTCCTTTAAAATTACATCATCACTATAGGTCTAGGAGCATTTTCACAACAAAAACTATATAGAGCCTTTAAAATGTAGCCATTCTTTGCCTTTAACGCCTGCGGCAACAATAAAGAGACCATTTAAGCACCCCCATAATCCCATCAATCATCCTGAAAAATGCATGGCCTCTGTGATTCGACAATTATTCGGAGCATGGTGTGCCAAAAACGCCAATTAGTAATCTGCAGTGAGTTTAATGAGATGTCTTAATTGTGTGAAGTGCACCCGGGGAGCGTTTAAATGACGTGGACAGGCAAGGCTCATTGACATGAAGCGGATTCCATCCAGTCCCATGTCTGCAAAGTCACTTAGGTTCTGGAAGGTCTGGGGGGCCACACATGTAATGAAAATCTCTGGAGGTGGGATCACATTTCTCACATGGTCTGCAGAACAGTCAAAGCTGAATACTTGCATGCAACATTGTACCAATGCCAGGGAACACAAAAATATTTAACTTCTGAGAGCTGTGAGCTGGTAAATTAAATTTTCATGTACAGGATTCAGGTGCTTCTGATATCTAGAGAGTATCTAGGGAATACAGAATCAGTGTGTAGATAAAGTAGATTACATGATTAGAGAGCTTTTGCTTCCCCATATATGAGCTGAGGAGATAGCTACAGTCAGCTAAATACATAGTGGCTACTATGTGCAGTTGAGATTCTTTCCTTTACAACTGTCTGGTGGTATCAGTTACAAACAGTTTATTTTCAATCCAACACCTCAGGGTGTTCATAGTCTTTCCATGGCTTATGTAAATTACACCACTTGTCCCTTGATTCTATCTATCTTGTTTGCTTCGGTGGTATTAACTTTATTATGAGCTGCATTTCAGCTATGCAAATTGGTGCAATTACTGGCTGGTAAGGAAGTCGTGAACATTGTTTAAATACTTTTTAAATAATTTGTATTGACGTTGAGGTAGAAAAGCAATAAAACTACATTTGAACTTGAAATATAGCTGAATAAGTTGCCTGCTATATCTCTGCTCGTCCTATTTAATCACTTAGAGATCTAACTGAGACCTTTACTGACATGTGGCCATCATTGAGGTAATACCTCATTGCCTAGAATAGCCTTGTGAATCTGTCTCCTCTTCATCGACATTGTTAGAGCCACCTGTGCGGTTCAAGCAGCCGCTCTGTGATCTACAAGTGTGGGAGCGAGACCTGGCAGTTCTCGAGTGTGAGGTGCCAGAGGACTCTGTTCCTATCACATGGTACCTGGAGGACAGGAGGCTGCAGCCAGGGGCCAAATATGGGATGGAGGAGTGGGGCACGAAGCGCAGACTCACAATCCGTGACATCGGGGTCGACGATGACGGCATCTATCTTTGTGAAATGGCAGACGGTGGGAGAAGCATCGCTGAGGTAGCGGTCAAAGGTAAATGCTTTTGATATCTAGTTCTGGTTTGTGTCGTAACATAACATTCAGATTCCCTTCATAAATCATTAAATCAGAGTAACTTTCAATAAACTGAGCGACATCATTTTCTTGTCGTTTAAAAGGAGTAGCCCAATACACTCTCAATTTTGGTAATGTCCAAACCTGCAGTCAATTACTAGAAGTGAATTAACGGGCAATACATCTAATACGACACACTTACACTTCCTTAACGTTGCCAAAAGTTTTCAGCACTGTCTTGGCTCGAGACACAATGCAGTGAACTGGCACTGATGGAAATAGTCATGTGTGATGTGACGGCCAATAAATTGGCTTTGAAAGAGAGCAGATAGCTCGCAACTTGTTCTCACCAAACACTTTTCACTAACTCAGTGGATCACACAAAATTATAAATTAGATCATGTTAACACGTTTAATACATTACATACAGATATTATAAACATATACCAGTATGTTTATTCTGTGAAGATACATGCATTACTCATCAATTCTTTAAGGTGAATAGTCCATGTATACTTAGTTAGCTTTTGTGTTGTCAAAGCTACAAGTATTCAAAGTTTCATTTTTACAGATTTTTGTATGTGTTACTTTTCTAATGTTTTAACTTTGGCCCTGTAAGGTACAATTGTCAGAAAACTTCCCCGAAAAGTGGATGTTCTAGAGGGAGAAAATGCTGCCTTCTGTGTGGAGGTAGAGGAGGAAGAGATGGATATCCACTGGTACAAAGATGGAGTAGAGCTAAGGGAGACTCATCAAACCATTCTCAAGTCTTTCGGAAGAACTCATATTTTGGTCTTTGTCAACACCACACCACAAGATTCTGGTCTAGTGACCTTTTATGTGGGCAGATCAAAGACTTCATCTCAGCTTCGGGTGAAAGGTTTGTTCTCAATCACTTTGCGTTACATTTTCTAATCTTGCAGTCCACTGTGTTGGCAATGCCAGACTGCAGTGCTCAGTTGCTAGAATCTAGACCTAGAGTGTAGGTGACTCAGTTTTTGTAAAATTGTAATAAAAATGTGGCCACTAAATCAGTGGCCCCACAAAGTTTGACAATCCCTGCACTTAATTACAAAATATAATAAAGTGGACCGATACAACCTAAGATCAGTCCAAATCGAACTTCTGCTTCTCTGTTCCCCCTTTTTCAGCGGTGAGGCACAGCCCACCCAGTTGTCCAGTGGGGGTGCAGATAAACACGGAGCGTGCCAACGCAGCACTCCTCTCCTGGGTTCCCGCCCCTGACTCCCGGAAGAACCCCCCCTCGGGGTACGTTCTGGAGAGGCAGGAGGTGGGGTCCCAGGAGTGGTTGCAGTGCGTTACCACTGACTCAGCCACCTCGGTGGAGATCCTCGGCGATAGCGTGCCATGCGAGGCCGACTACCGATTCCGCATTTGCAGCGTCAACAAGTATGGAAGGAGTGGCAACGTTGAGTTCCCTTGCCCTGCTCATCTGGGTAATTAACATGTCAACATGGTCTAAAAGTAGACGCAGTACATCGTGACTGCAAGCCCCATTAGAAACAAGCAAGCAAACAAATAAATAAATAAATGAAAAAGAGAGTAAAAACCTGAAAATAATATTACATATACCATATTTATCTGTTTCTTTCAGTTCCCGTAGCAAGAATACAAGCACCTCTTCAGGACGCTCTGGTTCCAGAGGGCCAGGATGCCTGTTTCTCTATTGAGCTGTCTGCCTCTGTCATTGGCACATGGTTCTTAAATGGCACCCAACTGCAGGAAGATGATCAATACTCCATGCGGCGCACACGCACCCACCAGTCCCTGCGCATACGTGGGGTACGAGAGACAGATAATGGTGCTGAAATAACGTTCATTGCCTATGGAATTAGAGATTCAGCTGCCCTGTATATCCAAGGTATTTATCCCCTCAAATCAAGGTTTTATTAAATGCAAGTTAACATAAACAAGGGTGGTATTCCACAGTCTGTCACTAGTCATAATTTATCCTTATTCTTGCTTGCTCCAGCTCCACTTGTGAAATTTTCACACCTGTCAGAGATGGATAGAAACAAGTTCATTGAAGTTGGAAACCCAATAGTGCTGTATTGCGAGTTGTCAGACCCAGACGCCCCAGTCCACTGGTACAAGAATGGTGTCGAATTACATTCAGGCGAGGGCCTCCACATCCAATCAGAGGGAACCATGAGGAGGATTGTCATCCAGTCAGCAGAGTTCTCTCACTCAGGAGTGTACAGCTGTGATGCCATCGATGACGTCATCAGATTTAATGTGGAAGTAGAGGGTGAGTGCCGTTGTATTTGTCTCCTAATACAAACTACTAACACCCTCATGCATTGATCAAAACATGATCTCAGTTGTGTACAAAGTAAGTCAAATCCTGAGGAGAATATGTACAGTATATTTATAAGAGTGAAGAGATTATATGTACATTCTCACACATATATTTTACTCATACCCATCAATGAAAACACCTGTAGCCCCACCTGCAAGGTTCTCACTGCTTCCTGATTCTGTGAGAAGCAAGTCTGTTGAAGTAGGACGCCCCATTGTACTGCAGTGTGAGCTTTCAGATCCCACTGCCCAGGTCTTCTGGTATAAAGATGGAACAAAGCTCCAACAACAAAGTGGTCTAAGCACCCAGTCAGATGGCATTAAGAGAACGCTCATTGTCCAGTCGGCTGAGTTTTGCCATTCTGGAATGTACAGCTGCAAGACAAAAGGCGATGCTGTCCAGTTCAATGTGGATGTCAAAGGTGACTCAAAACTTTATGTTGGCCCTCAAAATTAACTCAAATACACATGTATTTAGCAAAGCAACTAACAGCAATGACCTTGAATGTTGGCAGCTGGTATCCCCTGCAGTTGCAGGAAATCTGAAAATGCCATAATCTTTGTCTTACAGAAAGGAAAGGAAATAACGCAATATCATTGTTCATTGTACAAGAGTTTGTTGTTTTTTTTTACAACATTTAGCAAATGGTATTTAGCATTGCAATTAGCTTAGCATTGCACAGTTTACTGCCACAGATGCCATCTTAATACATTTTAAAATATCTGTAGCTCCTCCAGTGAGGTTCTCAGCTATCCCTGAAGCTGAGAGAAGAAAGTGCAGTGAGGCAGGCTGCCCCATCACGCTTCAGTGTGAGGTATCCGACCCCACTGCCCACGTCCTCTGGCATAAGGACGGAACGCAGCTCAGTGTGAAATCTGGACTAGCATTCCAATCTAAGGGCAGCTTAAGGACATTGCATATTGAGTCTGCCGAACGGTCTGACTCTGGTGTGTACAGTTGCGCAACCAAAGATGATGCCATCGAATTTCATGTGGAGATCAGAGGTGATACTTTCATCTTTGTTGTTTGATGTAATATTGATTAACTTTGTGTTGTCCCATTAACACCGCTAATGACCATTGCTTTGTATGTGTGTCACTGTTTTGTTCTATTATACTCTTGTTCTACAATTTTCTGATCAGTACCTCAATCTTCATATGCTTTTACATGCTTTCATTTGCTGTTGTTGCTACTGATGTCTTGTCACAGTTCACTGAATTTTGGTTTAGTTTTCTCTCTTTCAGAATGCGTGTGTCATGTCTCAGACCAGTATATCTAAATCCTTCTGCTTCTGACTCTTATCGGTTCTGTCATGGATCACCACCCCATAGCTAAGCCAGTGAGGTTCGCGGCTGTGTCTGAAGATGAGAAAAGCAAATGTGTCGAAGCAGGCTGCCCTTTTCAGCTGCAATGCGAACTGTCAGACCCCTCTGGTACGGTCTGTTGGTATAAGGATGACAGAGAACTCCTTCCCAAGATGGGACTGGATGCTCAGTCCGATGGTCCCATGAGAAGGCTGGCAGTACTGTCGGCAGAGATGTGCCATGCTGGACTGTACAGCTGTAAGACACCAGATGACTCTGTCCACTTCACTGTGGATATCCAAGGTGATTTGTGGCTTTTTAAGACACTTGTTCATACAGGTAACCTGTGCACTTTGGCAAACCAGACATGACTAACCTGTGGCAGCTTTTCGTGTTGTCTTTTGTCTTATTGTGCTGCTGTTGATGATTATGGCTCTTATGTCTGCATCTCAACGTGTGAGCACTTAAAACATAAATTGTTACTTGTTTTGCACTACTTAATTTAACTTGCTTTTTGGGCAAATGGTCTGAGATGTCACAGAAAAGTCAGTCTGGGTAATCTGTATGTGGACTTAGAAGTATAACCCGACTGTTATATTCCAATATTATGCGAAGAATCATCCTCAGCTCAACCAGTGAAGTTGTCAGCCTTGCCAGAGGCTGTAAAATGTGAATTACCTGATGAAGGCCCCCCAGCTGGGATAGATTGTGAGATCTCAGACCCTATTGCCATGGTGTGCTCGCACAAGGACGAAGTAGAACTCATCTCAAAAACGGAACCTCAAAGCAAAACGGAGGGTACAAGGACCGTGGTTGTCCACTCGAGACAGCTCGCTGGCTCGGAAAAGTACAACTGTGTGAAAGAGAATGGTGTCATCCAGTTAGATGTACAAGATCAAGGTGATTTTTGATATTTTTGCTTGAAATCATTTTTATATAGACTAACCATGTGTGTGCTCTGTAGCTTTTTTGACTCTACGAGTCCAGCAATGTGTGAGCTGCCTGTAGCATTTGGACTCTACACAAGTAGTTAGTGGAGCTACTGTAGTACAGTGTATGCATATGGTTGTTCTGTTTATGGCTGGATATGTCTTTTTTTTCAGTTTTGCTTATAAAAAGAACGTATCAGTAATTTTTTTTTTGCCCCCTTGACTGCTGATTGAATGATCACCTGTAGCACCGCCTGTGAAATTCGAAGCTGCTGCTGAAGTTGAGAGGATTGAGAGCGTTGACCCCAGTGTAACCACTGTGCTCCAGTGGGAGTCCTCAGAATCCACAGCGCAGGTCTGTTGGCACAAAGTCGGAAGTGAGCTCCTACATGAAGCTGGAACTATGATTCCGTCTGAGAGCGCTGTGAGAAAACTGACAAACCTCCGTGTGGCTGAGCTATCCCAGACTGGGATATGCAACAGCGTCAAGGCAAACGATGCCTTCCAAATTAATGTGGACATCAAAGGTGGTGTGTGTCACTACTGTACATATTCAATTCAGAATACAGGAGCATTACCCTAGTTGAGGTGAACCGTCCGCTTATTGTTTTCTCTGTGGCTTTGTCCAAACAGCAGAGCCTTCTCACTCTGATCCACTCAGTGAGATATCTGATGACTCTATCCAGTGCACTGTGGACAGGAAAGGTGATCAAACACTACTTCAACCTAGCACACTTAACCCCCGTGCCTTTCTGCCACTAACCTCAAAAGGTGTTTTTTGCGCTACTCTGGTCTTCCCTGAAAGATGCTCATCCTTAAATGCCTTAAATGCATCTTGGTTACCATTTCCATCCCTGAGAGAAAAAAAAAGCCCCAAAGACTAATATTCCGCTAAGTTGTCTTGTGATCCAACATCGGTTGGTCTGTAGAATCCTGAAGTCTTCCAAACTAACACTCATGTCCAGTCTGCAAACATGTAAATCTTCATTCTTAACTGACTCTCAACCATGAATTCATCCAAGCTTGTAGTCACTGTAGGACCTTGCTTGAGTCATACCGTCTTGCTCCCATGCTATACAGAGCACCATTCCTCCGCTTCACAATTACTATGATTCTATATATCTTAGTGTGTGAATGAATGAATCAATGAATGATGCCAACAGGTGAATGAATGTGATTTAATGTGACTTACCCAAATTCTTGTTGACTGTTTCCTAACCTGTGTTTAATCTGTTGTCAGACCAGCATTCATGTGGTCGCTTCTTTTAAATTCCATTTCTTTCCCATGGATTTACTTCCCTGAGTCTCTTATAAAATACTTTGTGAAATACACTTCAGAAATACTGAAAACCTCTCTTTGTATATATGCAAATACGCCTAGCTGGACCTATGAGATTTGCGGTCATACATGAAGTTGAGAAGTACAGGTCCATTGAAGAAAGAAGTCCACAAAATGTTGACTGTGAGATGTCACATCCAACCACAAGTCCTGTTGACAAGTACACAGATGAAGAACAACCTCAACAATTGCCAATTAATTCAACAACTGAGCAAACACACACAGGGCAATCAGAAGAGGTGTGGCCCTTGAAAGACTGTCATGAGGATGACGATGTCAAAACACTTAAGGTGGATGTTGAAGGTGATTTAAATAGTTAGCTCAACCACAAAGTGGCAATGGTGTGAGCCCATATTGTAGAAATGCTTTATTGGCAGTCCTTTCATTTAACAACTCTAACTCATTCTTAATTTAGGATTAAAATTTCAATTTGAATCAAAATAATGTAAAAAGCTATTGTGTTTTAGTAAAACAGATTAATTGTATGCAGTGAGCAGTATTTTCATCGTGTAACCAAAGTGTACATCAGATATGTAAGTCAAAACCACAGTCATCTTTAAACCTTAAAACATCCAATTACAACATTGCGTGATTACATCAAATTAATGACGCCATAATTCATCTCTGTTGTCAAAACTCTCATCGCACGGAGCCTTCAAATCCTATTTCATATTTAGTGATAGTAACACAAATCTCCTGAAATATCCTCAGCTCCCTCAATGGATATTACTGCACCTTCTGAAGTGGAGAGACAGATATCCAATGAAGCAGAAAATCCTGTATCAGAGGATTATGACACGGGACATTCTACTGTTGAGGTGGGCTTGCACCGAGATGAATTACATGATGGAACAGATGTTCTCCAGCAAGATAGACTGGAAATGCAATCACATGGCACAGTGGAAGAAAAGGTGGTCGTACCATCTATGGTGTCTCATAGAGAGGACATCATCTGTGAGACCCTGGAGCACACAGAACAGTCTCATGAGGACGTCAAAGGTGACTCAAGGCTTTTTGTTTGTTGTAACAAAATTAATATTTTCTTTCTGCGTAAACAAAAAGCCACTAACCACTTCTAGCTTTGTGTCATTGTTTTGTTGCCTATGTACACCAGTACGTAAATCATATGTCAGCACGTAAATCAAACCGTAGACTTTGCTGATGTTAATTTCAATCTCTTCCAAAAACTCAAACACTTTTTAGCCACACAAGTGACAATTGCAGATGTCCCAGAGATTGAGAGGAACAAGTCCATTGAAGCTGGCTGCCCCATTGAACTACAGTGTGAGATCTCAAACCCCAGTGATCCAGTCTTTTGGTACAAGGATGGTACTGAGCTCCTCCCTCAAAATGGATTTATTATCCAATCAGAGACCACCGTTAGGAGACTCATTATTCCATCAGCGCAGCTGTGTCATACTGGGGTATATAGCTGCAAGGTTGTGGACGATGTCATTATATTTAAGGTGGATGTCAAAGGTGATTTAAAACTAGTTTACTCAATTGAATGATTATGACAAAAGTTAAATAATTACAGCGTCTGTGAATTTGATATAGAACGGAACACCGAAGCTTAACCATTATAATAACTTAAACATACATTACAATATAAACTCATGCTGTGTTCAAAGCTGCTGAGTTATTTAGACTTAATGCTTCATGTTGATGGTGTCTGTTGAATACTATAACATCTGTGTATTTCTGTTCTACAGATTACAGTGTTCTAGCACTAAGCCGTAATATCCGAAACTTGATCACTGATCATGATAAAAAAAAATCAATGCCCTTTAATTCTGTTGAAAAGTCTAGCTCTATCATAATACTTAGCATTTAGTTTAATGCATATTACTTGATAATAAAATGACAATCCTACAATTATTACTTTATAATAAAGCAGTGACAAAATATTTATTTAAATGTATAAACTAATTATAAACATACTATTTTTTTTAAAGTACTTGTTTGAATTAAAGAGTGTTTAATTAAACCCCTCAGCTCCCCCACCGCAATTTTCCACCATTCCCGAAGTGGAGAAGAACAAATCCATTGAGGCAGGCAGCCCTATTGCCCTGCGATGTGAAATCTCAGACCCTACAACTGAAGTCTGCTGGTACAAGGATGGAGTGAGACTCCACCCGCAAAGTGGCAATGCCATCTTATCCGAGGGCACTCTCAGAACTCTTGTTGTCCAAGCAGCAGGGCCATCTCACAGTGGAGTGTACAGTTGTCAGACTAAGGACACGGCACTCCACTTTGCCGTGGACATAAAAGGTGATTCCAAACAGATCCACGGAATGGTAGTAAACTCCCTCTTAATTAACACTAACCACCTGCGCACTGTAGCAAGGACTAACCATTATGGAGCATTCCCCACCCCTTAGATTGGTTTAGTTGGCGTGCAAAGACATACACACCTCAGTAAACTACATTTAAATCTACATCAGGAGCTCTCTCTAAAAAGATCAGTATTAATACCACAATAGTGGTTTATCGTAATGATTTAAATTTTTATTGTTTGGGATAAATCTAATCTAATCGCCGCTACATAATCTTATCTTTCTGTCTTTAAATGTGTTGTCACTGAAATCCACAAAAAGGCTTGTTGTCTGTAGCTGTCTTATCTTGTGCATTAATGTGTGAGCATGGACATGACACACAGGTGACCAGACTTAATCTTTTAATCCTCTTAATCTTGAATGTAGTTCTTCAGAAAACGGAAGACTCCCTCCCTTAACATGACTGCAAAGACACACTATGTACTTGACACAATTGGACATTTACTGTACAATAATATACTAGCAAACTTTCCCGGTTGTATTTAATGACTTACTCTCCCCACACTGATGCCCTTGTTTTGTCTTTGTTTTCACTGTGTTCCTGTCTTTTGCTTTGAAAATGTGCAATCCTTAAATCTTGCGCTCTTATACTCGATACATTCCTTCTGTGTCATAGTTTTAGCAAATATGTGTTTATTTTGTATTTGGTCTCCAAGTCCAATTACTTCAGTATTACAGGGTGATTACAGTGAGAACATATATGCTTTTTGCACTGTCCCCGCTCTGTTATTAGATAGTCCATTGTGTACCTCATGTCTTCAGTATATTAGCCGTTCAATTATTACAAAGTATGTTATATATGACAACAGTAATGTATTCCCTCAACCTGTAAGCTCATTCTGCTCATTTGAGACCTTTCTTGCAGAATACTGCTAAGTATACCCAATGGTATAAATGACTTAAAAATATTTCACTTTTTGACTAGTGTCCCATTACATTCAAAAATATCCATAGCTCCGCCAGTGAAGTTCTGTGCCATACCTGAAGATAAGCAGAACAAGTGCATTGAAGCAGGCTGCCCTTTTGAACTCCAGTGTGAGATATCAAATCCTGCTGCTCATGTCAGTTGGTACAAAGATGGTAGAGAACTGGAACCCCAAGGTGAAATTGAGACTCTGTCTGAGGGTGCCAAGAGAAAGCTGTCTGTCCTAGCAGCTGAGGTCCAACACACTGGAATATACACCTGCAAGACAGCAGATGATGCCATCAGATTTAATGTGGATGTCAAAGGTGACAGACAACTGTGTTTCAATTTATGATTTGTCTTACATATGTGTTTGTTTCTTTTTCTTAAACAAGCATCATAACCTTCCTTTTTATGCTACTCAACCCTGTGTAGCTCCGTCACCAAGGTTCATACCACTTCCAGAAGTAGAAAGGAACAAGTCTGTCACAGTAGGCCAGCCAATCGTGCTCAAATGTGGGATTTCAGACCATAAGGCCGAGGTCAGCTGGTATAAGGATCGAGAACAGTTGTCCGGGAAACATGGACTCACTATGGAGACAGAGGGAAAAGAGCGAAAACTGATTGTTGCATCAGCACATCTCTCTGACTCCGGGCATTACAGCTGTGCTGTTGCTGATGATGCTGTTTCATTCAAGGTGGATGTTCAAGGTGATTACTTCACTACACTGTCAGCCAGATTTGTAGCCTGTGAGGTCCTAACGTTTGTCAAATTCATTTTCTTTTCTGCTAATTTCTCCCCAGATTGGTGCCTCCACTAGGCCAATCATCTATTTGAAATTACTTTTGATGTTTGATTTTTTTGACATTAACTGAATGGCCATTTTATTTTCCTTTCTAGTGCTTTGTAACCGAAATCTTCACAAAACCCCTCTTTTAAACCTTCCCCCCAAATTCCCATAGCTGTTCCTGTGAGGTTCTCAGCACTTCCAGATGTTGCAAGGAACAAGTTTGTTGAAGCAGGATGTCCCATTGTACTACAGTGTGAGATCTCAGACCCCACTGCCCAGGTTTCCTGGCTTAAGGATGAACATCAAGTCCTTCCTCTCACTGGTCTTGACATCCTATCAGAGGGCACCATCAGGACACTGATCATCCAATCAGCAGAGTTGAGTCACTCGGGAGCGTACCGCTGTCAGTGTGAGGATGATCGCATAGCATTCAAGGTGGATGTTGCAGGTGATTTTGAGCATATACCTTTTCTCAAAACCACTAACCGATTGTGTCGAATAACGCTTCATCCACTAAATGCTGTTTGCCAGAATTAAAACCTTTAACCTATAACAGTAGTGTAAACATACTCAAGAATGACACTCCTAAACGGATTGAAAATTGGCTCGATGAATATTTTACAGTTTCCCATCTAATCGTAAATAACCAAACAAATCCACACCAAATTAAGGACATGTACATAGTTTTTCGATAATCTCTCCATCCACTTCTGTTTTCTCGATACGGATGTTACTTATGTCTTTTGTGGCATCACATGCCCCCTTTTTGTAGCATCTTAACATATCCCAGGTGTGATATAAAGCAGTATAAAACTAGACAGTTTCATACATTTCAGTAGTGATTTCATTTAACACCTAGAACTCATAAAACTTTAATCACACACAGTTGGTGGTCCATTTTGCCATACATTAAACTGGTGTTTTTTTTTCCGATCAGAAAGATACATAAAAAAACTGTATTCAGTGTGATCATTAAATTATTTCTTTGAATGAATGGAAACACCTGTAGCCCCGCCAGTGAGGTTCTCAGCTGTTCCAGAGGTTGAGAAGAGCAAGTCCATTGAAGCAGGCCATCCTATTGTTCTCCATTGTGAGACCTCAGACCCTACTGCGCTGGTCCAGTGGTACAAGGATGGAGAGCAGCTTCTGCCTCAGTTGGGAATTTCCATCCAATCAAAGGGCACCATGAGGACACTGCTTATCCAATCAGCCGAGTTTTCACGCTCGGGGTTGTACAGTTGTAAAACAGCTGATGATATCAGCGAATTTTATGTGGACGTGACAGGTGACATACAACAGCTTTGCCAAAAATGATCATTTTTGTCATACTCAAAACTAACCAGTACCGTTGCAGCCTATTAATTCTATTTTCATCGTACAAAAGCCTTCCTTTCCATCCCCGGAGAGATTCATTCCGCTGCTTCTGTCAGCCATTTAACCATTTCTTTAATACTGGACCACTTTTCCTCAAAGTGGCTCAGTGCTCATGAAAACTTTCTGTTTTTTTTTTTTGTCATCTCTAGTTGCCATCCACTAGACATCTTCTTTTCATTTTAGCCAGACCTCAGAGAACACCACTTGACGATCAA
This sequence comes from Clupea harengus, assembly GCF_900700415.2. Classification (NCBI taxonomy): domain Eukaryota; kingdom Metazoa; phylum Chordata; class Actinopteri; order Clupeiformes; family Clupeidae; genus Clupea; species Clupea harengus. The sequence continues at coordinate 19,340,011 of NC_045153.1, read as the reverse complement.
TGCATGTAATGTCATGTGACCATGTTTCCCACAACTCTAACTGCACTACAAACCAAAAAAGCTTTCATTAACCAAGTTATTACATTGTTCTTGCTTCTACAGTGGAGACTGATTTCTCCAGAGCTACCCAAGCAGCCATTGCCAGTGCTCAACATTTTTATCATGCTTAACTCATGCAAATCTCGTCCAACCCTCACACAGAAAACGGTGGAACCCAATCAGATGTGTTCTAATGTGATCATTCTTCTCCACAGCACCTCCGGTGACATTTGTCTACGTCCCTGAGGAAGATCTCCACAAGAACATTGTGGAACAAGAATGTCTCACCTTGTCATGTGAGGTGTCAAGGCCTGATGCCATCACACAATGGTATAAGGATGGAGTTGAAGTGCAGCCTGATGACAATACCTCAATAGAGACAGAAAGCACAGTACGCAAGCTTCTCATCCAGGCGTCACAACTATCAGACTCTGGAACGTATACATGCCGTGCAGGAGACAGTGCTTTGATGTTCAAGGTCAACGTAAGAGGTATGGAGCAAATTGCAATTGAAAATTGAAACACAGGATGGTAAACTGTGCTATCAAAGATATTTCACTAACATACTGTATTCCTCCAGAGCCACCAGTTAAGATCGTCTACCCAAAAGAAGATGTCCACCTGGACCGTCATGTCCCAGAGGAGATAGTGCTAAGCTGTGAACTCTCCAGGCCCAATGCTTCTGTGACTTGGTTCAAAGATGGCCAGAAGTTGCAGGACAGTGAGAATATCAAATTGAAGACAGAAGGGCCGTACAGAAGACTCAAGATTCTCCGCAGTGGTGTAGAGGATTCTGGGGAATATGTTTGTGATACAGCCGATGACAGAATATTCTTCCAGCTGAACATAACAGGTATTCAAAATCAACATCCTCCATGGCTGATATTGTAAATACAATTCAAATAGCAATACATTCTACTTTCTCAGGATTGCTAAAAATAAATCATGGTCAAATTAATTTCAACTCTGAAATGAACAGAAAATCACAAATGTTCCTCTTGCAGAGCCTCCTGTGCGTATAGTATCTCCAAGCCAGTCCCAAATGGAACTTTGTCAGCAGAATGCAGAGAGGATGGTGTTAAGTTGCGAGATCTCCAGAGCCAATGCAGTTGTTCGGTGGTATCGTGATGGGCTTGAGGTGGAGGAAAATGATAATCTTATCCTGGAGGTGGATGGAGTCTATAGGAGACTTATCATCCCAGAGACCACTGTCAAAGATTCTGCTGAATATGCGTGCGATACTGGTGACGATTCAGTATCATTCTTTGTAAACATTGCAGGTACATTTTTGTTATCTTACATTAAAACACACTATACTGTACCTAAGAAATTGTTATTTTAAATTTTGGTCTCTTCCTGTCAGTCTTCCTGATTATTCTGTTTTAGCACAATTTTGCCTTTGCACATGGTAAGAGGCTTTGCCTTCTTCCTCTTCCTCACACAGAACCTCCGGTGAGGTTTATCCGTCCAAGAAAAATGGCCTGTGGAGTGGACATCTTTGTGGGCGACCCTATTTTACTGGACTGTGAAGTATCAAGACCAAATGCTGAAGTGACCTGGAAGAAGAATGGGGAGGAGATTGAAGAAAACGCTAAAGTCACCATATCTGAAGATGGCCTGAATCGGCAGTTAGCCATCCAGTCAGCTACGCTGGAGGATGCTGGCCAATACATGTGCGATGCAAAGGATGATGTCATGGACTTCCACGTCAGTGTCACAGGTAATAGTAATTTCCAACAAATGCTACTTTTTAATGTCCACCTCTGCATCAGATAATAATATTAGTCCATTTATTTTATCTGATGGTTCCAGAGGCACCTATTCAAATCCTGAGAAAGGACCAGATCGAGACAGAAAAGAATATTGTCACACCTGATGACATTGTGTTGAAGTGTGAGCTGTCTCGGTCTAATGGAATTGTCGTCTGGTACAAGGACAACGAGACGATTGTGGAGAGTGAGCGTGTGTCATGTGAGGCTGAGGGAGCGTTTCGAACCCTGGTCATCTTAAACGCTGAGATTACTGACGCTGGAGAGTTCATTTGTAATGCGAAAGATGACAAAGTTCAGTTCTCTGTTACAGTGCAAGGTATGTCATGGTCATTTTGTGCAATCTCAACTTAACTTGCTCCAAACATTTTTTTGGCTTTTAGAGATGTATTAGCTCCATAATTCTTAGCCTAAAACGGCCTCATGCAGTAGACAGGTAGGGATTCACTCACTTACGGCATCAGTGTCTTTCTCTCAGTGGGGTTAAGACACAAATCAGACTGTTGTTTCATTGTCCAGAGCCTCCAGTGACCATTCTAGGAAATTCAGAACACCCCGAACATCATAGCCTGGTAGCAGGAGATGACCTGATATTGGAGTGTGAGATGTCTCGGTCTAATGCGCCGGTTGAATGGTACTGCGACGGGAGGTTACTGAAACCAGACTCGCGAACACACATAGAAAGTCGAGGGACAGTGAGGAAGCTTGTCCTTACATGCCTTGAACTCTCAGACAAGGGGGAATACATGTGCGATGCCGTGGATGACAAAATGATAATCTTGGTGAAAGTCCAAGGTAATAAAATGGTGATTTAATAAATACTGGGATACAGTGTACATTTCTGCCTCACCAACACAGGTGTGTGTGTGTGTGTGTGTGTGTGTGTGTGTGTGTGTGTTTATATTTTTGTAATTGTAACATTTGTTTCCACTGCTGTCTTTTAGAGCCACCCACAAAGTTTGTCAATAAAGAAGAAGAGAACAAGATTGTCACCTGTGAGAATGACAGGGTAACACTTTGTGCCAAGGTGAATAAGGAGAAAGCCAAAGTTCGTTGGTTGAAAGACAAGGAGCCTATCATGGGCAGTCGTTTCCAAACAAGCACAGATGGAAAAAATTGTTACCTCATCATTGACCCAGTGAAGAAGTCAGACTGCGGTACATTTCTGTGTGATGCAACCACAGATGGGATAGACTTCATTTTGCTTGTCAAAGGTAGGTTTAGAGAAACAATATCATCCTTATATGAAGCTGGTTAGCTTTCTCTTGACATTCTGTTATTCTAATGTAACACTGAACCGTACAAATGTTTTGAAATTAGAACTAAAGGTGAAATTTGCCAAGCCTCTGGAAAATGCAATCGGCCTCAAGGATAGCGACCTCATTTTGCGATGTGAGCTCTACAAGCCGAGTGGAGACGTCCAGTGGCTCAAGGATAATAAGGAGATAACCCCCAGCCGTCGCTTTACGATCAGAACCAATGGCTGTGAAAGGAGCCTCACAATACATAATGTCACATTGGAGGACGCTGGAGTTTACACCTGTGAATCCAAAGACGAGAGAACATGTGCAACTGTTGAAGTGAAAAGTAAGTGAAAAGTTGCCAGAAAACATGTTTTGTTGGTTGTTGGCCATTTTCTAAGTAAAATTAGCATTTGCTTATTAGCATTTGCTCTTCTATTTTGGTCCAATCCACAGAGCCTCGTGTTGTGGAGTTTATTGCTGAGCTGCACAACATTACTGTCATGGAGGGAGAGGATGCCACATTCAAATGTGTCCTGTCGCCTGAAGACGCTAAACTGGTGTGGTGCATGAACGACAAGCCCATAGTTGCAGATGAGAGGTTCACCATGTCTAGCAGCAGCCTGTCCCACACTCTTCATATCCATAACTGCCAGGTCACAGACACCTCCAGGGTGACCGCAGAAGCAGAAGGTGTGGTGTCCAAGGCTAGTCTTCAAGTGCAAGGTGAGGTCCCATCAAACACACTCTCACTGTCTTAACATACTATGCCTGATGCATGCAGTGCAACATGATCCTTATATTTTGGCGTCTAAGACTCACTTATGCAATCGAAACCTTGTGTGCTCACAAAATCCTTCATGATCTCAACTACAGTGAGGTTTCTGGGGGTGTTCTTTTTATGACTCTAGGACAAAAACTTACGGAGCTTTAAAGGCATATTGACAACAAGAAAAAAAATATATACATAATATATTATATTGTCCCCAGAGGGTTAAACATTTTGCTAACTGTAAGGGACTTATTTGGGGATACTGTTCCCCTTGATACTGTGGTGAAAGCAGTGGTGAACATTTGGGATAAATAATGACCCTCTCAGACATGCCAGAATTGTTGAAAAGGTGCCTGTGATGGCTTGCGCTTAGCAGCTTCTCCGGTTTGGATTCCACTGTTAACTGACAGACACAAGTGGTACTACTATGTAACACACAGCCCAATAAAATTACCCGTTTGTAAAAGCGTTGCGCATTGAGTACAATAATGCTCTTCTAAACTATTTAATGGAGTAGTCTTTCTAAATTAAATGCCATTGTTTTCATTTCAATGTATATTAATGTACATTATAAATATAAATGTTGTTCACGTTCAGTATACTGCAGCAATAGCCTACATCAGTCACGAAGCTAGCTGTGCTATTTTTGGTGTTTGCAGGGCAAGTCTGTTGGTTATTAGTCAGTTAGCCTGCTTGTTGTAGACTCTCTACTACCTTTTCAATGCACTCGTCCTTCAAAATGAGAACTAGCGGATGTAATTTGAATATAATTGTGGTGAGTATTACATGTTCTGAGGTGCATGTGTTCAGAGGCACAGGTGATGTTTACCAAGAGTATGGAGGACGTGGTGGCTGAGGAGTTTGGGGAGACCACGCTGGAGGTGGAGGTCAGCCTGGACTGCGGCGAGGTGCAGTGGATGAGACACGGGTTGGTTATACAAGCCGGACCCAAGTTCACCCTGAAACAGATCGACAGGAAGCGTAGCCTGACCATCCACAAGCTCGCCCTCTCTGACCGTGGAACGTACAGCTGTGAAACGCTCCACGACCGCGCGCAGGCAAAGCTCAGCGTGGAACGTGAGTACACTCGTGCCAGGTCGCCTTCTCACTGTGCACTGTTGTTGTTTGTTTACCGCGGTTGCCAGAGATGCCGCTGCCTCGACTTGACTGGCGGTTTTTTTTGTTTGTTTGTTTTTTTTTTTTTCAAACAAATACGATCTGAGTCGGAGTAATATGAGCAAGAGCCTGCTCCTTCTTTGACACTTGTTCTCTGGCTGTGACGGCCACCAACAGGTGACTGATAGTCGATCTACTGATTCCCAGGGAGCAGAATTCTATATTGACATGAGATCAGAGAGGCAGGGATAATTCAATTAAGCATGTCAAATGAGAACCAGACTGAGAGCAAGAAGATGTCCTTGTTGAGTAACCTCTTAAGCCACTTTGCTTTGCTGTGAAAATGTAGATATTATCACATGAGTATTTTAAGTATTTTTCTCTGTTTCAGGAGTTACTCAGGTCATGGTCCATTTACTGATAGTATCTTTGATAGTAACTCTAACCTGAATTTACACATGTCATTTTATGTCTAAAAATCTAAAAGGAAATAGCCTCTGTTGTACACACGTAGAGCAATACATTTAGTGTTTTGAAGATGTTGTATTATATTGCTGTTATACCTCTGTTGCGATAAAGCAGTCAGTTGGAGGAAAGTCTGTGCTTTGATGGCTGTTGGCACCTCTGGTGAATTTGGATCTCTTTTCATTGCAGCTAAATTTATGCACTGGCTTTGAAAATCTCTGGTGGTGTCACCAACTCTCAAAAATAAACCAATCTATTCCATGGGGAATGTATGTCTGGTTTGAAATCAATGTCAGCAACAACAAAAAAAGTTTTTAACTCCCTGTCAGTAATGGCAGACCTTTCAAGTTGTTCAGCTATCAGGTTGAGATTTGGCAGTTATACCCCTGTCTTTCATTTGCCTCGTTTTATTGTATGAAAATATTAATATCATACATTCAATGATAAATCTATATACTAACAAATCATTTAAATTATCCCCACTCCCCAGCAAGGAAAATAAAAATTCGCAAGGGTCTGAGCGAAATCCAGACTTTTGAGCGTGAGACGGCCTCATTTGAGGTGGAACTGTCCCACTGCAACGTAGAGGCAGCATGGCAGAAAGACGGAGCCCGCCTGAAGACCAACAACCATTGGCGCATGAGCAACAAGGGCCGTGTGCACAGCCTCACCATCTCCAACCTCACCCTAGAGGACACGGGTACCTACATGTTCTCCACTGAGAATGTTAAAACGTCGGCAAGACTTACTGTGAAAGGTAATACGCACAACCATTATAGCAATGTCACCCACATCTAACATAGAGCAAAAGTTGGACTGTTATTCAGTGTGCTTCGCTATGGGCCACACCGACACCTACGTTCCTCTAACTGTTTCAGCAGAGGCATATAGACCTATGGTGAAGCAGAAGCTATGTAGCTATGTTAAGATATTAATAACTGTTAATCTATTTATAAAGAACTTGTCAACAAATTATGGGTAAATGTCACCATGGGTATGCCTACAGGCAACCATAAAGATGGGAACTTTGCTGACAACAATCTTCATAGGTTAAGGAAAACAACATTCTAGTTAATGTTTCCAAGCAATGACTAAACAAAACAGGTTGTAAACGAAAAGTGTAAAAGAGTGAGCTATAAACACTAGACTTGTTTATTGAAATAATCAATATGGATAGATAGTTTAAAAATAGCAGAGAAAAATGCTAATATGTTCAAATAGATCTGTCTAGGAAACAAACACATTTGTGCAACATGAAAGAGAGAAGACTGCAATGCATAGCTGTTAATATCATCTACTGCAAACACTGTTACTGGCATATGGCAACACAACAGCAGTCAATGTAAACATCAGTGGAGAGGCAGGCTTCAGTCCCTCACTCACCAGAGTTATAGGACACCCCTACCCACAGAGCAACTGAAAAGCTACACATTGGAAATAACATTCCCATGCCAGCAACGGAGGGTAAAAGAGCGCTGAGCCATAATGTAAGCCCTGAAAAGGGATTGGATTTCAGTCGCTGATGGCAGGACAATGGCATGGGGCGCCACTGGCCGCGCTACCACTCTTGCTTTGCCTCAGGTTACCGATATAAAAAAGCCCCCACATCACATGATCAGATTAAGGCTACTGAAACTTTTGAAGCATTCACAAGCATAAGTCCAGAGTGTAAGGTCATCTCTGCTATGTAAAGTCAGTCAGTAGCGCTTATCCCTCATAGTCGGGGACCTGTCAGTGTGGATGACAATAGTATAAATACGATCATCTCCATGTGATTGCTATACAAGGAGCCCTTGCAGGGAGTGTGATGGAGCAGATTCGGTCATGATGGAGCGACTCCAAGGGACTCCAGAGGGAGACATCGCTGTAAGATATAGGCTACCAGATTCAGTGACCTGGCCTTAATGATGTTAAACTATTTCTTACATAACAAGTTGTCACCGGGATATCATGAGCTACACTACACAAAGATGTCAGGTGCTGTTATGATTTCATATTTAGTACTGCAGTGTCCCATACTTGTTTGTCTGTGTGTGTGTGTGTGTGTGCGTTTCAGAACCTCCAGTAACCATTCTGAAAAAGCTTGAGGATGTAAGATTCCCAGAGGCCTCAGCCGTTACCATTGAGTGTGAACTATCAAGGCATAATATAGAAGTTAAGTGGATGAAGGTAAAACAAATAAACCATCTGTATTTTTCTTCCTGTGTGCTTACAGCATCTCATATTCTTGATATTGTTATACTGATTTTCCACAATAACAATAGTGAATTTTACACAGCATAGTTTTTTGGTCTTACAGATGTACCACGGATGTCCCATAGCTGATGTGCCATTTGAAGTATGAGGACTAACTAATGTGTTTCCTCTGAACTGCAGGATGGTGTGGAAATGAAGCCTGGCAAGAATCATCGAATTTATTCCATGGGTCGGAAGCGTTTCTTTCAGATCCTTAAGTGTGAGATGGACGATTCGGGTGTTTACATGTGCGATGCTGGAGACATCAGTACCAGCTGCTCCTTGGAAGTATTTGGTAATACTTTTTAATATAACTGTGCACTGTAACTGTGTTACGTATCAATACGGCTCCACCATGTGTAGGCATTTCAGTTTGTATGTCAGTACAATGGTACAATACTGCCATCAGCTGGTAATAATGAAATGAAAACAGTATTGAGAAAGTTCTGAGGGCCAGTGAAAAAGATTTTACATCAAATATAATTTCATATTTAAAGTTTAACATAAAAGTTAAGCTTAATACTAAAACATTATTTTTACACCTTATAAACCTAATTTAAAATAAAATGTAACTTCAAACTGTATTTGAATATAATTAAACAAATTACTCTATTATTTATAAATGTGAACAATAATGGCATAATACATTTCCGTAATTTTACATTTATAATATGAATGTAGTCTTTTCGTAATTTATTTTATTTCCTTGTTTTTGTTTGTTTGAACAGAACCTGCGCTGGAGGTCATCCAGGGTCTGGAGGATCAGGACATTCAGGAGGATGAGAACGCAGTGTTCATGGTTGAGCTCTCTCTAGACAGCGTAATGGGAGAGTGGATCAAAAACGGCGAGAAGATCAAACCCTCCAGCACCATCAAGATCCGACAGGAAGGTCGTTACACATATTTTATTTTTCCACCTCCTTTTTTTAGCAATGTTAATGTGAAACATATGTTTCAGATGATGTAGTGCCTAGTCTAACCGTAGTCCCTTACGCTATGAACAGGAGCCAAACACTTCCTCCTGATGTGCAACGTCAAGGGAGAGGACTCCGGGGAGATCAAATTTGTCGCCAAAAATATCGAGTCCACAGCCTACCTGGAAGTAGAGGGTACCATAAATCTCTTTATGATGTTTCTGACAAGCTCTTACCCAACAGCATTTTTCAATTTAGATCACAGCCTTTTAGCAGAACCGCTTTAACTTCAAGCCAACAGTTGCAAAGGGACAAGGTGATCCCAACCAAAATAAGAAAAAGGAAATTTAGAAATTGTATTTTGTGTAAAAATCTTTATGAAAGTATTCAGTAATTAGATAAAGCTTAAACTGTTATTTTGTTGTTCCATTTTTTTTGTTAGTTTTTCTGTTTGTTTACTTATTTGTTATTTATCTCATTTCCAAAAGAACTTCCAGTAAACATAGTTCAGCCACTTCAGGACAAAACTGCTCTGGAAAAGAGCCGCGTCATTATGGACTGCTCCGTGTCCAATCCCCGGTGCAGCATCCGCTGGTACAAAGGCAGCAATGTGATCCTGCCCTCCGATCGCTTTGAGATCTGCAGTGAGGGCTGCTACCGGAAGCTCGTCATCCAGCAGGTGGCGTTAGAGGACGAGGGCACTTACAGTGTCCAGGTTGGAGATTATACATGCTCTGCCAAACTGACAGTAGAAGGTAAGTGGATGAGGCAGTATTTTGAGTATTGCAGCAGTATCAGTATGGTGCATGTATTTCAATATAACCTACAACACATTCTGTAGAAGTGTTGTTTGGAGCAGAAACATAATTTAAAGTGTTTTCAGTGTCTATTCTTATCTTACCCTTGCACTGTGAGGGGTGATTACACCCAGTAGTTGCAACTTCCAGTTTAGGAATTGTGCTAATTCGTTAATCCAGATGGTTGAACTAATGGTCTCTTAAAATGGAGTACACACTTCTGACACAAACCATTCCTTGGAACATTAATGGACATAGCTGTTTCACAGTCATTACACTGCCCTCTAGTGACGACTCCTCCAATGACTCTAGTTGCTTGTTGAACTAAAAGCTTAACGTGTAATAGGCCCTGTGTCCATCGGTAATGACTCAAACTGCAACTTTCACCTTTGCAATAAATCCATCCTTTTCTTCCGTGGACTCACAGCCCAGTCTCTGCTGATGGTCCGAGAATTGCAAGACGTGGAGGTGGTGGCTCCAGACGAGGCCTACTTTGAGTGTGAGGTGTCCATGCCGGTGACAAAGCCCCCGGTGTGGACCCTCAACGGGGAGAGCCTGCAGCCTGGCCCTCGGGTCCTAGTGGAGAAGATGGGCACGGTCCACAGACTCACCCTCAGGCAGATGTCGGCGGACATGACTGGTGTCATCCAATTCACGTCCGGAAAAGCAAAGAGCACTGCCAACCTTCTGGTTAAAAGTAAATCTCTTGAATGATCACAAAGAATTACGTTCAGGTGTGCGACATAGACTTCACATCTACCACACAGTACACATCTACTCAGACCACTGCAATGAGAAAGGAAACAGTGTTTGTTATATAAGTTGCATATTCAATGGGAACACTTAATAACCCAGGAACACTTAATAACCCAAATAAACAAGTTATAAATAATTCTCAATGTATCTGATCACCTGCACGTGGGATTTTATGAGAAGATAAGTTGTGCTGATCATGTTTCTGGGTCCTGGATATTGAATAGTCTCACATGGTGTAGTTGCATGCCCTCTACATTTCTGGAGCAGATAAGGGCTTCAGAAGAGGGTTGTTGACAAGAGCCTTTCAGCCAACAGTCAACAGCTTTGCATGGCTAATTATCTCGCCATCGGTTAGCCAAGAATATGAGATAGGACTAGCTGTAAGCAAACACTTATGTCATCCACCTACATACACATTGTGGCGCCATGGCCCGCAAATGGAGTGGCCAAGTGGAGAACTGCTGATGTGGGATCATCTGATCTGGCTTAAATAGTATGTTGTAAGAATGTAAACACTGGTTATCTGATGGTAGTTAATGATCCGTGTGCTTAAGGAAGCCATGTCTTAGGCTTTTGGATGAAATGCTGTGAGTCATACACATACCATGTCTCATCATGTAGAGGTCCACTTGGAAACGAGGTTAGAGTTTTAATGATGTTAAATTCACTACCTGCTTTGGCAATTGGCAATGGCTATCATCTACAATTGCAACTACATACTGCATATTGCAAATATATACAACTGCAGTTTTTTTTTTTTACAAATGTACTCATGAAGCAACAATTTATAAATGAACAATTTTGGGCACTTTTTAAAATAGAAATCTTTATCCATTTTTGCAGGTCATCTTTGAGACGTGGAATTGGTGCAAGGTAATGACCCTGAAGAGGATCTGCATTAATTCAGCTTTTAAAAAGATATTCAATTTTCTTACTTGTTGAAAAGTGGTTGAAACTGAAAATTCTGTCAAATGTAATGACTTGAATCTGTTAGCATATCATCTACTGATATATCTTCTGCATTGTTTGAATCATCCGGAGAACAACAATACCTGCACAAAGAATCTGAATAATAACAGTTAGCTCATGTGATAGATTCTTAAAAGGTTTGTTTTTGTGAAGTTTAATTTCAATCTTATTTTTTTATGTTTTGTATTTAGGATAATCACAAGAAATCAAACATTATGAATTAGTTGTCAACAACAGTTTTTTTTTTTTCACTAAATTACCTTCACAACAATAACAAACCATGATATTTTCCAGGTCTTCTCAGATTTGATTTTAAAATTTTATTTCTATCCGATGATCAGTTATTGTCTAATATAAGTTAATTGATTGATGTATATTTGTATTTTTTGTCCTTTGTATAGACTTTTTTTTTAAAGAATACATAGTCTCTGGGATGCAGACTTAAGGGTATTGTGACACAAGTCAAGAAGGGGCTGTCTAGTTTGAAGCATGTTATGTAAATACACAGGGCCAAAAGAAAGGTTAACTTAGAATGGTTGAAACATATTTACATTTGCAAAAGAGTATAGAGCGTGTACTGATCAATTAAGCTATTTTCCTATGTGGAAGCTGTCTTTACTGAAATTCCATATTTATGATATCATTTGTTTCAAGCACCCACCAATAATACTGGATTTATCGCATATCTGACCGTTTTACTTGTTTTGGAAGTATCTTTCAATAAAAGCGTTCTTCAGCCTTGTTCTGATCATTTATGCTCTGAAACAAACACAAATGCTGCATTTTATCTTTCATTAATGACAATTAATAATGACAACTAAATATTCACAACTAAGCTATAAATGTCTTAAAATATGTGTTTCTGAATCATAAGAGTAGAATGGAATATGAATGAATTTGTCCTCCCTGGGTTTGCAAATTTGCAAACATGTAGATGCTCTGAATGTAAGTGTTTGTATATCTTAAGTACATAGGAAACGGTAAAGTCAGAGAATAAATAAATTATACATTTTTATATACTCTTTAATAATTGAAGAGACCCTTCTCATACTGGCTTCCCGAAAGGTGAAGATTGTATGTATTCCTAAAAGGTCCTACAGGGGGCGTCCTTTCAATGTGACATTAAAAAAAAACTCACTACGTATGCATGTCACCATGAACGGGTATTAAAAGGTGTGATCATACAGTTAAACTTTATTTTCTTCTTACAAAGTCATTGTCATAAAGCAATGGTAGAGAATCTCAGCTTGAATCCAGAGATATAAGGCCTACGTGAGAAACACCAAAGTGGGAAAACGGAAAATAAAACAGAATTTATTAATACTGATTGTTTTATTTCATAGCTTAATATGTTATGTATTTTTCATAAATATTTTTACTAAAGATAGGTTTCATACATTTGAATATTTATTTAACCTTAGGGAATTTACACCCTGCATCACGTGTGGAAACGGGGAGCAATAACAGGACTGAAAAAGTTCTCTCTGTTTTTTGTTCATGAAGACAAACACTGATCCCACACTTTTTATCCAGAAATGAAAGTGTACAGTAAAGGCCTCGGCAGAAGGCACAAGGTTTACATTTGTGATTTCACAACACGGCAGGAACCTGCCACTTGACGTGGGTCACAGCAACCCACGTGCCGACTGCACATCATCTCCGTAAATACAGTGCAAAGGTCAGTGCGCGGTGGGCTGCATGCAAACCCGGCAGACAGGGGCTTTCAGTGAGCCCGCAGAGCCCCAGGTCTCCATGGCAATTCCATTACTTATTGATTTCATTAAGAAGGTGCTTGGGCAATGATTTGGTCATTCACAAATCATACATGATTTAAACAGATGTGTATAAACTGGAGCAGACCCTGGAAACTGAGAATATCAGTAAGAGCCAGGAACACCGAACCCTGGGCTCTGAAAGAGAAGTCCAATGTGAGTCTGACTGCCATTTGTGGCATATCTGACAGCATATCAGCATTCATTTAGTTCAAACAGGTGTTCTAAATATCAACACAATGCTCCACAACCTCTCAGGTTTGCATCTGGAGCGTTACAATTTCATGTACAAACATTAATCATCCTGATGAGTACCATTTTATAGTATCTATTTTTTTCCTTTTTTTTTTTTTTCTTCTTTTTGCAGGTTATGTGTTGAAGGTCCTAACCTAGAAGTGCCTATTGAGACATCAACACAAGGCCTAGATTGTTGCTGAAATACAAAGCATATTACATTCAATGCTATGTCAAAGATTAAAATAAATGAAAACAAAATGTAAAACAGATAAATGGTCAGATTCAAGTACTGAAGAGAATGGAGGAAGCCATTGTGCTTGTCAAAACCGAACATCAAATCATACTGCTGTTCACAAGTCTTTCCCCTTGGCACAGTACTGATATTGTTATCATAATCATTATCATCTTTACCATTATCATCAGCATCATAGCAATAAGAGCATGAAGGCACTGCGTTTCTCAACGTAACATCTATTAAAAATAAAACATTTTAAAATTTATAAATGGACAAAAGTAGCATTATTTTAAAAACAACCAACACATTTGTTGTGCTCTCACCCCAACACTCAAACAAAACTAAAAAACAACAACAACATCATCCCACAAAGGAGAGTCTCCTCGAGCCCACTTGCATTGGCACTTGCGGGACTTTGCATCAGATTTCAATAACAGAAGTTTACATATATAGAACCTATGAGTCCCCCCACCAGTCGACACTGAGTCCGAGTCCTAGCAGATGAGGGGCTGAGTGACCCGGCCGCAAGTTGACAAGCGTACTCGCAGGGAGGGAGATCTCCAGTCAGCTACGTACCCTCTCTCAGGCCATGTCTCAAATCAGGTGACGAGTGACCGACGCCGGTTAATGCATTTCACAAATTTCATGACACAACATGGTTAAGGCATTGAACATTCGTAGAGTATGTGTAATAATTAGTATTAATGTATCCCAGTATCTTTATGCTTTGATTAATATCACAAATAACACATATTCTTGGAATTGTTTTTTGTCAAAGTCTACATCAAACTGTAACTAATATCTATTTTTTTCTCATATTAAAAAAAGGCAATTTTTTAAGGCAAGATATAAGGCATATTTGTGAGGGTCACAAATCCGTCTGATTGCTTTTGAACCATGAGAGGGGAGCTGACAACAGGGGCTGGCACTAGAGTGGGACCACGCCAGTTTCCCTTTCTTACATCCATACAGGCTTATCTCTGCTGTGAGCAAATTGCTACAAAGAATGATTGTGGCAGTCTTAGGAGGTCTTGACAACAATTGTCAATGTCAAGAGGTAAAAGATTTTAAATTCTGCTAAAAGATTTGGCGAATTAAGAGAGAGAGAACTTAGAGCCTGACATGATCGCCATTACTGTTCCGTCCACACTTGAGCATCTGAGATAAACTAAATTTGAAAAAAGAGGGAATGAGAGCAGTTTAACTCAAGAAAAACACCCAAGTAAGCTGGTGTAAAAGGATGTCATACAAGACATGCTGTTGTTCACCACGTAAATACCAGAAAGAACAAGCACTTATTTCAATAATTCCCACAGTTCCTTTAGATGGGCTTCCCTCAACCTTTTCTGGGAAAAAAAGATAAGATAAAACAAAAGAAGTGGAGGAATAACACATATTCAAGTGTTAAAATGATCAATGCAACTCTCACGTTTCTCTTTTTTTCTTATATATAATGAAGCAGTCCCACAGTTCCATCTCTAAACCAAACCAAGGATGTTCCAGCCGTTGTCTCTCTCAGCCAATAGAAAAACGTCCTGTGAATGGAATTCTGGGTAAAGTGATTCAGACCGAGACAGAAGCTGGTCCTTTACGTGGGAAGCAGCGTGGGGCCGATGCCCAAGCAGGCCTCCCTGGCCCCGAGTTGAAAGCTGCCTCCGTGGTTGAGCTAGCTTGTAGTCCTGTGCTGTTTCAGGACAGCATACACGTCGTCCACTTTACTCAGTCTCTCGAAGAACGGGAGGAGATCGAGCAGCTCTGTGTCGGACATGTCATCGAACCAGGACGCTACAGGCACCTAGAGGGACAAGGCAGAGAAAACACGTCACGTGATGCATACAGACACTCAAGGGCTTTGGAGTTACAAGTACATTTACAATGACTGTGAATGATACTTTGAATCAATGAAAATCACTCCAAAATGAACATAAGGATAGACATTTTCTGTTATCTGAAAATAATATGCCAATGTTTATGATAGGTAGATAAAGTTTTAATATATATCAACATGTTACAGATCTACAGGACATACAGTAAGGATGACTTATTTTCATAAAAACATGGAAAACGTTGCATTTCACAGTAAACAGCACGAGTACATTATTCAAGAGGGAAAGAGAAACAAAAGCACTTACAGCATTATCTGGGTGGAAGATGTAGGAGGCAGGGGAATTGTCAATAATGATGACCTTGTTCAGGTCCCGGCCTAGGCGGCTTAGGTCCTTGACATAGTTTCCACGGTGGAACACGCAGGATTCTCGAAAGAGACGACTGCGAAAGGCGCCCCATTTGTCCAGCAGATCTGACACAGGATCTGCATACTGCCATATTCATGAAAACACAAGGGAGATATTAGGTTCAGACACATGGGGAACATGAGTTGGAAGGGGTAGTAAAACCAATAGTGCATCTCTGATCTCTGGCAAAGGCTCTTGGGCGGCTGGTGGGGTGTGAAGATGAGTGGGGGAGCAGGTGCGAGGGTGTTACGAGGTGCTACTCCGACACTTTGGTACAAGACAGAGCAGTGTGTGCGACATAAGGGCTGACACTAGATAACGCTTGTTCTACTTACCTTTGCTAAGCTTGCGGTGAAAAGGACACACTCGAACAATTCACCCATGCGTTTAAGGAACTCATCCACGTGGGGTCTCTTCAACACATACACCTGAGTGTGAGAAAACAGAATTAGACCCAGAATAGAGGCCAGAATATTTTCACAAAAATCACAATACATTTTCATTTGTACATGCATTTGTAACTCCTCATTCAAATAAATGAAGGTGCTATAGAGGTCTGATTTAGGAATTGCAGGTCAGATGATTCTATGATTTCCACCCTGTCAGTCAGCGCAGAGCACAGAGTGCACAGAGCTCAGTTTTCGTGCACTGAAGATTAACTAATAAACACCTAGAACATTATCCATGGGGTCACTGGATGTGGGTAGAGCACTTTATGTAGATGTCAAATGATGCCCCCGTTTTAGAGCAAGCCGTAAAGCGTTTTTTTTTATGTCAGGCTGTGTGCGCCAAACATCTTTATGGAGTCGGTGGTCTTGCTCCTGAACCAAGTTATCCCGAATAGGCTTTCCGCGACTTAACAAGCCTATCCTGGATTACTTGAAACAGGCACAAGCCTTGTCTGGCTTGGGCAGTCTTGGGTGTTTTCAGGTCGGCCACAACTGGGGCTGCACTTGCCCTTTAAAGGGCTAATGTGCGCTGCCAGACGGAGCCCGTGAGCAGTAGATGTGCTCTGAGTGAGATTGATGGGCAGTGAGTTCTGAGAAGCCAGCAAGGGTTTCGTCGTCTCGTCAGGACACTGAAATAGCCACCTGCTGCTCGGACCCATCAACAGAGAAGGCCACTGCTCTGTCAGGTAGCACGCTCAGGGGAGAAGTGATAGGTAAACAGAAAAAAAAAACACCCGTTTGAAATGCACCCAACCCTCCTAAAGACACCCAACTCTGTGAGAGAAGCATGCTGTCAGTTCAGTTTCAAGGATACAAAAACAACAAGTCGTATCGTGCTTACCTGGTGAACAGTCCCATCAATCTCAACTGGAATGATAAAATCAGCGTTGTTCACCGGCTGTTGACAGAAGAAATAAATCTTGGTCTAAATGAGGCATGAGTTCATTACTGAAAATAAACATATCTCAACTTGCCTGAGCTGGTTTGCTATACAACATTAAGAAATAAAAATGTCATTTTTCTCGACAACACCTAAACTGTATAGATCCTGAAATCACGACTGAAAGGGTTAAGCAAACACACAACGTGCAAATGCAGTTTCTGTAACTTAACCCTCAAAAATAACAGCTGGCAACATCACCCTGCTGGAGCCTTCTGTCATTTGTAAAATAATGTCATTGCCCACGCTCATAAACTGTGATTTATCTAGTGGGAGCGATGTAGCTCGTATATGCATCTCAAATGTTAAGTTAATCACGTGCATGCGCTATAGAACACTATGACCTACATTCACAGACTATGAAGTAACACTGAAGACACCAAGCACAGTGTAGGGCTTGACAAATCCATGAGTGATCACCAGTATAATTACCTTTTAACTATGAATAACCAATTATTTATAACTGTAAGGTACTGCGGGATGTTGACATATCTAACTATATTGACAAGGTGAAACAGGAAGTATGAATTTATTGACAGCACAAAAGCCGGAAATTATGAAAAACGTGTCACACTGTCGACACTCTCCTCGTAACAAAAGCCTCAGTCTGGTTTTCATTACTGTTCCACATAACACGTTGCTGATGTAATACATTTCAGCTTAGGAGGAAAAATTCTTCCATAAACAGTAAAGGAATAATAGACTGGAGACTGCTGATTCTCCCTACAACACACCCTCTTATTCCTCCAAGGCTGGCTTACCACCTTTTTTATAGTGACAGTTTATACAAAATGCCGTATTTTCAGTCATGAATCACTTCCATATTAAGCACATTACATCATTCAATCAATGTGTTCCCTGTAAAGAACATCGGCTATCAGATATCTGACATTTGACCAGCACCAAGAACATACTGACAAGTTGACTGACTTCATAAATGTGCCCCATGCTGTGCCTGATACATTAAACATGTGCTGTTGCTGAGCAGGAAGTACTATGTGTCCTTTGACAATGTTGACCATCAGTCCAACACATGTACCTCCACGTTACTTGGCCAAAACTGTTTTGTAATGTATACAGAAAACACCCCGCTTTACAAGAACCCCATGTTTTACTGCAGCAGAAGTACATGGAACTTGTCATGTTCACAGTGCTGTGTGGAAGTGAGGGTGGATGACAGAAGGGGATGGGGGCCAAGGGGTGGAGCCTGGGTCTCCACAGCTTACCTTAAATGAACTGTGGACTAGTGTTTCATCTAGATCAATGACTACACAGATCTTCCCCGCGTCTTTCGATTTAATCTGAGGGAGCAGTGGTTTGGCTGGGACCTGAGGTGAGCAAACACAACAGGAAGTTAGGCAACTGATCAGTAAACAACATAAATGGCTTACTCTGATATTACAAAAACAAAACAAACAGTGCAAATGTATAGTGCAAACTTTATGTTACAAACATTTAAGTACAAACTGAAGCCAGTCCAGCCAGCTCAAGTGAAGCGCCAACACCAACAGCAGCTGCTAGTAAACCACTGCCTGTGCAAGTCAGTAATGCAATACATTCAGTCCACAATCATTAATGACTCGTGTTTCAAAACTGCAGTGTCAACGGAAAAAGAAAAGGGAAAAAAAATAAAAAAGCTTGCGTGGACGAGAGAGAAATAGTCTCTAGAGGGGAGTGTCCATGAGGGGGCACACGGAAGCTCTTTTAGTGCTAACATTCCATGGGCAGCGCCAGACCGTGTGACTGAGGGCACTGCTTGGGATGGGATGGGATTACATGACCTCTGGCCAAGCCATTCTCTGTCTGAAAGTACCCATGCTCGTATACTGCAACAAACTTAACCAGCTGGAGGGAAAACATGCTTACGGGAAAAGCAACCGAACATAGAGACAGATGTGCTTATGCCTTTGCTGAGTTCACCACTGAGGTTGAGCGGTAGGAGGGGAGGGGAGGGGTTGGTTATTGTAGATAGGTGTCTTTTTAAGCTTCAGACTCAAATAACAAGCCCATATGACATGGAATCAGAGATGTACTTGAGCATTCTCCTTCCCTTATTTTAGCTCTGAGGCAAGACAAACTCAGACGGAGTTGAACACACCACATGTCTAATACCCAAAACAGGTCACAGGTCAAACTCAACAGGCACAAGTTTCAGTCTTCTTTTGTTTATTTATTTCAGAAACTGCAAAATTCACACCATGCATTAGGAGTTGCTAAATGTAACGTAACATGCTGGGAAAAAAACAATTACATTTATCAAGTGCTTCATAAGCATTTTATGTGCAACAAAAAGAACTTTAAGTACCTCATCTGTTGGGGCACAGAACTCGCACTGACAGGCCTCTGGGATCTCTTCATCCTCAGACTCAATTTCCTCAATCTCCTCTGATGGTTCCGGGGTCTTTCCTTCCTCCGCCAGCTTAAAGAATTCATGTGACGCACAGTGTTCAGAGGATTCAACATTGTTTTCTGAGGTCTTAGCATGATCAACACTGTTCTCTGTGGGCTTTGTCTGTTGGGTAATAAGATCAGACAACAAGAATATTTCAGGCGTCACCGACTCTGCGCGTTTATGCTCAGGTAACTTGGCTTTTTCAACATGCTCAGAGAACCCATCTCCTTGATCTGGCTTGAGAAATTCAGAGAGTTCGTCACAGCCTTCATCGGTTTCTTTAAAGCAGCGAGGCTCCGGGGTTTCAGAGGTCTCTATACCATAAGGAATATCAGGGCTACTAAGTAGGCCCTCATTCTTCTCACGCGATTCTGCAGTTTCTTCATCTTTCTCTTCATCCAGTGTTTCAGAGAAAAGAATTTCAGGGATAATCCTGTGATGTTCACAGTTATCTGGACTGGGTGTAATACCCTCACCACCTTCAACGACAATGGTTGAAGAGTCATCCTTACGATACACCTCAGAATCTTCTTCCTGCACAGAACCAGCTTCACTGCCGTCTTTTACCCCTTCAGCAACTACCTCACTGGGTTCTTTTTCATTGTTTGTTTCCACTTCAGCCCAGGGATCAAATATTAGATCCAATCTACAAACATCTGCACCACAGTGTCCATAGGCTTCAGCCTCTGACAATCGCCGCCTTTCCAGGAATAATCTTAAAGTTTGACTTTGATAAAGTGCATGCCCAATGGAAGGTTGTGAAAGCTTCTCCTCAGAAGGGGATTCGCTCAGTTGACCTCCTTGTTGCGTCTTCTCCACTTGCCTGTCTCCATAAACTTCACCTGATCCCCTAGGGGGCTCAGGACCCTCCTCATCTATTTGGGGTTCGAGACGGTCTCCTTCTGAATCAGGTTCACTGCCATCTTCTTCAATGTACAGTTCCTCAACACTGGAAAACTGGCTGTCTACAGTGCAGAGATCAGCACTTTGTCGGTCTTCTGCAGTCCATACATTAGCACAGGTCTGATCCTCACCTTCCAGTGAGAATTCACATGATTCATCTTCAGCATCCATCCCATCCTCTGTATAATGCCTGTAACTGTCCTGACTGTCGACATGTGGTGACACAAACGACTCCTCGTGGATGGGATAGGGGTCATTTTCCTCCGTCTCTTCAGCTTGAAGTTTGTCTCTTGTGCTGTAAGAAGACTCAGAACAGTTTTCATCAGATTCATTTCCATCAGAGCAGGTTTTAAAAGAACCAGTTTCTGAACTGTCTTGGCTTTTCTCATCACAGGGATGATAGTCATCCCCTTCACTTCCATCCAAAGACTCCACATCAGGTTTGTCAGAAGTACTAATATCACTGACTTCATCAGAACTATGTTCAAAGAGTCCATTATGATTAAGAAGGAAATCAAGATTCTTGTGTCCTTCACAATCAGTGCATAGTCCACATAAAATGTCCTCTTGAGATTCCGTTCGATGTGAGGATACATTGTGATAAGATACTGCACTGCACTCTGCAGTCTCACTCTCTTCACAAGCAATGCAATGCACAGAGACTTCACTGTTACTGCACTCAAAGGAATGACCACAAGACTGCACTTTTTCTTCCAGTTGTAGAGAATCACAGTGGTCAGGACTTAGTCCATCTTCATTCGCCTCCATGTGTTCAAAGGAGTGATCACAGAGATCACAGTTTTCACAGCATTCATATTCTTCTAAAGACAAAGTGTCAGGTGTAGGTTCAATTACGAACTGAGAGATCCATAAGTTTTCAAAGGTATCCATTGATCCAGACAGTAAAATATCACTTTCAGACTTACACTGGGTCTTCTGTCTGTCTTTGAGCTGCTCACAGTGAGCGCTGTGGTGCTGGCATGGCTTGTTTATTTTGGTGGCGCAATAGTATTTAGCACAGCTGTCAAGGGAGCTGCATTGTTTAGCCAACTCAAAGTGTTCAGAGGATTCACATTGTTCAGGGGTCTTGCAGTGTTCAGCAGAGTTGACCGTCGGCTGACACTCTTCTGCCGCAGCATCAGGAAGCATCGATTCTTTCAAAACCTCTGTGTTTTCAATAGAGCACAAGAGTCGTGCATGTTGACTGTTCTCTAAAGATGCACAATAATGACGTAGATCCTCGCTGGGCACAGGCTGTTCGCCGCCGTCATTCACGTCACATGGCTGTTCAACAAATGTATCATAAGCCTCACAATTTTCAGCTTTGAGGTCTGTGGGTGTGAGGTGTTCACCTAATTCACAGTCAACCGCTGAGATGCTATGTTCAGAGGACTTGAAAACATCAGCGGCAGTTTCACAGTCACGTTCGGGGAGCTTTTCAAAAGCCCTCTCAGACACTTCACTTTCTGACACCTCGGTATAATCAGCCTCCTCATGAGAGCTGATGTATTGTGTACAAGGTTCACATTGTTGAAATGACTCTGTGTGTTCAATAATAGGGTCAGGCAGCTCGCTGTGTAAAGGCCCACCTTCATCTGGGTCCACGAGCTCCTCAGAAACTGTACTTAATTGAGAATTGAGTTCAAATGTCTCACCAAGATCAGCACCTACTCCAAATGACCTACTTTGCTGAGAAGATTCAAAATTATTAGTCTGCAGCTCTGCTGTGCTCTTAATTTGTTCAGATTGTACATTCTGTTCATTGTGCTGTTCTGAAACCTCTGAAGTAGAGACAAGATTAGTGCATAAACCATTTTCAAAGAACACTTCCTCAGTTTGACATATTTGAGAGGACTCACTGTGAACACAGAGGGTTTCTGTACCGTAGCTTTGTTCAGGTAACTCTGGTGTACCAATACGCTGTTCAAACTCTACTTCACCGGCTTCATAAATGTGCTCCATTGCTTCGTTTAGTCCTTGGACTTCAGAGTCTTCAGTTGAATCAAAAGAGCTTTTCTGATCCATGGAATTTAAACAAAGTCCACAAGCATGGTCATTTCCTTTGTGCGCCTCTCGTCCAGACACCTTAGTTTGGTCTGCACAGTTCTCCGCAGGCATATTTTGTCCAATACAATGTGCACTTTGCACCACAATTTCACCCCTGAGAGAAGACTCCAAGAACTGGGAAAAATGTCCTCCAGCTCCAAAATGACTGCAAAAATCGGCAGCTTCAAAGTGCTCAATGCATTCTCCAAGCGTGTTGCTTTCCCCAGAGAGCAGGCAGTGGTGTCCTGACAGTATGCAGTGCTCGGAGAGGTCTGTCTGTAGTGGGGGCTGGGGAGATTCGCTGATCCCACAGCCTGCCTTAGACACCAGGAGTAGCGTACACGTTGACATGACAGGAGGGTCACCACTAGACTGAGCTTCAGTACCCAGCCCCTCTTCAGGAGACCTACCAATTTATTTTAGGGGGCTACAGAGACGTGACAAATAACTCCTGGAATATCAAATCGCTATAAAAAGCTGAAGTAAGGCATAAATCTGAAACTGACACCCGAGAGCATCTTGACCACCTGATCTGTCTGTATTTGCTAACAGCCATGTTGTTTTCCAATAATGTGTTCAATTGAATCATGGATGGCTTTGTCTTATGCCAAGAACACTTGTTTGCCAAAGATATAATCTCCTATTTACCAAGGAATTCTAATCTTTTAACACTCTTATAGTGAGAAAGGAGACATCAGAATTTTTACTTATTCCATTTTGAATAGATTTTTGAATTTACAAACAAGCACTGTGATGATTCACTGACATGATTTACTCACACTGACTTGTTTGTTGTTGGCCATGTGAAATAAGGCGGTAAACAAGAAAAGGAGTTGCGCAAAACAAACATGGGGTTTCGGTTTCCTTGGTGACACAATTGATCATGTGGCTCTTGGTCAAGTTAACCACAAGACACTCAGAAACCCATGGGGGAGGGTGGAGATGGGGTGAGAGAGGGTGCGGAGGTAAAACACAGAGGTACAATGAAATCATCTTACTTTAGAGACAGTTCCATTTTCTTCGACCAGCAGCGGTGCGTTGTTGTTGACTGGGAGCTGCTCAGCTTCATCGTGACACAGGCAGCAGAAGAGACTGTGGAAAATGCTGCGACTGCGTGGCTTCTTTGATGAGGATGCAGCATGTGTCTGGGCACCTGAGAACACAGAGGGACACACAGTTACGCCATGTTGACCATACTGCTGCTAGCCATGGCGCCATGGCACAAAGCCCACAACACAAAACACCATCTTTGGATGGCTCTGACAGACACTAATGTGCCACTAATCAAAATCAAGCACTCTATGTGACGATATCACTTTCCTGCTTAAGGTCAATTAGCTGCCAACTCCATTTAAAGAACCCCCGCTGGTAAACAATTCAAATTGATTGGGCACACCTGCTCCTTCGCAGGAGGAGATGTTCCGATGTGTTTATTGACAGCAAAGTTGATTGGACCAAATCGGAATGTAAATAATTCCCTGACCAGTGTGAATTTGGTGCATTTCACGCAACAGAAAATCCTTTAAACTATGTAAAGCTGATTTCTTGAAAGCAGTCCACAGACAGGGAGTCAAGAAACAAGAAACCAGAAACCAGAGAGCCTACTATGGGTGGAGATATAAAGGGCGTCTCAGTCATTGAAAACATGTGTGTCACACCCATGAAAGCCCCTACACATGCATTCCTTTACTAGTTATGACAACATTTAGTCAACGCTGGGGCCTGGGAAACAATCTGTCGTCATTCAGTCCTTCACAACAGTAATTAGCCAATGAATCCTCCTAGGCTGATAACGCATGAGATAGAAGTTATTTGTCAGCAAGCATATCTGACAGAGACCAGCGCAATTTAGCAATAGTGACAAACATAACAAGGGATCTCCATGATTAGCGAAACTATGTACAGCTCAAAGGCTGGAGCCCTTTTTAGACGTATTGCTAAAGTGAACTTGTGTGTTGATGGCTGGTCTTTAGAAGACAAAATCTTTGACGGGGCAGCAAGATGAAGGAGGTCCTGTCATCGTGAAATATTAGTATGCTAGTTGAAACCCCTGCATCTGACTTCTGCTAGACTAATTTGACTGGGTCCCACATATAAGCAGGTTTCTAATTTGTTCCCCCTGTTTTGATGTTTTGTTTCTCGAGTAATCAGATGGCGCTGCTCTGTTGTCATGTTGCTGATGACAACAGAGCTTTCAAAATCTTGCCAACACATTTAGGAGATAACTACCTTTGGTAGATGCTAGCCATGATTTCAGCAACCACATAAAAGAGGAATGACCTCCTTTGACCTCCTACAATACTTTTTCTGGAGGATGTTAACAATTTGAATGCTTCACTGTAAACTTTCAAAACAGAGGGATACATTTACAGGGGCCTTTTATGTAAAATGATTGATATCACCACATCTAATACAATGTCATTATCAGGAATTATGACAAGATAGTGTTCCTGTTCATGGTATACATCCCCATTCCTTGTTTTGGGTGTTTTTCTATGCATGTATTACACTTCATGGCCAGACAAATGTAAACAAATGCAAAAGGAAAAGGCCTGAAGGAGTTGAACAAAAGGATTGCATTGCAGGAATTTAGTCACAGTTTTGTCTACATTGTCAATATTTGAGACAATATTTGTGACAATTATTATTATAAAACTATTTTCATCTTTGAAATACAAATAAGTAATAATAAAATGAATTAGGTCTGAAAGCATTGCATAGTTGCTATTTTACCATACAGATCTCTTTCCTGAATCATGAAATATTAGATGACAAAAATGCAAAACGCACTTAGATATGCATTTGTCATTTGCAATGATATTGCACTTTCACTCCATGTTTTCAGTTAAGCAGTGGCTTGTCCATGCATGGAGCACATATTTTGCCCCGCAAACGTTTTTATATGAAACTCCTTATGCAATGCAGGACATTCATTACATTCATACTGCATTCAGAGTTGTTTTAACGAGAAGTCATTATTCATCCATTCAGGGCATTTATTGGAGACATAAATCAAAACCCTACTTTTTCCACACATCCTTAAGGGGGTTTCAGACCTGCACCAGATGTAGCAGAGCATAGTGACCATACCTGAAGTCTGCTCTCAGGGAAAAGGGGCATGCAAAGGAACATGACCAAAGGCACAGGCAGGAGAAAGAACCTACGGGTGCGAAGAAACATCACGCAGCTCACCACGTTGGGTCTTCTGATGTTACACATCAGACTGCTTTAAATAGCCCTCACGAGCAGCTGCTGACAGAGGTTAGTGATGGCATTCTCTGTATATAGAAAGCTCCCACTCCAGGCCATAAACGGACACAGAAAAACAAAAACCGTTGTAGGGGAGCAAGGCATCAGTCCCTGTGTTTATCTGAGGACGACATGAAATACCCAAACACGCCTGACAAGGGTGAAAGCCTCAAACTCAGTTTATGAATGGCAATGCGTGTCTATCCTGGGATAAGTGTCTTGACCATGTAATGCCCGGCAGTATTTTAAAAGCGAAATGGCAAAGCTTTATTTACTTATTTGCCGTGCCTTAGCAGGACTGCTGGAGGCCGAGGCTTTGACAGTTTAGTCGGCTTGACAGCCTGAGCCGTGTGGCCCCTCTTTTCCACGGCTCGCACCCCACCTCCCAGGAGGCTTAGATCCCTGATAATGAGGCTACAGCTTTTTTTTCCGGATCCAGCGCTGCCCCACCCTAGTCAGCATGTTTCAGCACCACAAAGTTAAAAGTAGTCCATCTGGGTCTCTTTGGGGAATGCCTGTGATTCTATTCCCATCCTGGCAGACGCCGATCTCTCCGCGGCTGATTTTACGGCCCCCACCCCCCGACATCCAATCCCCCTCAACAATCTAACAACTTGTTTCACACCATCCGCAGAGTGAGCGGGACAGCAGGTTTGCGAGCATTGTGACACACGCCGTGCCAAGTTTAAGTTACTTGGATATAGGGCAAACAGCTGGCATTCAGTGCAGGGCACCGGCACACAGGCTTACACCATTGTAAACACTGCCATTATCAGATGTGAAACACACACAAACTCAGAAGGAATATTAGCATAGACATAGATAAATAAGGTTATAAATAGATACATTCTTAACATAGGGTAAATTTACCTTAGGATGAACAAAGGCTTATTACATGCGAGATATTTTTCTGTACAAAAGTAGTGACACCTGTAGATTCTGTCAATTACAGAATTATTACTGCATTATATAGTGGGATATTGGTTAGGTGTTGAATTATCTGTTGTCCAATTTTTTTCAAATAAAAAAAAAACCTTAACTAAAGACTTTTAAAAACCTTCTAAATAACCCTAAACATTGACGCGTTTATTGATAATTATTTAATATTCTGTTATTGACCATAGTATCGAATATTCAAACAGCTTGTTTTGAAAGAAGTATCTGTGTTTTCTCATCTGAATGCACTGAATATCTTTGAAGCCTTGGCACCAGCTAAATGTTTTGGATTGGGGTGGGGGGCGGGGGCGGGGGGGGGGGGTGGACCTACGCCTAAGAGCCGTCCTTTTTTTGCCGCTTTCATAAAACTCCCTGAACAAGAGAAGCACTCAGGGGGCCCCACTCCGTTCCCTTGGTCCCTCTCTCCCTCTCCCTCCCTCTCTCTCTGGAATGCGGCCATCTCATGGGCCCATAACCCTCTGCTGCACAGTGGCCTGGCCAAACCAAAATAGGAACAGGAAGTATCAGGAAGTGAAGTAAGACTCATGAGAAGCGATAGAGAGTGGCCTACACAGAGAACATTCTCTCTCTCTCTCTCTTTCTAACTGGCCCCTTTTTCTCTTCCGCACTCTGTCTTTCTTTCTCACTCACTCACTCACTCTCAGCCTATCTTTCTCTCTCTCTCTTTCTCTCGCTCTCTCTCTTTCTCTCGCTTTCTCCCCCTCATTCACTCTCTCCCTCTCTGCTGCCACCAGCAGATCATATTTCACACAACAAAGCAGGTACAGAGGAGGAGAGGCCTGGGAAACAGCACGCTGAGGTAATCCACAATGTCCTGGTGTGGAGAATAGGATTCCAGCAATCGAGCTTGGCCATCAGGGGCCAGTGCACCCATAATGTCTTTCACATGCAGACTGGACGGAGGCCTAGCAAACACTCAAGAATGCCTGCTAATAGCGTGTCTGCCCACAGATTCAGCCTTGCCTTACGAGTAGGACGTGTACTCATACCAAACCCTTCCGTACAGGACGTTTGGTTTGGTATGCGACCTATTCGGTTCGGTGCACCCTGTGACCAAAACAATTACTGCCAGAATAGTCTATTTATGTCAAACATTAAGATACTACTCGCACACGTGGAACCGAAACTCAAGAGGGCACATTTAAATCAGAAAGTTTTGGCCGTGCACCAGTTGTTGTCTATCAATTGTAGCATGTTAGTCGGTTTATCCTGGTTAGCCAGATTAGTCAAGTTAAATGTAAAACGATTTGTACCAACATTGTTCAACTGAATTCAGATATACCTGTGGATACACTTCAAACATTTCATTTATGACAGCATCACCAGAATCTGTGGATTAGCGAGATGAGACAATAACAGTCTGGACTGGAAGGAGAGTCCTCTCACTGCAGATTTCGGATCATGCCAAACTAATGCTATAGAGTATTTATCGCTGCGGATATGCGACCATACTCAATTATAGAAAATACTGAAAGCATTATGGTCAAAGTGCTTGAGCCCCACTACAAGGTGTCTTCATTTTCATGCATTTTAGTCAGTACGTTGTGCCTGCCCTGTATAAACGAGCGCAAGCTGCAGTTTAGAAATCATCAACGTGTCAAACTCTTACGATGGAGCATTACTGACATTTGTGTTATTTATTTTTTCTTATTGACAATATGCCAGTGTTTTATGTGCCTTAACTGTTCAAAAAAATAAATGGGAAAAAAGTTACTTTATTATAAGTTTTCTGCTGTTTTATTTTGGGTTGTTTTCCCTGCTGTACCGAAAACATAAGGAACCATAACCCCAAAACCGAATCAACCCGTGAATTTTGTGTACCGTTACACCCCTACCTACGAGCATGACTAATTGTGCAAGGTCAGACTTTGTATCTTTGCCCCCTTGCCCACGAACACCACCCCAAGCTTCTAAAAATAATCCTCAATAACCAAAGACCAGGTGGTGATGCCAATGCTTAAA
Source organism: Clupea harengus (assembly GCF_900700415.2). Classification (NCBI taxonomy): domain Eukaryota; kingdom Metazoa; phylum Chordata; class Actinopteri; order Clupeiformes; family Clupeidae; genus Clupea; species Clupea harengus. The sequence goes on along the minus strand of NC_045153.1, from coordinate 19,311,562 downwards.
CTTCTGGATAGTGGCTCAACACGCTGCATTTGCTAAAATGTCTTTTAAATCCACTTTAACTTCAACATCAATAAAAACACTGAATAACATGACATACAAATCCCACCTGTTCTCATGTGCATGTCTGCTTAGCCAACGCTTACAGATTTATGAGACTGACCAGGCACTTAGGGTGACTGGGTGGTCATACATATGGGGTCAGCGGCAGAATTTAGCCTTGATCTGTGGGCCGCAAAAAAGGAATAAGGAGCCCTCTGCATAGCTTAACAGGATCCTATTCCTTAACATGTGTTTTTTTTCTCTGCTCTTATGTAACTAGGAATTCCACTGGCTCCCTTCGACAAATAAGCCGCTGGGCTGGTCAGCACAGTCGGTGATGTCAGTGGTGAGATAATCGTCCAAGTCCAACACATTTCTGTACACTTGGGTATTATATGACTTGGTTGCTTAGTTTTCAGGCTTGGCCCCTGCAAAGAGCGGTTTAACTTTGACATGAACGGGTGTTGCTGCTGAAACCATCGCGTGGGAGTAAGGATTTAACACGCTGAATGCTTCTGTCGTTCATATTCAAACATTTTAAACATTTGCCACCTGGAAATCTAGAGAATCTGGCAAGTTCAGACTAGATTTTGTCAAACTGGGTAGCTGAAAGAGAAAGGGAACGCGAGGAGGGGGAGGGGAGTGAACTAGAGAAAGAGAGAATTCGTATTCAAACATGAACGCTTACACTGGGATGCATCCAAATATCAAGCTTGAACCCAAGTTTCATGAGTGTACATGAACTGAATCTATCAAATCTCTTTTAAATGTATTACAAACTAAGAACAATACCTGTCAACAAGGTGTGCAGCCTTGCATGATCTTCCTTGAGACATTATTTACCCCTCAGCACATAGTTAGGCTCAAAGCCTTTTTGACTAGGCATGTTCTCCTGGGAGACAAACATTCAACACAGATTAATCTGCAATCCCAACTCAAAATGTAATTTTGTGTCATGGCACATCCAGCTAAGAATGTAAGCAAAGCATTCTTTGATACCCCTTTTCCACCAAGGCAGTTCCAGGGATGGTCGGAACCTGATGTTGAACCAGTTCTTCGCGTTTTGACTGCCAAAGAACCAACTGTCGAGCCAAGAAAACTGGTTCCAGAGCGGCACCAACTTTTCTGCTCTAAAAAACACGACCAATCATATATTATCATAACCAATAAGACCAACTAAAACTGTCTGACCATTAAAAAAATAGCTGTTTAACCAGCTACTAATCTCTTACATCAAAGGCTAGCTAGCTAGCTAGCTGTTGGTCAGCTAACATTACCCAATCAAGCATAGCTACTATTTTCTCCCATCAATGTTAAAATCGCAACATTAATGGTGCGTTTGACGTTCTTAACACTGATGTGAGAAATTAGCATCGAGCTAGCTAGCCATCAATGTGATGTTGTAAACAGACAATGCAGTCCACCATTGGCACTAGCACTGCTGGGGAAGCAGAGACGTATACAGTGATGCAACAGTGTGGCTCTATAGTGGCTCTGGAAAAGCAAACCGGTTCGCAAGTTGCACTAGCACCAGCCCGGAACTAGAACCTAGTTTGCGTGGTGGAAAAGGGGTAGTAAGAGTATGCCAGATGCTGTACTTTCCACCAAGCACCAACATTACATTGCCTACAGAGATTCAGAGCATCAACAACAAAGTCTGTCAGATATGTCTCAATCAGAATGAACAGTCACTGAGGCGTACTAATAAACAACAGAACAACAACGGCAGTGCTGTGGCATATGGAGGAGGGCCACAGCTGCGCTAGCCTGGCTCCGCCGCCTATTGCAAGACAGCAATCCCACAGTGGTCGATACTGATTGGTATAAGGCCGATTCAATGATTTCAAAATGAACCCGAAATCTACGTCCATTCGGATGCAATGACTGGAAACAAGCCCCAATGGAGCGTGGCCAGACCCTATCTATTCACAAAGTGAATTTGGGTCTGGTTACCCCAGGCTACCAGCGTTCCTCCTTTGACTGAAAAAACAGTCACAAATGACTAGGCTATCCACCAATCATGCGATGTGTGTGTGTGTGTGTGTGTGTGTGTGTATGTGAAGGAGAGTAAAGACAAAAAAAGCAAACATGTTGCAAAGCATTCCTTTTACACACCATTCCTTTTGCAAGACAGGCAACCATGCAGAGCTGCCACTTCTGAGTGGTGAAAACATGACTGCAATAGTTCTTTGCACAATAAGGTTAAAGTGTCAGCTTTTGACAACAGCCTGAACAAACTGCTCCTACAAGCTGGCATGAGGGTGGAACTTGGTTTCATTAAAGGGCTTGGCTATTCTGTGAACCAACATATCAACCACAGGAAAACTACTCCAGAGGGCTCAAAAGGGTTGAAATGGCATGCTCAAATATTTAACAGTTTATACATACAGTATAACAGTTTTGTTTTTAAAAATCTGTTTTGCTTTGTATTTACTTTAAACCTTGCATTCAAAAGAGTTTAAGTGGCGAGGTCTAGCATTACTGTTGATAATCGTGACCTCTTGTGACCCAAATATAAAACCAGAGGTCCACACCTACAGGAAGCAGCATACTCTGAGTGCCACGGCTAAAGAGCTAAGCAGCGCACAGTCTTTTCTCAGACAATAGACATACAACAAAACGTGACTACAATAAGGTCACCATGGCCAGTGTCATGTATTTCAGCCATGGCTTTCAATAGAAACCCCACACAAAGAACCTGATGTGAACATTGAGCTTGCAGATCATCCCATGTGTTCACTTCCTCTTATCTTTTTCACCTGATTTTATTGCTTTTGTTGCATTGGTGTTGAGGCTCAGGTCAGCTTATACTCTGGGGGCACAACAATCTCTCTCTTTTTTTTAACAAACATCTTGAAACTAAATCTCACTGCAGTGTAGCCTACTGCCATTGATGTAACGGTCAGGCTGAAATGAGAACACTTCTCAAACAGTGGGTGAAATGTCTCCCATATGAGCACCTGCACTGTTTTGTTGCTTAACTTCATTGTCTGGATGAACATTGACAACAATAATCAACTTGAGCACCTTTGGTCAATCCAAAACAACACAAACCTTTCATTATTAATCTCCTTCTGTGGGAACTCAGCAAGGCACTTGTTAAAATCGTTCAATAAAATGCTCTTGCTGCCACAAAGGCTGGGGTTATACAAAAAAGTTTTACCATCCAGTCCACCTCATCTAATCTGGGCAGCACCCTATGATGGGGATGTCCAAGAAATGGGTGGTGACCATTTGGCGGGAAAGAATCTGACAAGGATGACGAAGCCATCCACTTTCCTGACCTGTACACAGGCTTCAGTGACACAGAATAAAACCTTGAGCAACTGCATGATAAATTCATCGCACTATATTTCATGGCCAAGAAGACTGCTCGTAGTGATGTGTGTTATAAGGATCATATGAGATGACCATCATATTCACGCCTAACACTTTTTTGCCTAGGCTACACAGATGTAGATGAACCAGTCCCGCCCCTGCATTAAGGGCCAAATAAGATTTGACCGTTTGGACTTTTATTTTCAATCTCAAAAATGTATAGGCCTGACCAGTACAGTATATTGAAGTTGAAACTCTGAAATGTATGCTAGGACGGAGTTAACAGCAAACGAGATGTCGTGAACTAAGTTGTTCGCAGCTGTCAAATTAAGTTCTTGTCCTCGAAGGCCGACGCGACCATTTAATTCCGTTTTGCTAAAACGTAACTATAACAATGTAGCATAAAAGTAACAACTGTAGTTAGGCTACTTCGTTGACTGCACACATCGTTGTGATCTTTTAAAGTAAAAAACAGTGCTTTATGTTTTTCCGCCGAAGATATTCTTCAGTTCTGACATGTGCGCTCCAAAACAACCCACTTTCAAAACTTTTTCAGACTTACCTTTTTCTCGTAAAGGAGTACTCGCCTCTTCATCACGGCTCACTTGTGTGATAATTGACGAGGACGGGTGGTCCATGAGATCCGTAAATCCAGAGCAATTGCGATTTGAAGTATATGTTACTTTTTAAAACCCAGCTAGCTAATTTTAATTTAAGCAAATATTACGCTAAGCTAAAGCCTATCTTGCCTCCTCCCCTAATCGTTAAAAATATAAAACAAGCTCCTATACGTACGCATGTACAGTCATTCATGTGCCTCCAATTGTTAGAAGAAAACAAACAAAGACAATTAAATTAAAATAAAATAAAAGGAGGAGTTTCTTGTTGATAACTTTGTTACAACATGGAGTTCGTCTCTGCTCTCAATTTCAAGATACAAACATGGAACTTGTCGGTTTCAAGGCGCCCGCCTCTCTTAAAGCGGCAACGAATTCTAGAGAAACTCGTAGTAAGATTTGAAGGCAGGATATACTGGCTGAGAGTACGTTATATTTTATTTGTATTTAAGAATAGTCGCATCATGTATCTTAAATATAATGAGTAAAATGTAGGTTTTCATTTATTCCTTTAAAGTCACTATCATTTATATGCAGTCTGTGCTTTTACAGTTAACGTTATTTGGCTGAGGTCTGTGCAAATGGTATCAGGTCCACAGTAAACCTGACAAACCTTTCACCAGACCTCTCAGTGTATTCAGCCAGGACACTGGCCATCGGTACTTTTATTATGTGCAAATATATAGCCACAGATGCATGCAGCCAAACAGGCCAGACCTACTGACCTAAAATCTGACATCTCTAAAATTAGTATTGAAACAAATACAACTATAAAACTTGCACTCAGTGACAACTAGGTCAGTAATGAACAGTTTAATGTTGTCATGTGCCTTCTTGACCATGACCTATCAGCCGCAATTTTATGTGACGCACATGAAACATGATACAGATTGGCTGCGATGGCAGTGTAGGCCTCTTTTTGGACTAAATCAATTAACCTGTTGTAATGCTCATAAAGATCTTTATGAGTTAATTACACATTCATATTAAATGCTGTGTTATTATTAATACTAAAGATACTGTAAGTGATACTTACTTTAGCAGACTGACCTCGCAGTCTGTCTGGTGACAATCATGAATAGATGCCCTGGGCTCTTTTAGTACCAAATATAAAACATGATCTGTCTGAATATATCAATCTAGAGGCCTTCAAAGACATTGGTGTCCCTACATTCAATGGAGAGGATAAAGTCTTTCAGTCAAATTAGCAAAAAATCTAAACACACTTGAAGTGTCTTGAATGTTTTAATATCTTTACTGAACCAGGAGGATATTGGGAGTTGCCAAAGGACAGTGTTTCGCAGTAGCAATATCGTCATGATGTAAAATGTTTGTGTATTTTGGCACACTCAATACGTTTGTGGTTATAAGCTACAATAATTGCCAGCTTCTTACAGACAGGAAAGATGAGATTTGTCCATATGTAAGTTTTGTAAGGAGTTGTTAAGTTATTTAAAGCGAGATGCCAAGTTTCCCTCAATCGCAAAAAAATCTTATATTTATATTTCTAACTGTTTTGGAGGTCTTTCACATTCGTTCACATTGTCCATGAGATAAATTGGTAGCCTGCCATCGGGTGGGGCCCACATATGTTACTTTAACTGTGTTTGATGTAGTTGAATATTGGTCAATATTGTATACACCGCAGTTCTAAAATATGTTTGATATTGACCTATGTACAAATGGATCGTCATATATAATCCGTTTATCAATATTGAACTATATTCTGCACAGACGTGAGCTGATTCAGACGTGCGTTGCCCGTTTAACTTAAGCAAAATCCACCACGCAAACAAAGTTTAAAAGATCTGTCGGCCTGAGGATGTACTTTTTTTCCCTGTCAATGCAGTATTAATGTATTTATCGCATATGCCAAATTAACAATTTTATTTAGGATTTAGTAAAGTTCCAAAAGAGACAATGTCGTCTTGCCTGGAGTAAAGTTTTTCAACAATGTAAAAAGTTTTGCCAAACTTCCTTATGACGTTTTCGCTGGCAAGGAACTCCCAATTCGGGGAGCCTTAAAACCGACTAGTGGAGAATGGAGGATAGGGACAGTCTTCAAAGTTCTCGTTTTCTGTGAAGTTGACTAGCAAGTTTGCATCGTTGGTATTCATACCACACCACTCTCAAAATACTTGGCGTAACATTTGCCCACATACTTAGGCCTACCACTAAAGTAGTTGAGGTTTTTATGTATAGCTACAGTGAATTAATGTAATTGCGTTTACAGTACTAAAGTGAGCTAGAAGATAATTGTTGCAGATATAGTGTTGTCCCTCAGAGCGCGCTTGTTATTCACTCGTGCTGTTATTGTACCTACTTGGATACTTCCCCTGGTATTCGGACATTTGTCTGTTTGGCTGAACCTCCAACATTATTCTACGTGCACAGAGTTAATACTAAAAGGACACAAATGACGTCGACCTGGCACACAAAGGGCAATGTCCAGACTTTTAAGATGGCCTGGAGAAGCCTATTTGAAGATTAGTGAAGACAGTTAATAAACCGAGTATAAATGGTTGATAACTCATACTTTTTATTCATATGATATCATGGCAATTATTGTCTTTTACAAAGTGCAATAAACATGTAATTTCCTTAAACCAATGCATTGAGGGATGTGTTATTTTTATGCTTGTCAGATACCCTCATGTCCAGATGGAATACACTGAGGCTAACCTATACGAAAACAATATGACCACTGATAACTAACTGTGAGGTACTTCTTGTACAAGATTTCAGTATGGCAAATCCAGGGTTAATGGCAAACCCTTAAGTAAACAACTCTGTGCTTGAGGCGAAACTTACATTTGCAACAATCTTTATTTTTTGTGTGCAGTCAACTTAGAACATAGTTGACAAGATGACTACTCTGTAAATGCCATTTTTCATACAGTACAATGGAGATTTAAAAGTGGGACGTAAACACAGAAAGTGGAAGGAAATACATTATTAAAAGCATCAATACATCTGTCTCACATCCATGTCATAGACTATGAACCGCATGGTCATCAGAGGTTGTCAGTGTGTAGCCCTGTTTTATTTGGACCCATCTGATATGTGACCACGAATTGAAACATAAACTGGGATTTGTTGTCATGAGCCAAGAACAGGAAGAGACAGAAGAGAAGAGAAGTACATAGGACAGCTCTTCACAGGATGTCAACGTGAGCAAAGGATTGGTCTGTGCCAAAATTGTTTTCCACATAGATCTCGTATTTTCCAGCATCTGACCTCTGTGCATTTTTTATCGTCAGGATGGTGTTGGCATCTCCCACGTCAAAGAATACCCTGGAAAACAAAAACCAAAATGGATGCATTGCACAGTGGGGTGTAATCCTTTGGACTGTAAAGATTAAAGTTCATTTTCAGTATGAGATTCTCAGTGCACGCTGTGCATGTTCTGGAACGCTTGCTGGGTTGGAACGTTTCCAGTTCAGGGAGCAGAGGCCCTGCCATGTGTTTCCTCCACTCATGTACTTGACCCGCCAATTCACTCCTTAGCTCCACCTAGTTTAAAGCTACAGTCTGTACTTTTTCTCAGGATCCCTTAAGCATGTCATAATGTCCCAAAGGCTCACTGGCTCACTGCCGTCTCACTGAACAACCTGGGCAGCGTTTCGAGATATATCCACTGACGTTTTTTTAAGCGAGCCTCACAATTTGATAAACAACACAAGATCGCAGGTTAAGGGTGAGTAAGGCAATGGCAGGGGAAAAAAGGAGCAGTATAGTGGAACGCGCATTGACAGGATCGCTAACTAGCAATCTACACATACGTCTCAAAATATTGGGAGTGAACTCTCAATGATCCAGAGCCTTGTCTGAGCGACGTAAGTGATGCTTACCTGTCATCCTCCTCGATGTCTTCACCGTCCTTAAGCCAACCAACATCTGGAGCGGGCTCCCCACCAATATCTGCCTTTAGCACCACCGTGGTCCCTTTTTTGGCTTTTACACTGTCTGGGCCTTTGGTTACCTTAGCAGGAACTGTAGAGGTGTAAAAGATGTAACAGCCTCAGTTATTTCTTTGCGTTTCCTTCAGAAAGCCACGATTGATTGACTGACAATACATTTGTCGAGCTCACCCTCTATTAAAATACAAGCGGATCCAGATGTCATGCCGAAGGTGTTCTTGATGGTCACTGTGTATTTGCCCAAGTCAGCCAGGACCCCATCTCGCACCACCAGTGCCACCACGTCTGGATCCTCAAACACATATCGGTACTTGGGTCCATCTTTTAGCTCAGCTCCATCTTTCGACCAGACAATGAAGGGGTCAGGGAAAGCACTGACCCGACACTCCAGCTTGGCCGCACTGCCCTCTAGGAGGACCACATCCTTCAGCTCCTGCAGGAACTTTGGGGGGCCTGTCTCCCTAAGCTCCTTACGTGACCTAGGCATAGTCATCATCAAAAACATATGGGTGATCAGATGTCTAATTTGTGCCATGCCAATATTATCCTTAGCAATGGTATAATTTCCATATACCACTGCCTATCATGCATTAGAGAATACAAGGTTTTGCAACTCTCTTCTAGACAAACAGAAAGCCATTTCATTCCAGCAAGCCACCCATTTGCATACATTTTCATATATGAACAAGATTGCTCAACGGGACAGTGTTGATGTGGGTTACCTATGACCTCGGTATGAAGCCTGGATCCGAATAGCTGCTTCCTGGACCTGAGGGTCCTTTATGTCAAGAGTGCACCCAGGAGGCGGTGCAGCCTTGGCCTTGGACATCTACAGGACACACACACACACACCACGAGAAGTAGATGCTATGTGAGACTAAGAATACTGAGAGACCATCTGCCATTCACTAATTGGATACATGTTGGGCTCACCAGTCATTTGATTTTATCCATTTTGATCCAGCTCACAAGGCAAATCTTAATTTATCACTGATACATATTAAACAATACAAACAAAAATACTGTAACTATTTCTACATACATTAATGAAAACGTTAAAATTAAATTAAAAATGAGGAAGCCTTTTAAAGGCCCTCACATTTCAAAATCATTGCTACAAACTGTAAATAAATAAATAATTATTGTAACACACACAAAGTTCTATTCACTACTCTACATTGTACAGTAGAATTTCATCAGGCCAAGACTACTTACCCTGGAGAGGTTCTCTTAGATGTCGACTCACCCAGGAAGCTGGAGAGTGAGGCTGGCCACCCCTCTGATCTGGACTTTATAAACGGGGGCCACGCCTGGGCCTGAGGGTGGAGAAGGCTGGCAAATTCCAAGGTGGCATTTTTCCATCTTTGGACCTTCACTTCGTGGGGCTCTGGAGTGGCCGGACTGATAAAAGATGAGCTGCAAATGTTGCATAGGAGCCAGCCGGGCCTTATATAGCCTTCCCCATCAAATGCCCCCGAGGACGGGCAGGAGAGTGAGGGCTAATGGGCAGTAATTGAGGACTGGGGCCGGTGGTTCGGGGGGCAGTAGGGGAGGAGGTGAAACGTGAGCGCTCCCTGATGAGCAAGTATGTCAGGTGGGGACCACAGGGGAGCCCAGGGTGGATTCTGCCTGGCCCTAAATGACCGTGGGCTGTGTATGAGCTAATGGGCTTTTAAAACCATTTGTGCCCAGTTAAAATGCAACTGTCACTGGAAAGATTGTCTCATTGCCCGGTTTAGTTCAAATGCATGGGGCCTTAGCCCTTCTGATGCTGAACCTTTTCCTGTGACAGGAAGCCTTAAAGTGAATGTTACAGCAGTAAGTATTTGTCTTGAATATGCTTGATCTCTCCAACAAAAACAAAACATCAGAAACTCCCCATGATCAAAGTTGTGTGGTCTCTGACCAATCAAAAATCACAGAAGCTTTCACCTTCTTAAGGGGATACGGACATAACATGAACATTTCAGGTGTTTGTCTTTGGCAGCATATCAAGGCCATTATCAGCACACACAAAATCAACACATGGGAGGGAAAGGCGTTTAACCATTAACGATTGATATAATATTTATCGTCTCATGTTGGCAATAAATCATTGCACAAAGACTGTTAGCTTAATTGCTCTATCCATAGTATCAGATTCAAATTTAAAGGTGGATGATTAAATCATAGTACCACATTAGTAATGAAACTTAACTGTTTAACTCTAATTGGTAAGAGTTTACTTTATTTAATGTGATGTATTCAACATACACTCATTTCACACTACGGTAAAATGACCAAATAACGTCCACAGGTGCCACTAGTTTAGTGCAACATTATGCAATCCAGAAATAAAAGCTTTATTCAGATTCACATTAAAGGGGTTGCGCAGCATGATAGAGGAACAAAAGAACACACAAAAAATAAATAATACAAAACCATATTCACAACCACAAACTGTTGACTGGGCATTTGAGTGATAAATCCTTTATTTGTTGTCTCATCAGCCATATTGTCCACTTCAGAGAATTTAAGCTATAAGTTAGCTATGACTTTACACCCATTCAATAAATTACAAGTCATGAAAAAATGTGCTGGAACTAAAATATGTGACCATGCACTTGTTATTTTCCCTCACCACCTGGACACTGCATAAATACTGTATTAGAACATGGGTGCATTGCAAGGGATTCAATATGAACAGCTTTGGTATCGCACAAACTACTTGAGATTCAGTCTGCATACTAGACAAATGATGCAAATGTTTCAGTGCAGTCTCCTGGTCATTGCACTAACAAAACTCTTTAAAGGGGTTGGAATCAATGGCAATCGCAACTTTGGAATACAGAATTTTGATTTGGTGAGGGACATGTCTTGCCTTTCTGCGGTCATGGTCTAAAGCTGAATTGGATACCTTGACCATGTTTTCTCCTCAGATAACACTCCTTGTTTGACCAAAATATCTGTACAGTTTTAGAACAATTTTAGAATTTCTAATAAATATTGTTATTAGTTATATTTCCAGTTTATTCGTATCATAATTCAATGGTATGGAAATAAATCTGTTTTTAGCAGAGGGACTATGGTGGGCTGAGTTTACAACCCATTTACATTCAGGCAACCATCTACAAAATCTAAGGATCCATGTAGAAATGTCATTCACTTAACAAAAAAAAATGTGTTGATTCTTAATTCTAATGTTAACAAACTCACTGAACCTTCACAAAAGCTAATAAATAAAATGAATCACAAGTTTGAATGAATTCTGAAAACTAGTCATGACACTTCTGATTAATTATACAACATCAAAAGTATGATTTACATCTTATCATTAAATTTAGGAGGGAACAATGTCCAAAGACATCAATTTCACAACATAAAATATCTTTTAAGAATTGCAAGGACTTGCAAATTGTGCAAGTACCTATGAGAACTCTATTCATTATCAAGTCAGGGTGCCAGAAAGACTCGCTATTCAACTGGTTTAAACATTTGCTGGCATAGTTTAGGTTTAATGAACAAATGTACAATATATTTTAATTAAATTATTAAGCTATGATTAAGGTAAAAGTGCAAGCACAACAGGAACAAATTAACATAATGAAAAAAGATGCAAATATTTGTTGTCTCTTTTCTAAACAGCAGGACAATGTGTGCACAGTCAGGAGAGAGCATCACGTTTATATTTGAAGGCAATGAAACGGCTTTCAAATGACATACAACATAACAGCTGTTGTGATATTGATATGAAAAGTGTCCATGTTTAAAACGTTACATTTTATGGGTACCTTGCACCTGTGGGCTACCGACATAAAACCCATATACTGCAACGCTGACTTTCACAAACACGGTGTGTGGTCAGTGTCCAGGCAGCAGCTACCACACAGAGAACTGTCAGCAAAGTTAGTCGTGTGTAGACTCAACACGCTTCAAATTATCTGAGATTCACCTGTGAGTCTGCAGACAACACAGGGAGCCATGAGACCGCAGACACACACTCAGAGACAGAACTACATGGATGTGTCTTATGCAGACACACACTCAGAGACAGGACTGCATGGATGTGTCTTATGCAGACACACACTCAGAGACAGGACTGCATGGATGTGTCTTATGCAGCAATACCACCCCCCACCCCCTCCCCAAACATAAAAAATAAAAATCTCAAATAATTTATTTTAACCAAATAGTTTTTTTGAAATTACTTTTAAAAATCCATTGTAACCCAATTATCTGGCTGAATCAAGATCCTGCCATGTTTCCAGTGGGTTCATTCCCTAAGAATAGCAAATGAGCTCCACTGACACTTCTATGGAAAAGACACTAAACTGCATTCATTAACACATAAAAATTAGCATTCATCTGTTTTTTTCCCCCTCCGTTTTAGGCGGTATTTGGCAACCAAAACAATGTTTGGTGATTTTCATTGAACTTGCAACAGACACACAATTGACACACAATTAGACTGTAAAACTTTTAAAATATCTTGACATCATCTAGACTTGTCTTAGTCTCTAGCAGTACACTGTATTCGAGAACATCACCTTAACTGTCAAATGTCCTCTTGCACAACAGTGAGAATTTAGAGTGCCCATTTATCTTTATCAAGTCAACATTCAATATTTAGATATGTTACTGTTATGACAATTACTGGTAATAAAAGAGTGTTTTAAGGTCATAAAAACTAGCAGGAAAAAAAAGATATACATCATATTTCTTCACACATTTCAAGACCCCTGCTTAACCTAAGGAGACGCAACAGAATTACACATTTTCTTTTACTTTTGATTTTCTAGCAAATAGTTATCTGTTTGTCAGAGTTTTTGATAAATGGGCTTTGTGAGAAAATACAGTTACTACCATGACCAGGTCCACAAATCCCTCAAGGAGGGACACATCACTGTGAACAGTTAGTAAAGCTTTGTCAAAAAAGTTGCATGAGTAGAAGAATGTCAAGAAAAAGGGAGAGAGAGGGAAGGATGCAGGGGTTAGGATCAAGGATCAAGGACGAAGATCCATGACAATGAACACTAAACCACTGAGCATGCTGCCGACAGCTGAAAGAGGTAAAAAAAAAAGACATTAAAATCCTTTGCGTTAATACTGTCCGGTTGCGTGAGATACTCTGTGTTCAGTGTGGCATTGGGTCTCGTCTCGGAGCGGACATCTTGGTGGTTGAGTGATCAGGAGCTGGGTTCTTGGTGCCTGGCGCCTGGCCTCCCCCTGGTGTGCTTACATTATTACATAAACAGGTGGCCCATCCAGGCTCTACCAAGCCTACCCCCCTCAACGAGAGAGAGAGAGAGGGGCCTGGGGGCGCCTACTGGCCCAGCCGGCCTTCTGAGGAACACGGACAGGCTTCTCTCGGGGGGCCATGTCCCTCCTTCTGTGCAGCTAAGGTGGGGGAGGTCACTGGGTGACGGGTGCGGTGGGGGTGGTGGGAGAACTCTGGTAGGAGCGCAGGAGGACTTTGTGCTTGGTGGCCACCTCAGTCCTGAACTGCTGCTGCTGGACCAGGAACTCCTTGAGGCGCGTAGTGGTGAAGGTGAGGGTCTGTCGTCGCAGCCTCATCAGGTAGGCGTCCTGCAGCCAGGCGTTGTTGAAGCAGTCTTTGATGGAGGGTCGGGCCCTGGTAGAGAAAAACAAATGTGATGCAAGTGGATGTTAGCATACACAAACCTCCAGTGATAATAACTCATAACCTTAATTACTATGGTTGTATTATTTTAAACTTGTGTGTTCTGTGGCTAGATTAAAGGGCGGCTGTTTCTGTTTAGGGGTAGTGACAAGCGTATGAGGTTGAGGGATCTGGTCTTTGTGTGTGGCCCCCTAAGTACTTGGACAAGAAATCTCACATCTCACATCTCAATCTTGTCTTATGTACTATCAAGAGTGTTTTAGACGCTTATAAAGTGTTACTCACCAAGGGTAGCTGCACAGAATCTTCTTCAGGAACAGAGAGGCACTTTGAGAAACATTCTGGTAGAGCTTGCTGAGGTCAAACTTGGCAGCCTGGATCCTGGCTTCTGTCTCGGCCAGATCATTCTCCGTAAAAGGCAACTTCCCACTGAGCCTAAATATATTAAACATCAGATCATATATCAGATAGCACAGTGATACAACTGCTGCATGTGCTTTACTCCGTCTATGCTTCAATATACATGCAAAATGTATACAACAAAACATGTTTGCGGTGGAAAATGATACAGTGAAATACATAGTGCGTCTTCATAGATAGACAACAACATTGTTCGATATCTAATGTCAAGGAAAGATAACATATCACTAAATAAGGACCACCTATGACTGGTTCCTTTAAAAGAGTACTGACCAATATGTGCATGCTGAGCATCAAATGTAAAACACAAACACATGATGTAAAAACTGTGATATCAAACAAAAGATCCATTGCTTTGAATCCTCTGAGATACTGCAGTTGCTGCTTAGCTGCAGGAGAGGAGAGGAGAGGCGAGGGTGGCACCATACTCACATGATGTAGGTCAGCACGCCTACACTCCAGATGTCAGCTGGCGGGCCCACCACATCCCCTTTCAGCATCTCAGGAGCTTTCACAGAGCAGCCAGGGATTCAAAGGAGCACAAAATTACAGTGGAGAGAGATGAGAGGGAATCATGCCCCATAGGAGCGAAAAACAGATGTATGGAACAGAGAGAAGGGGTGAGACGCTTCAGTAACAACTAGGATGATAAATAAAAATGCCTTGTGAGATTGAAAGAAAAAATATTGTCGGGAAGATGGTGGTTGACGTAGAAGAGAAACATTAGCCTTCAAATGTGTTGTGTGCAGTTTGAAATAGATAAGAATATGCTGGGTGTTGTTTGGAAAGTAACCATGTAAAATCGTATAAATCCTAAAACGTTCATCTGATGTATTCGGACATTGAGACATGCATGAGAAGTCTGTTGTTCATCCTTTCACACTGGATATAATCTACTGTACATCTATAATCTCTCCCTCTGTCACACACACACACACACACACACACACACACACACACACACACAAGCACACATGCACTCACACACCGATATTTATGTCCAACCACAAAAAAACACATCCACATCTAAGATGTTCATAACATATTAAACCACATCTGTCAGGAACAGAGGTTCTTACACACTCCAACTCTACTCCATACTTCACTACCCATAATCCACTACTACTCACCCATGAAGTCCAGGGTTCCCAGGGGGGGGCTGAACTGTTTCAGGAAGAGTGGGTTGAAGGTCTGAGCAGAGCCGAAGTCTATGATCTTCACCACGTTCATGTGAGTCACTATGATATTGTCCGGTTTGATATCCAGGTGCAGGATTCGCCGATTATGAAGGTAGTCAAGTCCCTGTAGTACCTGGACGATGTAGGCCACCACGTCGTCTTCAGAGTAGCGGAACCTGTTTAGCAAGCAAACACAAAACTGTCAAAAATGTTGCACAAGAAACACACGGGTGTGCAAGTGATCTGGTGCAAGACACAACTGAATCCTGTGTGTACAAAGCACAAACACAGACTACAACGCACTATTCATTCATTGTGGAATGTGAAAACATGCACTTTGACACTTCCTTCCTTCCTTCCTGACCTGTCAATAAGACTGTAGAGAATCTCCTTCCCGGCGCAGCACTCTGAGATGAGGACCAGGTAGCGCGGAGTGACGTAGGCCTCATGTAGTGCCATG
The DNA here is from genome assembly GCF_900700415.2 of Clupea harengus. Lineage (NCBI taxonomy): Eukaryota > Metazoa > Chordata > Actinopteri > Clupeiformes > Clupeidae > Clupea > Clupea harengus. The sequence continues at coordinate 19,295,990 of NC_045153.1, read as the reverse complement.
ATCTTGTCGTGATGCAGGGACTTGAGGATGTCGTACTCTTGGAGCACGATTTTCTTGTTCTCTGGTTCGTACGGCACAATTTTGGCCATGAAGAGGTTGCCAGTGGCGTTCTCCCGGCACTCTCGGATCACACCAAACCTACCCCTATGAGCCAAACACAAATAAAAACAGCAACCTTTTAAATGCCCTTCATGACTTCAATTTCTTGTGTTTATGCTTACACTTTTCTATGGGCACCCGAGCTGAAGAAATCACATGGATGTTGTTTGTGCATTACATTACAAAATATGTGTATCACTACTTATAAGTGCAATTTAGGTGCAAAGTTAAACAGGATATTGTTTTTCAGAAAAGCAATACTATTTACGAAGACTGTTTATAATGTAATATATTATATCTATACTATACAGTCAGTATCAGTATCTATAGTATCAATATCTACCTGTTCTTCTCATCCATGAAGGTGTATGGTTTCTGAGGCACCCCCTGCCGTAACATGGACTCGCCAGGTTTTACAGAGGGGATCCTGAGCCCTAAGGGGGTGGCCCGACCCGAGGGTGTTGCCCGCCCGCTGGGCGTCATGCGGCCCTCCCCAACAGGGGTCAGGCTGGTCACCAGCACAACCGGGGGGGAGAGGGCACGGGAAGGCGTGGTGGGGGCTCCCTTCGTGGCTGATGTGGTGGCGGCAGGGGCGTACATTGGCACTGTTGATATTGGTTTTCCGATTGCCTGCGGGGCTGAGACCAGTGGTGGGGGAGACACAGGGGTTTTGGTCATGGGGGGAACCACGTTGATCGGACTCTGTGGTTTGGGAAGGACCACAGGGGGCGCGAGTTTGGTGACAGTTGGCGCTTTTGGTTGGGTGCTGGCAGTCGTGGGTTTGGCCATGGTGATGTTCAGGGTGCTCCTGGCTTTGGCAGGCGTCGGTGTGCCAGGGGCTGGGGCGGGGGCGGGGGATGGAGTCGAGGCAGGAACCGTGACCGTAGGCACAGGAGCGGTGGGTTTGCTGGGCTGGCCTGTGGCAGAAGGAGCTGCAGGCTGTGCAGGAGGGGCCTTAGATGGGGCCATGGTTTTGGTGGTGGCAGGCTTCAGAGGCACCGTCATGGAGGATGTGACCACAGTGGGCGCTGACGGGAGTGTCTTCACCACCACTGCTCCAGAGGATTTGGGAGATTCTGTCAAAAAATGTACACTTGAAGTCTTAGATATAAATAAACGAATTGCATTAAATAAAATGAAAGCCTGCATCATAATATAGTATTTGAACAACAGTTGTCCTCCCCAAGATATTTAAACTATTCCCTTGTCAGGTAAGCTGACACTGCTCTGTCAATGCCCATGCTCCGTTAAGCAGGGAACAGATGAGAATGAAGAAGCCATCTGCAAGTGTAACATACCTGGCGTGTCCAGGACCACCTTCTCTGACAGGTTGCTGTAGGGTCCCTGTCCAGCCTTATTCACACAGGCCACTCTGAACATAATGGCGCCTGAGGCAGGCAGGTCAGTGACGTTGTAGTAGCAGTCTGCCACACCAGTGGCCACTATGAGCCAGTTAGTGTCACCTGGAAGAGAGGACCATGCATTTCAATGCATAACTTTCTTAATAGGTAAAAAAATATGAAAATATGACGCTTATAAGCAACAAGAACATTTTTTAAATGTTCAGGAAATATTTTCCGAAGTTTGAACTTAGAACCTATGCTTGTGGAAAAAAAACATTTACCAGAGAAAGTGTGTCTAATAGACCACAATTATCTATGTTTCCAAAGGAGCATGTCCCATATAATCTTATAGAAATACTTTAAAAGTCATCTTTTGGCATTTGGAAAAGTAGTAGACTTAAAAAAATGAAGATATCCTTTTATTAACTTGCCAATTGATAGTGTTCCACAAAAACAAAAGGGAAAAACTGCTGTACTGAAAATATCCAAATGGTGGTGCTAAAGAGTTTGGTTACTGAAGAAGGTCAGTTCTCTCATACAGCATGAACATGTCCTGCATTACTATAGTGAATAATACACACCTTTGGGCAAACACACTTACTATGGACATGAAAAGAAAGAAAGAAAGAAAGAGAGAGAAAGAAAGAAGAGACAGAAAAGAAAGAAAAAGCTGAGTTTGTAATCTAGCAAATAAAGTCCTCCCAGATAGTATGGCACTCACCCTCTGTTTTCCTCTCCAGAGAGTAGGTGCAGGGAGCCATGGTGTCTGAAGGCCTCCACACCACCAGAGCGGTGTTTTTGTAGCGCTGTGGAACTTCGGGGGTCCCCGGGCGGTTGGGAAGACCTACAGGGATGGACATCATTTGAGTCAATGTTCATGAATGAATAATGAGCATTGTTCATAAATACATTCCCTGATTCATTATTTGAAATAAGTTCCATCAGTGTATTTTTTTTAACCTGGGCCCTATTTTCACATCTTTTTGGGTCCAATTTGTTTCAAATTTTACTTTTACCGCAAAACGGCTATGCAATGTAATCCAATGGGCAAAGCATCTGCATCAAAGTAAATCGCTTGATTTCGTCATTGACAGGCTCATAAATGTTATTGTAAGTGTCTGACAACATGGAAGGGATCCCTACAGAGATAGACCTTTGTCTGTTTACCTCAATAACTGTAAAGAACTGTAAAGTTAGAACACTATAATTGTCAACTGCATAAAAGCTATACAACATAATCCTATGGGGCAAGCATCCACTGTTTCTACAGTAAAAAAAAAACCAACCAGTTATAGTTTAAACCACACAAATTCATAACACACTGGTAGAATATCTTGTGGTATATATATATAAACTTGCTAAATAAAATCATTTAAAAAGCTGTTGAGTACAGACTATACCATCTGAAAGTGAAGAACTCAGAAATGTAGACCAATGAGGACCCCTACTGGTCTATGCCGTCACCTTGCCTGTCTCCGCAAAGGCATGATGATGTATGAACCCAGCTGGTGTTGCCTGTGTGCCCTGATAAGCTGTGCATCTCATGAGCCTCTGGCTCTAATCAGAGAGTTAGTTAGGCTCCGCAGCTCCGGCTCTGCTGAAGCCCACAAGCCTCATCTGTTATGATATTGGGCCCCTCCCTTAGGCCAGCTGCAAACAGCTGGGTCTGGAGAGGCACTGTGCCTGTGGGTTTCTCTCACTCATCCCTCCAGTTCCCATCCCTCTCAATTTATCTCTCCTAATCATGCAGATTCAAATTCAAATTGGGATAAAAGTATCTGCTATATGTGCGAAATGTAAACGTGAAGGTAAATTAAAATATGCTTTAGTAGTAGAGATGAGCCTATGTTACCAAAGCTATATCAAATTTAGTTTCACAGAGTAGCTGAACTGACTTGCTCTCTCTCTCTCTCTCTCTCTCTCTCTCTCTCTCTCTCTCTCTATCTCTCTCTATCATCTCCTCCCTGTCACAGCTGTTTGACGTGACGGTGAAACTCACGGGCGAGGGAGAGGGTGCAGGAGCTGGTGACGGAGGCCAGGGGGTTGGTGGCCACACACTCGTACAGCCCTGCGTCTTTCTTGGTGGTCTTCATGATCATCAGCAGCTGCCTCCCATCGGGACAGGAGATCAGGTTCATCCTCGCATCAATCTCTAGTGGCTTCTTATCTGGGTAAAACGAGAAAACCCACAGCAATGTGACAGCTGCCAGCACTGAAAGGAATGCGGTGAACTCCCTCTCATGGGTTTTGGCTAATGCCGGTTTTGATTGGAGAGTCAAAGCTTTGGCTTGGGTGTCTAAAATAGGCTTTTGTTTACAGTTTAAAACTGGCCTTGCAGCACCACAGGGGATCTCAGTTTGAGGTGACATTTTGCAAAACAAAGCATACTTCACATCGCCAAAAATAAACCGCTAAACTATGGTCAGGTCAGCACAAAGTTTACTGATAAACCCAGCATTTATAACTAAGTGCATGGTAGACACAATGAAGGGACACTTGGAAAAGGTTAAGAGATATGCAAAATGTGATGACACATTCATTAATCTTTGAGGCCACCTCTGCATGATCTCTTCTTTATCCCTTAATGCAGCCAAACCGCAGTCTATTGAGATCAGTGGGAACAAATGGGAATTAAATCCAGGCACAATGCAATATAATATGAGTTATTTCTGCTGTTTGGAAAAAGTATGATGCAAAATTGAGTGAAAAAGAGAGAGATGGGGAAGGTAGATAAAAGAAAAATGGAGGAACTAATAATAGATTCTACGTTAAGCAATTCAAACTGTATTAATCCTGGAAGAAGAAGCAGAAGAAGAAGTAGAAGAAGAAGAAGAAGAAATATCAAGGTAGTGCTTTGCTTTGCAAGCACTATAAGTATCAAGCAAATGGTAAATAAACACCAACTACACAAAACTACACAAGAGTACAGAAGGTTTCATTAGGAGCATTCAACACTGCATATAAAGTACAAACATTCTGAAAACTGATACAGTCTGTGCACTAGATGCAGACAAATCAATATTCATTCTGCAAAGAGAATAGTCTCTGTGCAGAAAACTAAACAGGCCTCCAAGCGAATAAATAAAGTTCAGCCGCCCACATTGAGCTCCTCTCTTCCGCTGATGTGACAGGAGGAAGCTTACCTTTCCACCATTGGATGTGTGGGTGGGGGCTGCCAGCAGGGAGGCAGCTCAGAGTGACTGGATCTCCCTCCAGCAGGACATGGTCCCTCAGTTTGATGTGGAACACAGGAGGGAAGTCTGAGAGAGGGAGAAAGAGAGACAGAAAGACAAAGAGAGAGAAAGAGGCAGAGAGAGATAGATAGAAAGAGAGAGAAATGGAGCAAGATGAGGCATTGAAGGGCTTATAAAGATGTGCAATAAACTGGTGACATGCTTTCTTAAATGTACATGGTGCTTCTTTTTCATTATATCTGCTCTGTATGAATACATTGTGCCATATGAAGATGTATTGTGCGGCATATGGCAGCAGTGAGACAACCTGGCTCCACGTGACCCATATCACAGGAGACAACTTCAATAGAAACCGGATTAAGCAGGCACACCTGAGGTCAGCCTTGAGTACTGGCGTGAGTGCAGCGACCCGTTCTCCCTGGCAATAGCAGTTGGGATGTCAGGCTGGGAGGCCGTCTTGTCCCTCTTGCCTCTGGACAAACCCCACCTGTCCCACCTGGACCTACGATCAGTCTCTGCACCTGCCAGAAAATAAATGACAAACCATCTCACATGACATGGCAAAGCAGATGGGATTCACTCTTAAATATATCTTATATATATATACCCACACACACACACACTCACATGCGCGCAAACACACATAAATGTATATATGTAAGGGAAGGGAAATGGGAAAGAGATGAGTATTCATACCCTTGGCTGTGGACTCGGACTGAATGCTGGACACGGAATCCAGAGACTCCGAGGAGGCCCCCGTGGAGGAGCGGCGCAGGATAGAGAGCAACGGTCTCCTGGTCTCCCTGGCTTCCTCAGTCTTGGTCTTCCTTTCTTCAGAGAAGCTGCGGATCCTCATGGATATGCCAGCCACGGTGGACCCGATCTTCTTGCGCATGGCCAGGACTGGAGACTCGCTGGGCTTCTTGACACTCTCTGGCTCTGTTGGTGTCTCCACTCCTCCATCCATTCTCACCATCTCCACCTCTTTCTTCTCCTGGGAGCCTCGGCGACCCAGAGCCCAGGAGAGTCTACGCCTTGGGGTGGAGGGATCCTCTTCCTCGGCCTTCTCCTTCTTCCTCTCCTCGGATGGGGTCCTCCTCAGGCGCATGGAGAGCCTCCTCATGAACCCTGGATCCTTTTGGGCCTCACGGAGATCCTGGACTGACTTTGACTTCTCCTCAAGCCTCCTGGACGCCAACTCTAGTGGAGCCCCCACCACTCCAGGCCTGTATACCTGCTCATCGACGTCCTCAGTGGATACCGCAACCGGCCTCTCCTCTGGTTTCTGCCTAGAGAGGAGTTTAAAGCTACGAGTCAAGGATGACTCACGCTTTTTGAACCTGGCCTCGAAGACCTCCTCAGATGCAATGTCCTTGATATTGTCTTCGCCTGGTGTGGTCTCCCTCATGGGAGAGCGGCGAGATGTTGGAGTCTTTGGTGGACTTGGTTCATTAGGAAGATGCTCTGTGGACGCGACCCTGGAGAAGACTGCTGCGTGCTCCTGTGTCTGTAGGGTTTCGGTTCTAGATGTGGCAACAACTGCTTGGGTTGGTTCAGGAACAGTTGTTGATATGGGTGCATAGACAGGCACTGATGATAGGATTTGGGTAGAGTCTGGTGCAGAAGCTGCAGCTGAACCACTGGCTGGCTGGTTGGCTGGTGTTGCAATTGTCTGCATTATGCTGGCATAGGCAGATAGCCTGCCATCTGGGAGTACAACATGACTCGGAGGAGAGGGTGTCACATAGGTTGAGACAACTGAAGTTGGGACTCTTGCAGGTGTTGGAGTCAACATGATGGAGCTGGAAGATATGGGGATCTCAGGGGTTCTAACTGGTGGGTGAACTTCCTCTTCATCCATTCTATTATCAGTCTCAGCAGCGTACATCGTCCTTTCATCTTTCACTTCTTCCTTTCTTTCTTCGTCTTCTTCTTCTTCCTCTTCCTCTTCATCTACCTCTTCAATTTTTTCCTCTATTACATTTCTTTGGACCATGCTAGGTGTGGAAGTCCTTTGGATCACCTTCTGAACAACCTCTGCTTCCTCTACTCTTGAGTCCCCAGCAACTCCAGTTACCCTCTGATCATCTCCAACCCCTGTGGCCACTACCTCTGTTTCCATCTTAGTCACCTCCTCTTCGAGCTTACTATCCTTCTTCTCAGTTTCACCCTCCTCTTTCTTGCTTGCAATGTCCTGCCTCACTGGCTCCGGTGTGGGAGGTTTAGGCGTGACAGGACGAGGCTCGGCTAGGGCAGACATGGACACAGCCTCCTGCAGCCGACGCTCCTCTATCTGAGCAAGTGGGATCTCCAGTGGGGCGCCCATGCGTCTGTAGAGTGGTATTGGCTCGGTGTCCCCTTGGCTGAAGGAGGCGCTCTTGCGAAGCACCTTAGTCTTCGGGATGTCTTCTCTGGGATCTTCGCTTGAGGCTGCCCTGACAAGTGGAGGGGCACCCATCCGCCGGGAGAGACGTCTGTCGTCCCCCATCCCCAGGGTGTCTATCAGTGGCCCGCGGAGTCCACTCATCTTGTTGTCCACTCGGCCGCCCCTCAGCAGCCTCTGCCTCATGAGCTCCAGTTTCAGAGCGTAGTCCTCCTGGCTCATATTCCCGGTTCCTGGACTTGCGCTTCTACGTGGCAGCTCCATGGACACAGCCTTCTTGAGGACTCGTTTGCCGTCCTCACTGCCTCCTTCTTTGGCGCCATCTTCTGGATTGATGCGGAGCAGCAGGGCACTGTCGGCTGAGCCACCTCGGCGGAGTTCGCCTCTCCTTCGGCTGGCCCCCTCTGGCTTATCCGAGTCCATGCTCGAGCCCCTGCGTAGAGGCCTCTTTGGGTGGTCCACCCTCTGAGGCAGTTCTCCTGGTTCCTCGTCTGAAGACCCTTTCTCTTCATCCTGCGTTGATCTCTTCCTTGCACGGCCCCTGCCTGACTTATCCTCACCCTCCTTGTCCTTTTCTGTTGGCTCACACTCCATTGGCTCCTGTCCTTGGCTAGCTGATACAGCAGCCTCTGGAGAGCCATTGGCCTTTCTCATTGCCTCGCCTTCTGCTGGGATATCGGTCAGGGAGACTCTCAAGCCAGAGAAGCCCAAGTTCAAAGGCATGGGAATGAAGGGTAGCTCTTGAATGTCCTCATCAGAGTCTGAGGAAGAGGAAGGAGCAGGGGAGCCTTCTTTGAGGTGTTTTGGGACCGCGATGGAGACGTGGCTTGAGGAGTCATGCAGCAACTCTGGGATGGATCTCATCACCATTTTAGACTTGTAGCTGATAAGAGATCGCTGAGGGAATGAGAACAAGCAGGAATACAATTAAGATAACCACAGCCAAGAGAGTTGCTTGAAATCGATGTACAGATGTACGACGTACAGATAAATGTTTTGAACACACCAAATCACTGCTCTTGAATTAATTACTGATATCCCAATGGTATTATATCAATTAAAGTGTAAATAAACAAACTACAATTTACTGTTTGTATCCAGACTCTCACTTACCTGCCATTTTCTCCGGGACAGGAACTTCTTAAGGGACTCTGTGCTGATGGACTTTCCTTTGTTTAGAATCTAAGAGTGTCATAATTAACATAGAGCAACAATTAATATGTAATTAAAAAATACATATATTGTGTATAATATGATTAAGTAGTTCATTAAATACATAATTGGGCATATCAGGGCTGTTCTTGTAATTTACTTAAAAGTAGATGAGTAAAAAAATGTTTCCGTAAAATAAATTTAGTTCATAAGAACCCTGTGGGAGACTTTGGTACCATATTCCAAAATCCTCTTAGCATCTCATGAAATTAAACAGCAGAAGATTTTACACAAAACAATTTGCACGACGTTTTTACACAGATGTCAACTCCTAGATTCCAAAAAAATGCTTAAAGGATAATGTAAAACTGGATTAATGCTTGATTATAATTTCAACTGATGAAATGTTTAAAATGTACCTTAAACCAGGGATGACGAAGACATTCACTGGTATCAGGCCTCCTGAAAATGAGAAGGCATGGTTGATTCATAAACACAAACCAAGTGTATTTGTACATGTCCCTCTCACACTGTTCAGATCCAAAAAGTCATGGCTCTGTTTTTGTACGAGGATTTTGTAAAGCAAGATTATCAAACACCGAGAGCTGGGTATGGCACTCACACTTTATCAGCCACCAGCAGTTTGATAACAAATCCCTTGGCTTCAGGGCAGAGGTCCGCAAACATGCTCTCTTCAAAAGCCACATTATAGTTCCTGATGTTAAGGACAGAGCTTCGGTCATTCTCTCCCGCAAAGGGAGACACACCAGTGAGGCTGTGGTGGAGAAAGAATGAATTGTTAGCCCTCGTGTTCATAATGAATTATGATCTATTGTATTGAAATTCAACATAAAAAAAATTGTATGCTATATCAAATGTCTAACATAATACACTGTGTTAAAGGGTAAAGCGTCTTATTTGAGAACCTGTAAGTAGGTTTTTATGATGTGATTAAATTGTATAGTGAATTTATTTTTCTTGATGTGCTGGACAAAGTGTACAGTAAAAAAGAGCATACCATAGATAGGTCAGGACCCCAACTGGCCTGAAAAAAATAAGAAAATCAAATAAAAATGATGTATTCAATTATGCATTTGTCTATTCATAACAGCACATGATGAAAATACATTGGCAGCAGACATTTTGTAATTGGGGGACCAGGTACTTTACCAGATGTCAGTTGCCTTGGAGACAGGTGTCTCGTTAACAATCTCCGGAGCGACAAATTCCGGAGTGCCGTATTTGCAGTAATGTGTCTCGTCAGGTGTGAGTTTCATGGCATTCCCAAAATCACACAAGCGAATCTGATCAGTCGTAGGATCTGCCATTAGAATGTTGTCAGGCTAGGATAGAAGTCCGGACAGGGTGTTAAGTCGATCACGGCAGTAACACTCTGGAAAGGGAACTTGGTGACACTGAAGAGTGACTGGATTAATCTGTTTACCTTGACATCCAGATGCAGGATGTTGTGTTCGTGAAGATATCTAACTCCCTCCAGCAGCTGTCTGATAGTGGAACAGATCTAAAGGAACACATTCAAAGAATGATTTTCCCTCATTATATCACATCTGAGCATTTTTTTTTATTATTAAAATGTGACACAGAGACTAAGGACATAAGACTACTTAGGACACGTCAGGAAGGTCATGGGAGTCAACTCACATCTATCTCCATCACCACAGATTTCTTTGTCATCCTCTCCAGAAGCTCCTCATGACACCTGCACAACTTTGTCAAGGGCATCACTCAATTATGTAATGGTAGGCAAAGACTAGTGGTGTGTATGTGTGCGTGCAAGTGTATGTGTGTGTGTGTGTGACAGAGTGTGTAGCCGTGTGGTTATAGCAATAACCTTCACCACCTTGAAAACAAGCTGAAGATAGTGGCCTGAAGGGCCCATCCCCTAAGTGTTTCTGACAGTGTAGCCACAGGGGTATGAGAGCAGTGCAGGCTGGCTCTCCTCCAAGACATCTAACTGAGCCAGGTGTGAGATAGGTATTAGACATCACACCCTGACACCAGCGGCCCTCACTGCCTACAGCCAAATTTGGTGAGAAGATAGGGGGCTTTACACCCTCAAGGATTGTTACAACAACACAGATCCTCATCACTTAGTCAGGCATATGATTGGTATTCTCACCATTCAGAAGGTATTACTCTGACTTAAGGAAAAGCCCCTTTTTTTTACATCTGGACTTTTGAAATAGGTCTCTTCATTCTTGCTAATCCTGCCATCTCTCGCAGCACCACCTCGTGGTATTCTCGCCAAACAGAAAGAATCACTCCGTCTTAAATGAAAACACTTTGCCTCACATCTGGACATTTTAAATTAGCTCTTCCATCTAGCTAATCTTGCCTTCTTCATCTCCTTGAAAAGAGTTTGCTTGAAAGGATACATCTCTGTGATTAGAATGACGGCATTCTTCGTCTCAAAGGCGTCGTGGAAATAGAGGATTCTCTCGTGGTCCAGCTCTGACAGCAGGCTCATCTCTCGCAGGGCCGAAGCCTTCTTCTTGGCGCCCGCCGAGATGAACTTGGCTGCGTTTTCCATTTTCCCCGCTTTCTGCGTCACACGCTTCACATATGAAAAGGCGCCCCTGAACAGAAAGAATTTTTCAATTTCCATGAAAATGAGGACATTATTCAGGGTAAGAGGTCTTTCACAACACGGTCAAGCAGATTTTTTTTTCCTCTCAGGATTACACTGCATATATCTTGTCTCAAGATGTCTCACAATGGAAGATAACAGAATAAATGAACAATTCTGAAGAAAAATATGCCACTGATGTGTGCATGTTCTCTCACAGAATAATTGAAGCACTGCTGTTGGCCACATCTAGAACTGTTTATCATGTCCAACTAGAGATTTGAATAGTAAAAAAAAGTGTAGTGTTCATATGCTGATACATGTTCTACATATGCTTTACAAACATCTCAGTCATTTCAATGCTGAAAATAGTGTTTATTATTACTACAATTGAATTGACATTTTAATTACAAATTTGTTTCTGTTTTATATTTGTATGTTTTGTATGTGTTTGTATTCAAGTATTGTGCTTTGTAAGCAACAAGCAACAAACTATAGAGGAAAGTAAATACTTCATAGTCTCTGTGATAAAGACAAAAGTGATTTGCTTGACCACTACATCTATTAACTTTTGTTTTAAAATACATCAAGTGATCAGACAGGTACATAGAGGAGCACTGATTTTGGCACGGTCGTAGTGTCTCTATGAGCGCCACCATAGACTACAGAGCCAGTCATTCGGTGAGGATTAGCTACGGCAGAGAAGAGGCAGCCACAGTCACCCGAAGCCTGTGAGACTCAGAGCACAGAAACTGGCAGCGGGGTGTTGGGATTATAATTACAGAGCATGACGGCATGGGGGAGAATGACAGCATGCAGAGCTGCGATACGGGTAAACATCTTTATATGGGAGTCGTCCAAGTGGTGAATGTTGCTTGTTTTTCAGCCTGACAAACAACAGGGTTGCTGCGTCAATGCCAAGGTAGTTTGTGCACAGTGTCATTATCTGCTTTTAAAAGTCACCACGTGACATAAAACCTGTAAATGAACTATAGCGCTGTGACAGTTCCATAGTTACACTGCGGTTAAACGTGCCACAAAATTCTTTGCTTAGGCAAATACATAAATAAATCAATTTTGTAATGTTTGTAAGGATTTGAAATGACCTGGAGGTTTACCTTAAAATACATAGTTTACTATGTAAATATTTTATTTCTGTTAAGGCAGAATACAGGACGCCGGAGCAAAATCACTATATCCCATCTAGAAATCTTGCTAACCGCTAATAGCAAGCTGTTTTGGAACTCAGAGGAAATGCATGATCATGCCTGTCAACGATTTGGGCCTGTGAGTCACCTTCCAATCTCTTTGTGCACTTCATAGTAATCGGTTAGCCTCCGCATCTTCCTCCGGATGGACTGTTCATCTTCCATCGCGTCCCCACTCTGCTTCTTGGCTGCAGGCAGGAAACACAATCACCAAACCAATCAGGCCGTCACTTTCACACAAACGAAGAGTCGAGACTCCTGCCATGTCCCTGTCCTGTTCGATTTGGTTGTTTAAAACAAATAATCGCCTCTTTTAATCTGTGAAGACATCACTGTGGTTTACATTTCAATGTGATAAATGTCCTAGGGCAGAGGTGTTAAAGGCACAATAATCTTAAAGAAAGCCAGTATGGTAGCAACAACTAACTTAACACCAGGTGAACATACAGTATATATTGGATTATTTACACGTTTTACAACAGAATTATTCTATGCAGGGGCTTTCACATAAGAGGAAAAAGGGAAGACTGATAGGAATACTATGAGCCTAAAATTATCAGGATCAGCAGTAAATAGAATATGACCTTTTAACCCAACATTCCTGAGACAACAGTGCTCACACACACAGGCACACAGCCTCACCTTTGTGAACGGTGAGCTCAGCCTTGCAGGAGACGGAGCCACCCAAGTTCTTGGCGGTGCAGGTGTACACCCCAGAGTCCTCAGGGTGAGTGTTGAGCACCACCAGGGAACACTCATTATCGTCATACACAAAGGTGTAGTGGCTGCTCTCTGCCAGCAGGATGTCGTCCTGAAACACACACAAACAACACACACACACACGCGCACACACACACACACACACACACAAATAAGCACACTAAAACAGTGAGGCCATCTGAAGACTGCGACTAAATCCTTCTCTGTTCGAGTTCCACGGTGTTTGTTTGCATAGGCATGAGTTAAAAGGTACTGCAAATGGTCAGATGGTAGATGTAGCCCAAAGCCATCGCCCGGTATAGCTCATAGCATAAATTAGCATCCTTATGAGAGCATGTTGGCCCTTTATAGACTGAATAATGAAGAGAGGAAGAGTGTGCGTGGAGCTCACAGTGGGGTGAGCGGACTGCTGGAGCTTTAGAGTCCATCCACTGATGAACAGAGCGAGGTAAACTGTCTCAGGGAGGGATACAGAGCGAGGCAAAAGGGAGGGATACAGAGAGAATACGGAGATGAGAAAAACATCAGTGGAATTCAGCGTGACTCCTCTCTCCCGAAACAGCACATTACATGAGGATGGGGACAGAAAACAAAGTGTTTGTGTGTGTGTGTGTGTGTGTGTCTCTCTCTCTCTCTCTCTCTCTCTCTCTCCCTCTCTCTCTCTCTGTGTCTCTGTGTGTGTGTGTGTGAGAGTATACTTGACTTGGCTTGTGACAAAAGGAACAACATGGATGAACAAAATAGAAAGCCTGCAACCTGTTACACTGATCAAATCAAGTGCATACCAAAGCATAACAAACTTAGCCTGGCATGGTGCTACTCATTATGCCTAAAATGCCAACCTTATGCCATGGATAATGCTACCATCCATTGTCCCCTGTAAAACGCTGAATGTTTTGCGGCTTATTTTCTATTTATTCTATTTACAGCATCTGTTCAGCATTCTCATATGTGTCTCAAACCCATATGGAAAAAGTCTGCAAAATACATCTATGCTCAATTTTATATAGTATATACGATAACAGTGTGTTGACACACATAATTATGGCCCCTTCATATAAAGTAAGAAAATATATATAAAGGAGATAAAAAATATATGTTATATACATGACCTACCTAGCATGTTGAAGTGCATTATGCCATTTTAGTATGAAATGTATATGCAAGCTCTTTACCACAGATTTATCAAGCAAGTATTGTACGTGACAAGTGTGATTTATATGTTTCTTACAGAAATTATCAATTTGGCAACAAACTTGGGAAAAACTGGAAGAAGAAAAGAAGGGTTTAACTGACTAGGCACAAAAACAGTAAACAAAAGCTATTTTTTCCAGAGGAAGAGAAACATAATGAGCAAAAAAAGATATTTAATGAAAAAGTTCACCATGAACACGCCAATCTGAGGAACACACCTTAAACCAAAGAATGTCTGGGATTGGCTTTCCTTCAACAACCACAGCAAAGCGAGGAGTCTCTCCCATACTGACATCCAAGTCCTCCATGATGGTCTCAAATGTTGGAGGTGCTGAGAACAAACCAACAAACAGCTTGATTCATTACAATAAGCACCTAGGGACAATTGCAATACATTATTTTAACTAAAAGGTGCAGTCCACAATTCTAATCCAATACACTTTTTGTCAAATTCAGCTAATTGCTTGATGCAGCTGACGATGCACTGCCCATTAACACAGTTAATTGCTTCAGGAGCACAGAAGCAATGGGTGTAATTTGATTGGCTGTGAAGCTCAACACCAGAATCACAGACTCTGAAGGAGATCTAGGTATTGGTATATAGGCCTTACCTGCAAGCTCCAGGGTGAAGATGCAGGAATCGCTGCCGTACTGGTTGCTGGCTACACACGTGAGCTGACCCATGTCCACTCTATTCACCTTGACAATCTTGAATGTGTGCTGGTCATCATCAGGCATGCCCATCTCAAACATCCCGGCCCGGTTCACAAGAGTGATCCCTTTCCTGTGAGCATGATATGATTGTTTTTTTTGTTTTTTGTGCTTCACTTTCTGATACGCCCATTTGTTGAGAAAGCTTTACGTTAATGTCCCTACAATCCACTCATCTTAGGCTAAGGTGTGACAAAAGAGGTCACCCAGCAACACGATGCAAAATAAAGTAGGAATGTAAGAAGCACAGGGCCTGGTTTGATGAACACTGCTGAATACTGGTCTCTCATGTTATAAATTCTGTGTCAGATGCCCTCAGACTTCAATGTACTCCTTTAACACTTCAATAACATGACATAGCAGTCATAAACACTACTATTACAACATACCACTCAAAGATCACCTTCAGATATCAAGATGCACTGATTTAAGACGCTCACCTTTTCCAGGAAACCGACGCATTGACGTGATTGAGCATGACATTGATGCTGACTGATTGGTTCTCCACCGCGTACACCACGTCTGGCCTGTCAATGATGACAGGAGCCTCCTGCAGATAGGGACCTGTGGGCGGAGGGATAAAAAAGAGAGTCTCTCACAGTAATTCACACATCCCATCGACCAGCTGTCTGGAGGTTTATTTTTTATTTTTATTTCTCTCCCTCCCTCCCTCTCTTTCTCTCTCGCTCTCTCTCTCCCCATCACACACAAATTCGTAGGTTACCTCTGTCTACGAGCTGCACCGGGTCTGTGGCAGGAGAGGGCTTGCTGAAAGCCTTGCTGGTGATTGAGAGGACCCTGAAGGCGTAGCGGACCCCCTTGGACAGCATGGTGACCGTGTAGGACGTCTCCTTCAGAGAGGAGGCTATGATGGTCCACTGAATTGAGCCGAGGGCTTGCTGCTGGACAGCGTACATCAAGGAGCCGGGTTCTGAAATCACAAGCATAAAGTATGTTCACGTCAAACTTAATTCCGACGATGACACTTTTGCCAACCTGCCGCAGTCAATTCCCCTCACTTTTATTATATTCTCAAGGCGCACGACAGCCCTGGCAATGTGTCAGAGTTATATCAAACAAGGACATTCAAACTTTAAAACTCAAAGCATCACCACGGCAGTATATCTTGACCTGTTTGAAGCTGGTTTTGATGAGCACATAAAGCTGTTATTGAAAAGTAATTAAGGAGGTGTCACTGGCAACCTGGCAAGTGCCACTACTTTGATGTGGCTTTTTTTTCTAAGGGGGAGAACATGAAGGTCCAAAAGAATTAAACTCTCTGCCAACAGGGCTCAATAAAAAAGACCCTATAAGGATATATCCATATGTGTCTCATCTGAAATCTACAATATATTATCATAACACTGTAAAATAAATGGCCAGTATGACAGAAGAAGTACCAATGGAAGGATCCAGTCTTTTAGGTTTCTTCCACTTTAAGTTGATGGTCTTGCCACTGATTGATTCAACCACTGGGGCACCTTCAGGAGGATCAGGGATGATATCTGGAGAAGGATTACAGAGAGAAATAAATACAAAATATGTTCAATTGTTACAACTGAAATAACAACAAATACCTCTTATTTAACTTCATGTCATATACCCAAGCAGAGACTGCAGAGACACACATGTCAGATATATGTCTCTCCTCTATGTCCCAGCTGGAGGTTGAGGTCACATCAATCTTCTGAGAGCATGGCGCTCCACTCACCTGTCACGTACAGATGGGCATAGCAGGTGGCCTTGCCCACCTTGTTGGAGATGACGCTCTTGTAGACGCCGCCATGGGCGTGGCAGACCGAGCGAATCACCAGGCTGTGGATGTCCCTGACTGCCGGAGAGAACAGCACAAGGGGACATGGGGGTCAGCCGAGAGTCTGGCTGAAGCATAAATAATGCTTCTCAGTGGCATGCTTATTTCCACAAAGAGCCCGCCAAAGCCGCTAGGTCTGTATAAGCCATAAAAGGGTCATATATCATGGGTGGATGGCACAGTAAGGGGGGCCCATATTTCAGCAGGGGAAGCATGGGGCTTAAGGGAACAGGAATCATGCTGCCTAGTTACGAACATTGTGTCATTTTCCTGTCCTCTGTGCTCTCGATCTTCTTGCCATTGTGGAACCAGGTGATGGTTGGGTATGGCAGGCCGGCGACTTTGCATTTGAGGACGGCCTCTTTGCCCTCAATCACGTCAAGGTCATAGAGTGGTTTGACGAAGTCTGGCATGGTGAAGCGCTCCACCTCATTCTCGGGCACTTCCGGCTCCTCGGGTATAGAGGGCATCTTCTCTAGTTTTGCCCTGTTAGAAAAAAAGGGCAGATCATTTTGGGCAGTTGAGACGTACAAATAAAAACACAGTCCAGTGAAAAAACACATGTGGTGTGTAATTGTTGTCAGGCTCTGACAGCATTACATTTTAATTTTTTTTATAAAATATTTTGCATGGAAACATGCTTTGTTGCATTGCATTTTTTGCACAAAAACCTTCATGCTTACTGTGAACTGTGGTGGGGGGTGTACTGTACTGTGCAGGTGTGGGGCCTGGGAGATCTTACATTTGGGAGGAGATTGGAGGTCGGGGTTCTTGCACGTAGAGCTCAGCTGAGCAATCGGCATCTCCGTGCTGGTTGCGAGCCACGACTGTGTAGAAGCCCTCATCCTCATTGCTGACATGAGTGATGACCAGAGAGTGGCGTCCCCCTTCTTTTAAGATGCGTACGTCCTCACTTTCCTCCAGTGGATGGTCTGGGGGAGAAACAGAAAATCCCAAGAGCACCGAACAGTCACTTAGCACATCAAAAGGTCATCGGTTTAGTCAGCGAATCCTCAACACCCGTGGGAGTGTCTCGCTTACCGAAATGGCTCCAGGTGACGTTGGGCGGAGGAGTTCCGCTGACCTTGCAGTCGAAGCGGGCGTTGCGGCCCTCGATCACTTCCAGCACGTCCAGCTTGCGGGTGAAGAGTGGCTCGATGGAAGGAATGACTTTGAGTTTGGCGCTGGAGGTCAGCTCCTCTGAAACACAATGGTAGACATGAGGGGTGTGTGGGGCAGAGTAAGACAGCGACAGAGCAGTCAGACATAAACACTTGAGATCGGACTTGACAAGGTGTTATGTAACCCCTGCCTTGTGGTGAGGCAGAGTGATTCTGTCAAACAGTTGACGACTCAATTTGTTCTGATACACTGTACTTGATCTACTGTCGATCAGCAGGCGGAGTATGGCACTCAGAATCCCAAGGTCATGGGTTAAGCCCCCTAAAGTAAGCACATTTCAAAATGTACTTACTGATCTCCAGTCACTTTGAACAAATTCTGCTCAATGCTGAGAATGTAAACCAACCTCACCTTTGGCTGTGCTAAGCTTGCAGGTGTAGGAGCCGCTGTCATCCTCATGCACGGAGTTGAGCAGCAGCCGGCACCTCCGACCATCAAAGTGCATCTTGCAGTTGAGCAGCGCTGGCTGGATCAGCTTCCCGTCAGACAGCCAGTCCACATCCACATCCTGGGGCCCCGTCACGTGGCACTCAAACAGGGCTGTCTCGCCAGCCTTCACCATAATGTCCCTGACGGGCCGGATGACCGCCAACCCAGGCTCTATAGGGGGTGCTGGAGAAGAGAGTGAGGAGAGAAACTGTTTTACTTGAGCTGTCAAATAGTCTAATCATGTTCTGTGCAGTTAGAAGATCCTGGTGTTTGCAAGTACAGAATGATCTGCAGTATCATTTGTGTTTGTGTCACTGAATCTTGACAAAAAGGCTGACAGCAAAAGAGGACATCCGTACAAATTACAGAGCAGTGTAGTGTAGGGCTGACATGGGAAACTCAACACAAACTCAGTAACACAATATGTAGTGCTTCTCTGTCATTATCAGACAGGGGGCTGTCAATGGCCTAAGCTCTTCAATTTCAGATGAAGATTCATGGCTTCTAGCAAGTGCAGATGATTTACTTCTTTTACACAGGTTTATTTCAAGACTAATTCTAAAATAGACAGAAACGTAAGTCACTTCAAGAAATTACATTTGCATTGATTAGCTCGGCGAGAGGGGGCTGACTGACATTTGACTGACATTTCAAGTGAAGACAGCAGTACAAATCTTTAATCTTAAATCTACAAACCAATGACAACCCCATGCTTAATCAATCCTTCACAGCTTCCTCCATAAACTGCAGGTGCAATCATGATTCCTGTACTCAAAATAACTACAGTGCATGTTCACATGTACGCTTTAACATCACATACTCCATATACCAGCCTAGCCAGTGCAAGACACTGTCAAAAGATTTCAGAGAAGAAGTCATGACGTCCTCAATATGTTCATAATGACAGATTTCAGATGGCTGAAAATGTATTACAAAGGAAAAAATGATCTACTAAATGTATTTTGTATTCGATGTATTTTGTATTGCAGTGATGTATGATCTTTTGGGCAAGATTGGGTGACGTAAGTACAAGTGCTCTCCATCTTACAGCTCCGCAGCCTACAACAGTCGAAGCAGATAATGAGGGGCAGGCTCTTGTCATCTGTAGCGCCCTCCTGTGAGAACATCCTCTGTTCTCCGCAGTCCATCTGTGCCAAGACCAGTACTTAACCTACGCTTGGCCGCGTTTGGCAGATCTGGTGTTACCCACAAGCGGTGAACTAGGTTAGGAATGATAGCCTTACGTACAGGCAAAGGTGTTGTATCCTATGGAGTTAAACTTCTAATGACACCAACTGTAGCATGCAAAGAGCAATACTAAGAGGGAGGGGGGGGGCATCCTTACCATTGACTTCTAGTTTAGCTTCACATTGCTTTGTCCCGTACTCGTTTATGATCTTGCAGGTGTATACCCCTGTGTCAGACTTCTGCGCTGACTTAATTATCATCTCGAAGGCAGTGTCCTCTGTTTCACGCACAATATGACGGGGGCCCGTTTTTATGGTCACTCTATCTCTGAGCCTGTGAACAGAAACACATTTGCTCCATACTGTGAACATGAAGTGAAATGTTGGGCCCTTTACCAGTTCTACCATGGGACTGCATGTCGGTACTGATAAAATAAAGGAGCCTAAATTCATTTCAGAAGAAGTGACTGTTGTGAAGTAGTGACTGTCACTGCTAATGCTTCTCCATTTCATACATTCCGTTAAAGACATTAAAATGCAACTGCTGACACAACTAATACTGCAACAACAAACCTACCAGTACAACATGGGTTTTGGCTGTCCCGTCATGCGAACAGACATAGTCACCTCCTGTCCCTCGAAGACAGCCTGATCATTCATGATAGCCTAAATCAAGATAGCAAAATAGTAATATTAAAACGCAATTAAAACGTGTTGAGTACCATAAAAATTATGTCAAGCAGAGTTTTACATAATCTGTCAAGCAGTACCCTTTAATAACTCTTGGCTAATCTTGGCTAAGACAGTTGGGTACAGTAGGGTGCCTATGGCGGTTCTAGTTATAGAAGCATTTTTATAATTAGACAGTACAGGACATTATATTACAGTGAAGTGCAGTCTTGCATCAACTCCTTACACTAGCTGAGGCCTGCTGGTGGCCTAATGTAAGAACACAACACTAGCCTATGGACAATTTGAGGAAATAACTCAAAGCTAAAGCGACAACAAATAAATTGCATTTAATACAATTTTTAAAAATGATTGTTAATAAAAAATATGAAATCTGTAAACTCACAAATATTTGATACGCAAAATAGATGACAGCATCTATGGGCAGCCACAACCAAGCGAGCAATAGAATAACAGAAGGAGAAAAACAGACATGCTACCTGAAAGGCAGGTGGTTCCTTAAATCGGGTGTCCATGATTGTCCTGGGAGACGGGCCCCGATACGAGCTGCCGTAGTCCATGCTCTCCTCCATAGGGCTCATGTACTCCTCGTCAGAAGTGATGGGGCTGGCCACATCCATGGGCACTCCCAGATTCCCCCTCTGCTCCTGTGAGGGCTCTGTGGGTCATAAGGATATCAGAGTCAGAGTATTGTACCTGCAAAATATTCCAATACATGTTTTTTGTGTGAAGCAAAAACAAAGGGTGAAATACTTTAGGAGATTCTTTGTAAATATTGAATACTGAATGAGAATGCTAGCATGTAACAAATGGCATGTAACTATTAGCTTATATTTGGGGGAACTCTCCATAAAAAGTGAGCGAATGAATACATTTTACTCTTAATGACACATTGGGAAAGAATTCATCACACGCTCAATTTACAATATCTGAAAAGATGTTTGTGATTTGTGTATGAATTAAAAATAATTAAAAAATTAAAAAAAACATTTCAGTCACTGAAACTCAGCTTGCATATGGAGTTCACCCCACTGGATTCTGAACACAGACTCCAGCAAGCTCGGTCATGATGGACATGAACATGGACATGAACTGGTTGACTGCAGATATTTTCTGTCTGGAAGCAGGCTGCTGTAGCGTGCCCTGCTGCACATGTCCTCGGGTTTTCATGAGCAATGAGGAGTATGAGCAAGAGGAAAAAATAGAAACTGTGTGCCGGTCTCTGCTTACCAGAACATGTATATATTACAGTTTGCATGTGATTCTCATTGCAACACAGTGACAGTGATTTCCAACGTAGATAAAATCATGCAAACCTACTGCAAAATCCTCTAAAACGTTCACTTTGAGTGCATATTGATACGTAAACACATCTAAAACTTAATTTGAACCAAAACCTCTATTAAGAAACTTTCAAATGCAGTTCTCAAAAGACATAACTAACTAAAATTCCAAACACCATTTAAAGGGTCTGAACATTTCCTAGAATTTGTCCAGCATATTTCATCTAAGAGATGTACCTCTGGAACCTTTGTGGCTAAAAGTAGAGGTTTCCCAAAAGTTTCTCTTGCAATAAAGCAATTCAGGAACAAACTATGCCAGTGAGCCTTCCTCCTGCAATCTGCCACACATCCTGAAAAAACTCACCAAGTCCCACACCTCCCTTCAAACTGAGGCTGTGGACTGAGCGACCTTGAGTGGCTCCACCGTGTGTTAAATCCTGACAGCATTTGTGATATCTTGTCAGCGCTTCAACAAGTGGCCGTTGAGTTTGACTGGTAGTCTGGAGTGTAAGATTTCTCTCTGTTACCTCCTCTTGCCCTCTCTCCATAACTTCTTTCCTCTCTCTCTCTCTCTCTCTCTCTCTCTGTCTCATTTAAACTAGCACACATAGACACATCTAGATAACCAATTAAGATAAACAGGCACACCCTTAATGTAGATAGTTTTTCTTGTTTCCAGCACTGCATTATCTCTCTTGGAAACCTAATTACAAACATGTTCTTTGTCTTTCTTTAGCTTAGCACTAACTCTGATATGTTCCAGCAGCACTTACTCAATACAGTGTATCTAACCACATACCATGGAGAGTATATGGTGTAGGTTTATATCTTTCTTCAGGCTACACTCCTAAAAATATTTTCCTTTCATTGAACATTGTGCAGTATGTGCAGTATGTATTGTGCAGTATGTATTGTGCAGTATGTATTGTGCAGTATGTAAAGCTTTAGACTGTAATAGTACATTGCATTACTATAGTGAACCTACACCTTTAAGGAAAAAAACAGTGATGCTATCCGAATGCAAACAGAGCTGCTGCTTTGTGATATTTGTTGTGAGGCTGCAGTGCTGTGCTGTGACGATGACATTAATGTCAGGTGAAAATAACACTGACTGTGATCGTTTCATGGAACAAGTAGTGCTATAAATATCCAGTGCATCCGCTGCCCTAATAAGGTAATAAAAGTATCCCTTTCTCAAGAGCCCTCATCACATACCTTGCTCAACCCAAGGAATAACAAGCATATTTCAGTGGCACGTATTAGCAAGGGAAAAGCAAAGGACACATCTTAGCTAGCAGAGTTGCAAAAAATTTTTCCCCACTCTTTTATAGCAATGGCTTTACAACTGAGAGGAGAAGGTCCAACATATACCATGCATGTGTTAGAAACATGCTTCCTTGCAACACCAGTTATAATACAATAGTATATTCTGATTTACTTGTGAACTGTTGTGTTTTTCAACACTTTTCAAATGACTTTAATGGACATTAAGTGTTTCCTGTTATTACAGGAGATAACAAAGCCAGTAGCCTCTTTGCATTTATGTAAAACCTAATGCATATTTAATGCTCCTGAAAGAAACAACCCCATTGCAATTAATTAATCGTGCTGCTGTACTTTTCCATTCAACCACTGCATGCCCCATAATGATAGTTAATGAGAATCGCTGGTACAGCTTGTTTAGCTCAGTGTCTGTGGAAACGCGATTAGAGCACTTCACTAGGCTGCTCTGCATCTCTGACATTCAAGACTTTAATTCGTACAGTAATTCATATAAAATTAACTTGGCAAAGCAGAAAGCAAGACTAATGTTTGTGGAAATGTCATCCTCGGGCTATCCCGAGGGATACCCAAACAATTGTTTTTCTTTATTCTGACATTCATCAGGAGGCCAGCGTGCCTTTAACAATTTATAAGTTCAATTTAGCCGCTGGGTTGCTATGGTAACTATTAGTGAGGAGGCGCAGCTAGAATATTGCGCAGAGGAGGGGGAGGGGGAAGCAAAATAAAGAGAATTGGTGGTGGTAAGAACCCTTCAGAGCAACTGCTATACAAAGCATGTGGACCAATGATTTTGACTTTTGAGCTTTGGGGTTTTTTTTATTTTTTTTTATGTAAAGAATGTATGTAATGTATGTAAGAATTTATCAATCTAGTTATTTAGATATTTGACACGGTTGCAGCTTACAAGGCCATATTATCAACATTAAAGTTAAACAACTAATGTCCAACATCTTGTAATAGAGTGTTTTACTGTTATCCCATTGCTGTAAACATCACAGTACGGACACTCAGAGCACCACATGTAGCAAAGCAGCACATTGACTAGGTGACTCATTCATTGATCCCACTGAAATAAACAGCAGATTTAAAGGTCCTTAATGTAATTGAGTCTTTTTTTTCTGGATTCACACATGCATAATGCTGAAAAGCACAGTTTCACAATCAAATAACACATTTTGACTGTATATTCAATATATATTTACTCATTTGGTACAAATAAAATTTCATGTCAATACCCTGAATATATCTTTATATTTTAGCTTTGTGTACTTCGTATGTATGTGAGAGAGAACATCTGAAACATATGTAGTTTCTCGCCATCAGAATAAGGAATGTGGAATTTCTATAGCATATTCTACGTGTTGGATCGTTTGATGAGGACCTTTACAGGTTTGTGCCAACACGTGGTATTTTTGCACTTTTTTCCAGGTGCTGCTAATTCTACTCATTAATAATACAAATAGAATTATCAAACATAATCATATATTTTGAGGTGCACACACCTATATGTGGTTAATCTCAGATGTCCCCTGTTTATGAAACTACCCAAAAATGGATTTCCCCTTATTCTTCTGATAGCATAGCCTTGCCTTAACTACTCAGCCTTGATCATGGCAGATTTATTCATAAGCCACCCATAAAGGGAGATTGGTAACTGCACTTTTCCATCTTTTCATGGCTTCCAGTTAATGGTAGAGGGAGGGACTTCCTGGTTTGGTTCTGATGAGAGGCAAAGATGATATGGTGAGTGTGATGTTGGTAAGAATCCCCGTCGATGTCAACGTTTTGAAATATTCTTAGTGAGTGATTCGCCTTGACTTCAGGGTGGTGTCGAAAAAGTATTTGAAATCCGCTTATGAGTCAGCCAAGCCTTGCCAAAATAGCACATTTAGTTCAGCCTAATGGACCTTTTCTTGGCACTGGCAAAGCTCTCTATTCTCACAAGAGACACACACTCATCTTAAGAGCTTCACCTGCTTTCCCGAGATGCAAATGTGAGCCAAACTCACTCACCTGATTTGATGCAGAGGGTTGCAGTACAGGACGCTGAGCCCATTTGATTGGTGGCTGTGACAGTGTATGTTCCAGCATCACTCGGTTTTGTCCATTTGATGAACAAAGAGTGTCTCTCCCCTTCCACCTTCACCACGTGAGTGGGAATACTCTTGATGTCTGTGTTGTTTCTTTTCCATGTCACTGAAGAAGGAAGAAAACCAGACTAGATATGAACAGGAGGCACCTTCTTTTCCCATTAATAGGACAGAGACGGAAAGAGCAAGAGAGCAAGAGAGAGAAAAAAGAGAGAGAGCATGACCTAGCCAAGTCTTATGAGTGAATCAGTGGTCATTAACACAAGGCAATGTCTTCATTTGCATAAGCTGAAAAGATCAAACGAAAAGCATTTAAGATCTGTAGAAACTGAGGATGATGAGCGTTTAAAATCCAGAGAGCATGGACCAACTCAATAAAATTGGTTAATCTTAGCATGGATTTTTTAAAGTCAGCTACTAAGAACGAAAAAGAAAAAAAAACCACAGCAGCTCAAACAACTTGCCTTCTGGGAGAGGGGTGCCAGCGATGATGCATTTCAGCACCACTTCAACACCAGTGGATGCAACAACGTCATGGAGGGGAAATTCAAACACTGGAGCCTCCATGGGGTCCTCTCCTGCAGACACGTATGAGTCGTCTGAGGATTCTGCACAAGTATTCAGAGAACAGAAAAAATTAATTGGAGTTAGTGATTATACTGCTTGGCAGTGACTATGATACTGAGGATATGAGGAATAGGAGGAAATTATAATTTTTTTCTACAGTGAATGAAAAATAATATTGAAATACCTACAAACTCTTTGAACACATTGAAAAATAGTGTTCCTTGCAAAACAAAGGTATCAGATTTGTTTGTGTGTCTTTTTAATCAGTTTGGAAATTAAATAAAAACAAACCTACCCAGTTCAGGAGACATGGGCCTGGTGCGTCTGCCCTTCCCTCGGGTCCTCTGCGGTTTCTCCTCTCTGACAGGGCTGCTTTTCCTTTCCTTGTCAACCTCTGCTGGAACCACCTCCATTGATTCCTCCTCTATAATTATGGTGGGAATGATAAGTTTCATTGGAGCAGCAGCAGGAGCAGGAGCAGGAGCAGGACCAGGAGCAGGAGCAGGCACCGGAGTCAAAGGAGTCACGTCCATCTCCATCTTCTCCTCGTCAGACGAGGACAGGGACACCCTGGGGGGTTTTGGTGGTGCTTGGCCAGGTCGTTCTTGGTTTATAACTCTCTGCACAAGTGGACTTTCAGGTCTATGTTCCACTTTCCTTAAAGATATTTCTATGGGTGTCTTCCTGTGAATAGCTTCATCCTTTTCTGACATGACGGGAACTTCTTGCACACGTATGACCCGCTGTACTAGGGGACTGGACGGTCTCAGTTCGACCTTACGCAGCGCCATTTCCACAACATTCCGAGATGGTGACTCTGTGCCTCTTCTAGGAGACGATGATCGTTCCTCAAGCACGTGGGTGACATCTATTGGTGATCTCCGCGGAGTCTCCCTCATTGGACTGGCACTCCGCATATGCCTCGGTGAACGGTGTCCAGGCAATTCTGAGGAGGACAAGGCCTCCGGAGATGAGACCTCGTCTCCCAGTCGGCTCCGGGCCATGATGCTCACCGTGGCTCGCTTGGTCTCCAGCTGCTGAGGCGAGACCCGATCTGGTGGCACTTGTATTGCTTGTACTTGTAGCTGGCTCTGTTCCATGTGTGGTGACTTGAGAGGTGACTGCCCTTTGTGTTGTTCTCTCTCTTTCTGTTCCTGAGCCTGCTGGGCACGCTCCCTGTCCTGCAGTTTCTGCAGCACCTGAGGAGGAATCGGCTCCAGTTTCCTCAGGGGCTGCCGGCTCCTATGGGAGAGCTGCTCGGTGGAGAAGGACTTCTTCATGTGCGGCTTCCCCACAAGCTTCTTGATGCGCTGCAGCTCCTCGGTGAACTTGCTTTCGATGTCCTGGACCTTCTGAGAGTACCGTGGCCTGTCCTCCAAGGAGGCAGCCCTCTGCTTGAACATTGACCTCCTCTGGGCTGCGTCGGCCTTCAAAGCCTCACTGAGGTCTTCCCGAGAGCTCTCCCTGGAAATCCCCAATCGGCTTCCTCCATCGTCCGAGTCGACGGACGGGGCTCGGTGGAATCCGGCCCAAGAGCGTCCAGAGATGGAGCCCTCGTTGTCGATGCTCCTCCGGCGCTCGCAGTCTCGCACCTTCTCGAAGATCTTGGAGCTGGGACGGGTTAGTTTGGGTGACGGGCGGGGGGTCAGGTCCTTGCGCGAGTACTCGCTGACGGGAGTCTGAGGCCGGGAGTCCGGGGCACTACTCTGGGACATGCCTGAGGACTTGGGCTGTTTGATCTTCTCCTCAAACTCACCTGGTACTGTGTCCTGGTATTCGGTTGGCACAACGGCTTTCTTGCGTGGGGCGAGGGGCGTGGCAGGGGCTGAACCAGATCGGCTGGGCAGGGGAGAGGCAGTCGAGCGGCCAAATTTGGGGGAAGGGGGAGGGAGAGCTTGAGGGGGAGAGTCCCTCAAAACATCCTCAGAATGGCTCCTGAAAAAGGCGATTAAGGGAAATGCTCTGTTAGCGAGTGGGGTAAAGCATGGGGAGGAGCCCAGCTGTTTGGAAGAGGACAGGGAGGCTCAGGGAGCCAGTGTGGCTTTCAGTGGCTCAGGGATTGCAGTGTGAATGTCTGTGTTTGTGCTTGTCAGTACACATGTGTCTTTGAAAGAACTGTTTCGCTAACTAATTGGGAGACTTCAACCGTGGGAAAAAAAAGTTGAAGACAGGCTGGGGATATTTGGGCAGTAGATGAGTGTGACACTAACATAAGCTACAATGAGTAATTTGTTGGTGACGGGATTGGTGGTTTGGTGACCAAAACTGTAAAAGCATGTTCAAAGCATGGTCAAACTAAGTCAATTATGGAATAACAGCCAAGGGACTATGTGTTCCCTTGTGGCCAAGTACTAAAATTAGGTTCTAAAGTGGCATTAAATAAACAGAAAATGTGATTTGTGTGATAAATATGGACACATTGCACTTTGATGATATCAGCTAACTTGCATCCTATGATGCATCTGTGGGTTGGTGGTGATAATCGTTATGTGAGGTTGACAGGCCACGTTGTAAAGTATGGTGCCTACTAGCCTTTTCCTTCCAAAAAAACTGGACTAGACCACCATATATCACTGGATATCTACAAGTTTAAGTCAAAGGATGCTTGTTGTGACAAGGAAGGACAGACTGCAAGGTTCAACTTGATACAAGCACGCAAGTCTTGGTGAGGAACCATCAGATGACTGCAGTAACGGCCATAAACCAAAAGGCCTCTGATGAGTTAAACCTCGAGAAAATCACAAACGAGAAGTTATTCAGTTTACGCTGCAACACAAAACTGCAGACACCTGACAGCACAACGAATTGTGCAGATATTGAAATTACTCTGTGCGTGTTCCAAGAAAATATACATACAATTCCTTCCTGGTCAACAAATGCATGGACTTATACTTGTATACAATATCCAATATAATACTGCATGAACAGTATGCAAGCAGTGCAAACAGCATGCAGAGAATATGAACATGCAGTAGGTTCATAAAACTGTACAAATGAATCTTTCTTATATAATAAAAATGTGTAAATTATAATGCTTCTTCTCAATGGACTGGGCTATAAAGCGAAACTATGGATATATTTGTTTGAAATATATTCTATTGAATAACAATAATGATATCAATAATGATATTTGAAAGACAAAATAGTTATCATGTTAAAATTGTATATAGCTTCGGAATGTATGATTAAATGGGGATATATATATATATATATATATTCAACAAATGTCCCTCCCAATGATCAAATAAATCACTTTGTAAGTAATAAGTATGTATGGTGACTAGTGATGCATGTCATGTTGCAACATTTTGAAACATATACTCAACACTTTAGATTGAACAGAATTCATTAAAAAGCATAGTCACTGGTGGAGATTAAGTCAATTTAATGTTTACAGTTTGAGCAGACTGTAATTCATAGTCATTGGCGTCTCACCAGAGCATTAGTACTGGCAAAATGCATGCAATCATGAATGCGTGCCAGGAAAAACTTGCACCAAACTTGCATGCACAATAACCAGGGGATAACCAAAGGGGTCGATGATACCTCACACACAATGAGATGCAAAGAACTCTTTGAACATCAGAGCTGAAGAGACCTTGTAAGACAGTGAGGCACAATCAAACACCAGACTGTGTTTTATTGCGACCACCCAGAGAAAAATATTCACATGGTTTTCTTGCATTCATTGGTATGTGGGTTATAACTTAAATGATTTATATATGGACAATGGGGGAGGGGGGACAAAGGAAAGTGTGAACTGAACTGAACAGAACATAAATTGGAATGAGGGAGAAATAAGGTTATAATTTTGTTTGAAAGGTGAGGGTGAGCACTGAGAGGAGGCTGGAGGGTGATCATTGAAACGCTTATGACGTACATCTACATTATTTATTCATAGACTGAATCTATACTCAAACTGCTGTAGGTTTAAGTACGTGAGATTTTGATAGAAGGGCTTTCGCAAAGTAATCATGAAACCATTAGAGTTGGATAGTCTCACCCTTTCCGTTAAAGGCTGCATCTGCCTCTGTGAAGCCATCACGGAAGAAAATCTATAAAGGTCATAACTGCACAAAGCTGTATGAAAGGTGAGATGTCTTATACAATGCCACTTAGTGATATATATTCTTATGCATCAAGATTATTCATTTAATCTTTGTGCACTGTAGACTCCCCAGAAGAATAGCTATGAGGAAAGAGCCGAGGTGCTTATCATCTCATGTAAAACTGGTTACATTAGGTTTGGGAAGGGCTTGTTTAAGGACCAACTTCAGCATGGGCTATTCAGCAGAGGAGGACAAATATGAGAATCCCCTAAGAGCTGCATGAGTGAGCTATGGCTATCATATGTTTGCTTGCTTATGTAAAGACAGCATGAAAGGAGCACTAAATGAGCGGCAAACAACAAAATAAGAATAAAATAAAAGTGAATACCGACAAAATAAACAGATAAATAAATAATTGTGCTGTGCCGAATACATTGGGGGGTATCCATGCTGTGTGCAATCCTAAAACAGACGTGGATTGTCTTCCCTTTATGAATTACTGCAATGCAGTGAAAGGGCAAATGTCTTAAGGGCAAAGGTTTTGTGTTTTGGGCAGGCTTTAGGCACTGAGCACTGATAATGTAATGTGGTAATATGTAGGGCGGGCCCAAGCTACAACATGGGGTAGGAATAATGTAGCAAAGGATTGGATGAACCGGAGGATGCAGTCAGGGACTCTCTTACCAGCTCACTGTAGTCTTGGTACAGTTCGGTATACTGTACATAGGCAGATCTATGATTTTTCCCTTGTTGTGCAAATAGGCCTCGTTATGTAAACAGTTAGAACACTTTTCCTCTTCATCATTAACCTCTATAGTAAATAATGATATCACATGGGTAAATTAAATAATAAGTATTTCTCTCATAAAAAGAGGCTTTTTGTTGTTATTATACTAAGCGTGATCGTTCTTTACCCTCTGAATGCCCCGTCTGCTATTATCCTGCAAATGAGATCATATCCATATCAAGAGTTCCCATTAGTGTATCCTTTGTTGTTGTTGTATGAGGTTCAGTGATCGCAGAGATGTCCTCTGACAGCTAGAGACCTCATGTCATGTTTTGACTGATTTTCTCTGGTCCCTTTCTCTGTCTGTACAGAGAAGACCCCATGTTATAGCAAGGGCCTCCAGACACAGTGTGAGTAGCTTGTTTTGTTGTGTGTGTTTGTTGTGATGGGGCTGTTTAGAGACGCGGTTTGTTCAGCTTTTCTGTTTGTAGTAACTTAGTTGCGGCTGCTGGGTCTGGTTTTTTGATTAAATGTTTACTTACAGGGGTATAGAAAAAGTCCTTCCTTTATAGAGACTGAATGTGCTACCGTAGTTATCGCTAGCTAAAGACACACTTTCCTCGGACCCCCACACTGGACGAGTCAGATTGGCGCGGGATGCTCGCATCAGAGGCTCGACCCCTAGGTGCCTGATCTGGGAGCCCGGTGGCTCCCCTCTGTTCGCTTGCCTGGCGGCCTTGGAGAGGTCCTGCTGCCCGAGCGATCGAGAGCCCAGGACCAGGGCCTCCTTCTCTACCACTGTGCCCTCCCAAGTATCCGTGCGTGGGCCCAGGTGACTGGCCCCCTCAGGACCGGCAGCCATCACCCTGTCACCTGCAAGAGATTTTCCAAACAACGTGAGTGATGTGCTCAGAAACATGCAGAATTATGCTCATAGCAATCGCAGTTGTATAGTCATCATTTCTATACTATTAGCAATACAATAATACCATATACTATAATAATATCATAGCAAAAAACAAATACTGTATACTATACAAATAGCTCTACTACTACAACACATATGTGACAACAAATAAAATGTGTTTTTTTTGTGCATCTGGGCAAGCAAGATGATTTGTGCATCTATTTCGGCGCAATTCAGCCTTCATGGTTCATCTGTCAGCACACTACTTGAGCCAGCTATTGAATAAGACGAGGGAGGAGGTGTGTGGCATTTACTGCAGACAGCGACCAGCTCTCGCAGGCAGTGCCACGCCATATACTGGCGCTCTGACTCACTTAGGCCGGCCTGAGACTGACATGGTGGAGCGGAGCGAAAAACGAACAGCAAACATCCATCAGGTGAACCACTGAAGGGCTACCGCTTATCCAGCTACAGTCATGCCCTGACTGATCGGGTCCCTCAGATATGAACGACTTTATAGGAGTCCTTAAAATGTCTTGAAATCTTTGTCATTGTTGTCCTTCCATTGTTTAATTGTGTCTAAAGAGTGGGTGTTCATCACCTTGACAAGCTTTTAAAAGAGACCGATGATACACTGACGAGATGTATTGAAGCTGAATAAAAAGGGAAATGCGTTTTCAGGACTGACTTGTTCAATAATGTCAGAATTACTTCTCACTCTAGCCAGTATTGTAAATATAAAGATTTTAATCCACATGTGAAACTGACAGTTACTGTATACACAAAGTAAGAGTGGATAAACTCAACGAGGAAAAAAGAATATACATATGCGCCAGGAAGCGCTGTCAAATCTTTTTCCTGAAAATGAAAAGATTTCAATTCTATTTTCTATTTGTTTGTGTAAAGTCATTGATATGTTATTCATCCCCAGTATGAGTGACCTAAATACTCTCCCACTCGCTGTCCCAGGGGACTGACAGAAAGGTCTATTCATGCAGCTGCACTGACAACAGGAAGTGTTTTGGCAGGCTTTCTGTGTCTTAAAAAATACAAGGCTGTCTCACCCTGATATTTAGATTGAAAGCAAAATGTCGGTTTTTATGATTTCATTGCGTTCGTTACCTTTCATAATGACAAAAAAATCACAAGAATTTTCCTGACTGAACTAAATATAACCAATCATTGTAACCTTACTGTCAATTGTACATGCATCACTGACTGTCATAAATGATTGTAATTAGCAGACAGGGATCAATAACATGACAAATGTCAAGATGCAGATGAGGTAAAACTGAGCATATCTGATCCCAATAACTAACAGAGGAGAAAAGATTGATAACGTTTTTAGAAGCATTCTATTCATCTGATGCTGACATGAAAAAAATCTAAAAAACAAGAGGGTAATGGAAGTGACAAGATAAATGTACTGCTCCATTTTACACCTAAACCTCACTTTCATCATGCTTTACATGAAGAAAATAACACTGGCCTTTAGATTCTAATCTGGCAATAAATTATGATTCTTTAAGCTTTGATAAAGTTTACCTGCAGGCAGTCTTTGGGAAGCCTGGTCCTGAGGACCCTCGGGTCTCTCTTTGGTCTCCATGCGTATCTGGGGCTCAGTGGCTTCGTCCTCTGTAGTCTCTGAGTCTACAGGAAGAAGAAAAAAAGATATCATCACGTCACGACTCAGACCAAACATTGTAGTACCATACATTCTACTGATGCAGACTCTTTGGATATAACTGAGAGAGGAGTAGGAGAGGGCCGGCTAGACTTCCATCAGAGAGTATATATATCTAAACCTTGCAAAAATGATTACATACGTATGAGCTGGCCTGACCTGCATAGCAACAGTGTGACCTTTAACATGTAATAGGGAATGAGAATGGAGGGTGGTGAGTGTGAGAAATAATGGAATGTTACATGCTCATAAATAATCTTGTGGAGCGGATACTGGCATAGGTGGGGTACTGGTGGCTCAGATGTGAGCAAGCCGAGAGAACAAAAAGAGAACCATTACCATAACTTTGTTTCCTGCAGGAGCGGAAAACTTCGCTTCCATAGTGGCAGTGGGGAGAGGCAAACAGGGAGAGCACCGTTACTATAGAAACCAATCCCATTCCAACTTTGTCATTCAGTTATCCCCATACACCCTCTCTCCTTCACCCCCAACGACTGCCACAAAACCTGCTGACTCGACAAAAAAACTGCTAGTGTGATCCAGTTATTTGTTTCATCTGTGATTTAGTGGACTGTGTAGGCTATCGCCATACCATATGCCATGCTTGCCATCTGCATCTTAAGAGGGATTTTATTGTGCCCAATTTCTCACAATAATATGTAGGCATTCAGAGGAAAAAAATGTTTTGGCGTGAATAATTGCATCATTAACTGTCGAGAGACTGTTAAGTCTGCCAAATCATTTATAGCCAATCGCAAGGATTCTGATTTGAGTCATTATCTCATTATTGTGTAATTATCATAGATATTTTTCAACAGACTGTGAAACACTTGATGTTTGATATTAAGCTTGCTGCCAGATTGAGGATGCCACTCAATCTGCCACAAATCTCCCCCTCACTGCGGCAAATCACCCACTCTAAATAGTTCTTATTCTATCTTTTCTATCCCGTCCTTTGATATTCTAGTATCATGCCTTTCTTGTTGAGAAAGACAGCTAATACATTGCTAATCCTTGCAAAAATGAAACAAAAAAAGCTTCACTCCGACAGATAGCAAATGTGGCATTATGATATGATACAAAACCTACTCAACTTCAATCCCACTGAGCAAAATGCTTTGTATGATTTTAATTTCACACATCCATTCCCTTGCCTATGATGACTGTTTGCTGAAATGAGACAAGAGTAAGGCTTTCGTAATGGCAAAAAGTATGACTAAATAATGAATACATCAGTCAGTTAAATTATTAATAAGAAAACAGACTTTATCATAAAATGCTACAATAGTCTTGGTTTAATCTTCCATCAAATAACAGAGAATAATTTGTCCCCATGCTATATCAGCATAATCCAATATTTATTATATTTTGTGCATACAAAATGGAGAGAGTTTATCTCTTAATTACAACCATCATCTGTGACATCTGCTTTCACAAACAAAGAGACAACAAGTACACAACCACCATCACAAACACTGTTGAAAGGAACCACATCAAAGCTAAAACAAACAAAAAAAAACTGAGTACAGCAATTTAAATCAAATGAAAGACCAATCTACAGAAAAACACTGTATGGCCAATAGGATGCACATGATTCTTATTCAGAACAGCAACAGTAACCTTTAACTAAGAAGACCTGGGACATGGGCAATGCATGCCTTCTGCAGCTCTTAGCAACAGTGAGCTATGCTTTAAATTTCGCACCTCTGTTAAGTGCAAAAATCCATTTTGAGTCAGGCGTTCAGCCATGACTAGCTCCCTGCAGAGAGTTCTGGTTCTAATTGTTCCCGCCTCACAGGGTCTAGCACAGCCTCACAGTCACAAGGGCCATCACAGCAAGCCTTGTGGTTTCTGCTCAATAACGCCCCGCTGGCAGGTTAAAGCTCCTTAAGGCTGGTGTTTTGTTTTAGAAGGCTGGTCTGCAGCATCCCTGGGACTACAGATCAAACCTCCAGGGCATCTGGCAATGCTATCTGCTCATTTTTGCTGTTGTGTGTGTGTTTTTTTTTATGTGATGCAAAGTTCAATAAGTCATCCTTAATCCTATGGACCACACATGACAATGGCTAGCACACTCAGTAGGATCTTTTTTTAGTAATAACCTGTTATCTATAAAACCAAACACACCATGGGTAAACCGTCCAAATGTTCGGTTTGAATGTCCGGTTTTCTGCAAGGAGAGAGAGAACATGTTGGTGTATTATATCATACAACATACCACTGACAATTAATATGATAGAAAGCTTATAAAACAAGTGCATGCTTGGCCAGAGCAAACAAATTATTTCATTAAACCAACACATGCTTTTCAACTCCAAAGGTCAAAACAATATTTATAACCAGTGATGACTAACACAGAAATCATAATACAATCACATTGCCACTGCAGCACAAGAAGCAAGTTAGACGCGCCTCATCAGTCATTTGTGTTGCAAATGCCCCACTTGCAAAGATTTAATTATGAATTCCTGAGGTAGACCTGGTATTGTGATAATGCAGTTAATACAGTCTTACATACACGTAATTACATGTAGATGTGCTCTTATAGAGCCTTAGTAAGCAGTTTTGGATCTACCCCTTCCACACCCATGGATGCAGACTTAAAAGCCTCTTTTAAAATTGTTCAGAGGTGCCATTTAAGGTGGCTGATGCCTGTCAATCCCCAGGGAAATTTCTACCCAGTTCCTCTGACCCATTTTGAACGCAGCCGCCACTACGGTTAGACAGAACAGTGGCGGATGCAAGGAATGTGTTTTAGGAGGCCAGTGGGGCACAGGAAGCCTGGGAGGATTTCAGAGTTGGATGTCTTGATGTGTTGCACAATTCTGGAAAAACCCTTGGCCTTGTTCACAGATACAGATTCAGTGTGCTTGGCAGTATTCTGTCATTGCAATTTAAGAAGCAATGCACTCATGCACCTGAAACATTAGAGCCTGGTTAAAAAGCGCTGCCACCAAAATGTTAAACTGCTGACAAAATACTGTATACTCTTGGTGTTCCGTTGGAGTTTCTGCTAAGGATGTGATGTCTAGGGAAAAGACCTTCTCTCACAGGCATTATTGGAAAGACACTGAGGCAGATCTGCTCTGACTGCCTGCAGACCTATCCCTAGTCTTCTCCAATGCACATGCATGTGATAAATGAGCCAAATAAGATGTGGTCGTGGGGTGTGTGGCGGGGGGGGGGGTAGAGACAGGGCCGGTCCGTCTGCCCACTGTTATTCCCAGTCCATTAGCTGCCGGGAGAAATGCAATCATAATGGCTGGGGCACTGGGGCGGTTTCTACTCTCCGAAAACGTCACAGACCCGCTCTTTCCAGCCAAATTAGTTATGGGCGAATATCTGTGAGTGTACTTTTTTTTCAGAGCGCTGCGGAATGAGAAGAGTATATGGGAATCTTTGGGAGTGTCGGTGAGGAGGAAATGAAGCCTGGAGATGGCAATGGCAATTACAGCCTTGCTGATTCAGTCCATTTGTCAGGACGTCGCTGGTGCTGTTGTAGTTGTATTCTACAATAGCCAGCATTTATGGGTCCTGAAAGACACTGAATTATTTACTGGCAAGCTTTCATTTTGGCTTTGACCTCCTTTGTTCGGGAAACAAAGCCAGGAATGAATGGTCTATACCTACATGATGAGTGGCACTAGCAATATAATCTGAAAAATTAAAAGAAGAATATTGCAAACGGTGATTGCATGATTTGGCAGAATTTGGACCGTCATTATACAATTAAACTGTGTAGTGAAATATATGACATGTCAGCTCAAATCATGCAAATCATGCATGCACACTACATAAACTCATGAGGTAGACACAGGACAAAAGCACTGATGATATAAACTACAAGGAATATGCAGTAGTTTCAAATGGCACTCAGTAAATGGCATTTTAACATGTCATACTGTAAATGCTCTGATTCAAACAGCATAAAACACCAATCTTATGAACCACACATTTCTCACGAAGGCAGACTTAGATTCCTTATACTTAAAGATTCCACCTGGTAGGCTTGACGGGTAATGACACAGTTGGCACCACAGTGATGGGCAAAGTATGACGTTAGTGCCAGGGTTCGGGGCAAGAGAATGAAGGGGGTGGGGGTGGGTGGGCGTCGTAAACACTCTGCTGTCCCAGGACATTCTGAGACCTCCTGGGTGGAGGGGAAGGCGAGCGCAGTGAGCTGCCGAGGCAAGCTCCTGTTACATTTTCCAGTGCGACACTCTACAGGCGTGACCTGCCAAATGTTGACTGGGTCCTGCAGTACTCGTGCGCAGAGCACGCCACCAGGGGAGGATCTCAGGATGGCCATCTGCACCACCAAACACCAGGGCTAAAGCACCACTTAATGGGTCAGGCATATGGAAATGAATGCTCATTTTCAGTGTGTGTCCCTTGAGAGAGACACCTTTTCATATGGTAGCTGCCATTACAATTAAGTGGCAGTAATTCTGCGAAATAACTCAAATATTTGGTCCTTCAGTTAATCTTAAATTTTGTTCAAAAAGGAGATTTATTTGAAGGAAATGCTAATGTTATACATACTATACAATTGTAGAATGGGAGAGTTGGCATTGCTTAAACTCATATTAAATATGAGGTACTGAAAGCAGTGAGTATTCAGTCCCAACCCCATTCAGAGTTAGTGACTCCTAGCCTAGTCACTGCTTGACAGTATTGAGTAATGATCCATGGTGAAGGCAACCTTTTTCTCCAGCCTGTCCAGACCCTCCATAATGATAACTTTTCTGGGGGGTGTTGATCAGCACCTTGGAGAGCTCCAGAAATTGCCTTGCCGTGGCAACTGGCTGAGCCGCTGCATCACCCACTTTGACAAGTCATCCCGGCCCCAGGTCACACTGTCAAATCACGTCTTTGTCAGGTTCCAGAAAAAGAGTGTTTGGTGGGTATGGCCTGCCGCTATCTAATCTGGGTTGCGTCTCCCGCTCTGCTCTCTTTCAACCACTCCACTTCATCAAAGCGCCAGCAAAGAGACCCACAAGTGCTTCGGCCTCGGCTGCTGCTGGTGTTCCATCTGCCACAAGTCTGCCACGGTCACTCCAGCCCCACTATCGCAGGGAACAAAAGCTTGTCAACAGCACATTGTGTTTACTGATGAGCTGTATCTGTTAGACAGAATGGGACCTGCCAGGGGCTTTGATAACCTGATGCCTCAGCTCTGCCGACACTTATTTATGTTCATGGTTACAGCCAACTGATGCAGTAAGCTTATGAATCCAATAACGAAGCACTATACTGTTCTTCCTGGTTTTTTCTTCTAACCGATTTTCTGCAAAGAATAAATTGAGCTGCTTAACGTAGAAATTTCATTCAAACCTTGTCTCGTAGGTCTCGTAAATGACACTTAGGTTATTACTTTTCATTTTACTGCACTTTTTTTTAAATATTTAAGATAAACAAGTAAAAATGTCCCATTGAAATGAATGGTGGAATCGTGACTTTAACATTCTGTCAACAGTCAACTGTCACTGCTGCAGTCTCTGCCTCTGTCTCTCTCTCTCCCTTCTATACTATATCGATCTATCTATCTCTTTATTTATTTATTTCTGTCTATCTTAATATCTATATCAACTTCTCCATTGCTTTCTTAATTTCTTTATGTCTAAACTCTGTCTAAACCCTCTCTCTTTCACTCACTTTCTCTTCCCCCCCCTCTCTCTATCTATCTACCTTTGCACATTTCTTTAGTTCTTTGTCTATCTCTACCCATCTCAACTGCTCTCAGATGGATTTGCCTTTATCGACCCCCTGCCGCTGCCCCCACCCCCTCTCTCTTCAATGTCTTTCCAACCTTAACCTTTTACTTCATATTTGTTTTATATTTAAATTTAATTTAATTGTATTTATTTTATTTTGTATTTATTGAACTGTTTCAGTCTAGACAACTGCGCTCACAAGGTTTTGCTCTTCTCTAACTCACTCTCTCTCTCTCTGTGTGCATACATAACATATCTTCCCAATATTTTACTTTATATTGATTTTTAATGTATTTAAAACCTATTGACATGAGCATAAATCAGATCAAGTCAATGAATGGCTGTGTAAAATATGCTTCTTCCAATACAGTTTTTTGGGTATAAACTAAGGCAGTGTTGTATTAGCATCATCCACCTGTTAGAAGGAGATGGTTCTGTTTGCGTCGGTCTCTCTCTCTCCTTCCCAGATCTCTGCCCTCCTCCTGCCTGTCTCCCACTGCAGACAGAGATCCAATTATCCCCCTCTATCACCCATCCCCCCTCCTTCACTCGCACTTTTATCTCCTCTTCAATTCGCTCTCCTCTCCAAGGAAGACAAAACAGGAGATGGTGCCCTGTGCCAACACGTCATACATACAAAAACAATTCTGTATGGAGGGCAGGCTGCAACACATTTCCCTTTAATAATGAAGGTGAACATCATGTTTTTGATTTGAAATGAGTAGTCTAAGAAACTATTCCTAATATAAAAGAATAAGGGGTGTACTGAACCATTTCTTTTTCATTACAGCCATAAGCTGTCTTCAAGACCAAAATCAATAATTCAATTTCAAAACATTCACAACATGTATATTGCTACAAAATTGGCTGGGAAACAGATTTCACCCCCACTAAGCAGCTCTTAAAGATGATTCACTGCAAGCCCATTAAATAAAAAAAAGACAGCTTCAACAGCCAAAATCTTTGAATCAGCATCATTGGGGAAATGGGTTTGCTGCCACAAGCACTTTTGCTTTATTACACATAGGCAGAATTGCCCGACATGCTGATATACCATATGTTTCTGTCTTTCAGAGGCATAGAAATACAAACGGCAAACAATCTCTAGCATCCACACAATTCACTGTAGCTTATGGGTTAAATAGGGTTATGTTGTGTTCACATGAAACTTCTTTATGTTAGAAGCCTCATAGAAAATAATAACAATAAGAAACATTGGGGAATCACCCCACAGGGCATCCCTTCTTTCCTCTATGGCATGCAGAGCACAAGATTCACAGGAGAGAACAACTGACACACAATCATTACAATCAAGGATGTGATGAGTATTTAGGGTCAACTTGTTATGCCA